>NC_133423.1:69181590-69484772 GCF_049350105.2 Macaca mulatta
ATACTATTCTCGTGGTAGTGAATAAGTCTCATGAGATGTGATGGTTTTATAACGGGAAACCCCTTTTGCTTGGCTCTCATTCTGTCTTGCCTGCCGCCACGTAAGATGTGCCTTTTGCCTTCCGCCATGATTGTGAGGCCTCCCCAGCCCTATGGAACTGTGAATCCATTAAGCCTCTTTTTTTTTTTTTAATCCAGTCTCAGGTATGTCTTTATTAGCAGCGTGAGAACAGACGAATACAAACGCCAAGGGAAGGTTCTGTCCAATCTGAAACAATTTCCAACTCTTGTACCTTTCCTCTGTGATTGCTTTTACTTCTTCAAATCAAACTGGTGGAAAAGCAGCAACAAGTACCTGCAGGCTATGAGCTTTTCAGTCGCAAACATGTACATAAGCGCGAGGCACGGAGCACAGCTGCTATGGACTCTATTGACTGAAAATCATTTATCTCAAAAGCCTCGTGCAGCACTACAGAAGCAGCCAGCCTCACCTCCATGCTGTTTAAAGAGGCATGAATAAAACCAGGTGTGTGTGGTGCTGACCCAGCACACCGCTGGGAACTGGGCACCAGCATTCTCAGTGCCGAGTGACTGCCCTGCATGCCAGCTCCTCTCTCTGCTCCCTCCACTTAGTGCCAGGCAAATAAAGCCACGGAAATGCAATGGTCAGTCAGACTTGTGAGCAGCTCTGGGGGCCATCTCACTGAACGAAGAGCCTAGAACTGGAGCCCCAGTGAGGTCTGGGGAGTCCTGGAGGCTTCTTTAGGCTGTCCACTCCCTGTCCCCCTAGACTGGGGTTTTGTTAAGAACTGATCATCAACACCGATGATGACGAGGATAAAGATGCTTCCTGTCGCCTTCTGCCACTGAGGGGTTGGCAGGTGCTAGCCTTTTCACAAAAAACAAAATCTCCGAGAAGAAAAAAAGCCAGCTCAGGAAAGGGTCCATGTTGCAAGGTGCCTCAGAGAAGATGCCTGACTTCTATCAAAATGGATGGGTTCGTTTCAGGGAGAAAAAGCAATGACATTTTTCTTTTTTCAAAAAGGCCAGTCTGGGGCTGGTAACGAGCCGTTTTATTTTTTGAAACATGCCACTTCCTCCAAGTCGTTTTTCAAACTAAATTAGGCTGACAGCTTGGAACTGATGAGATCACAAACAAGGTCTTAATTTAGTTATGACCCATCCCCTCTTTCCCTCCAAAACGTTTTGGTGCAGCAAGGAAAGGCTCCAGCTTGACTTCAGTCACTGGACTTTTACCATCTTCCTTTAAAATGCAGATAAAGGGTGCTGAAGGCTTTTACGTGTTTTTGTTTTGTTTCAACGTTATCCTATTGAGTTCATACTTTAAAGAGAAAACACTGTGGCTCAGTTCTTTATCCACTCCCATCTCAAATCCTTTTACATCTCTCTGAAAATTCCTCCCAAGGGAGGAGATAGCTCAGTCAACTCACTGCTGAGGACATTTCTCTACCTGTTCACAATGAGAGGATTCTCGAAGCAGACCCAGGAGGCGGCACTTCCAGGGTACATGAAGCCATCTCCTGCATGCCATGCCAACATTCAACACCCAGATGACTTCAAAAGGACACCCAGTAAAGCCCACGCAGGCACGTGACAGAGGGAGGAGACACCCACGTGAAATGAGGGCTCTGTCGCTCTTCAAGACAGAGGTTTATGAGTCTCAAGAACCGTGAGCACCAAGAGGAAAGGTCCTTTAACAGGACCATGAGGGTCACTACACATAAATGTCACAAAAGTCACTGAGTGTCTCCAGTCTTTTTTTTTTTTTTTTTTTTGAGACGGAGTCTTGCTCTGTCTCCCAGGCTGGAGTACCGTGGTACGATCTCGGCTCACTGCAAGCTCTGCGCCCCTGGGTTCACATCATTCTCCTGCCTCAGTCTCCCAGGTAGCTGGGACTACAGGCGCCCGCCACCACACCGGGCTAATTTTTTGTATTTTTAGTAGAGACTGGGTTTCACTGTGTTAGCCAGGATGCTCTCGATATCCTGACCTCGTGATCCATCCGCCTTGGCCTACCAAAGTGCTGGGATTACAGACGTGAGCCACCGCGCCTGGCCGAGTGTCTCCAGTCTTTTTTTTTTTTTTGAGATGGAGTCTCGCTCTGTCGCCCAGGCTGTGGTGCAGTGGCCGGATCTCAGCTCACTGCAAGCTCCGTCTCCCAGGTTTACGCCATTCTCCTGCCTCAGCCTACCGAGTAGCTGGGACTACAGGCGCCCGCCACCTCGCCTGGCGGTTTTTTTTTTTTTTTTTTAATATATAGTTTTTAGTAGAGACGGGGTTTCACCGTGTTAGCCAGGATGGTCTCGATCTCCTGACCTCGTGATCCGCCCGTCTCGGCCTCCCAAAGTGCTGGGATTACAGGCTTGAGCCACCGCGCCCGGCCGAGTGTCTCCAGTCTTTATGCTCAGAATCCTAGCTGTCCTTCGGATGAGTCAGTCCTTCCTAGCCAGCAATGAGCGAGGCTGTGTAAATGTCTGTCATCTTCAAAGGTATATCTAATGGCCGGGAACTGAGATTTGTCTTTACTTCCGTTTAGCCTCCACTCTGTGGCACACAGTAGGGTTCTCAGTGAAGATGCAGGTTGGAGCCCATGGTGACTGGCTCTCCTCTTACAATAAGCAGCAGCTTCCACTTGCCAACTGCCCTCCTCAGCAGGAGGTTCAAAGGCCCGTTCCAGATGCTGTGGCATTGGGCCACCAGCCACTGCTCTTCTTTGACAAAAGGCTTGCTCAGACATTTGTGACCAGCTTTTCAAAAAGATCTTGACTCAAAATTAACTCTTTTAGAAGATAATACCCACCCAGTGTCTTTCTACAGGAAAGATAAGGTTACCAAAATGACCTGCAGTGCCCACCCCTGACTTCTGGTTACCCAAAGTGATTGTGTTCCAAGGCGAGTCACATCACTCGCACCTCTGCTCAGCACGCTGCGTGGTTCCCACCTTGCTCACAACCAGACGGACCTCCGCGGTCACCACCGACTTCTCAGAGCTCATCTCGCCTTCCTTCCTTCCTCTCGCTCACCTCCACCATGTGGGTTTACCTACAGTTCCTCAAACACACCCCGTCCCTTCCGCCTCAGTGTCTCCATGACTGCTGTTCCATCAGGGCGAATGTGCTTCCCCACTGGGATAGCCCCAGGGCTGGCTCCCTCACCTCCCTCACACCTCCACTCCCAGGTCTCCCCATCGCCCTAGAGTGTCCTTCTCCACCTCTGGCTGCCTCAGTCTCTCTCCATGGCACATCACCTCATCTTTCACCTGTGCACGTTTATCATTTCCCTCCCTATTGGGATGTAACCTGTTTTATTCATGGATACATCCCAATAGTCACAGATTAGGTGCCAGCAAACGTGTGGGGTGGGCTGAGGACATATGTTCCTACATATGTTCCTACATATGTAGTCAAGGAACTGCCTTATTATTGGGCACCTCGTATCGGAAGAGTCATTAAGCAATAATTCCTCTTGCCCTAAACCCCGGTAACCTCTTATCTACTTTCTGTCTGTAGGGACTATTCTGGTTATTTCATCTAAATGGAGTCACATGACATGTGACCTTTTGTGACTGGCTCACTTCACTCAGCTTATTTCCAAGGTTCATCACAATTCCTTCCACAAAGTCCACTGCCAGGGGACCATCATAATACACATCTAGCTTCCTATGACATGACATGCATGCTGATGGCAGCACCACCGATGGGATCTGCCCTGGTTGGGTGCAAAGGCGACACCAGCCTTCTTCGATACTAGCCTTCCATCTGGACAAGCTAAATTAGTTCCCTCTGTGTTGGCATTGCGTTGTGAGCTTGGGGTGGAACACATTGTCCTAAATGCCAAGTACTTTTCATGTGTACTAAAAAATCTATATCCTGGCCGGGCGCGGTGGCTCAAGCCTGTAATCCCAGCACTTTGGGAGGCCGAGACGGGCGGATCACGAGGTCAGGAGATCAAGACCATCCTGGCTAACACGGTGAAACCCTGTCTCTACTAAAAAAAAAACACAAAAAACTAGCCGGCCGAGGTGGCGGGCGCCTGTAGTCCCAGCTACTCGGAAGGCTGAGGCAGGAGAATGGCGTAAACCCGGGAGGCGGAGCTTGCAGTGAGCTGAGATCCGGCCACTGCACTCCAGCCTGGGCGACAGAGCAAGACTCCGTCTCAAAAAAAAAAAAAAAAAAAAAATCTATATCCTGTGCTATAATCAATAGTCCACCTGAATTACATTTATCCTTGCTCGGTTTAATCTCGGTGGACTGGCTCTAGCATTTCCAGTGAATGAAGTATCTGGATCTTGGTTCTCATCTGTAATGCTCCTTCCTGCTTCTGCTCTCCCTGCTTTTAGCTTTCCACATGGCTGACAACGAGGCTTCTGGGCGTTTACTCCAATCACTGTCTGCACTGCAAGAGATAACGCTGGCGGGAATGGGAATGGGAATACCACGTGTTGTTCTACTCAAAACTTGCCCTCAGGCTGATGATAATCAGCTCACAAATTTCAGCCACCTGCAGAAACTCCAGCTTCACAATCACCCGGCCCTTCTCACCACGCTATCTACAGGGACATGCGATAGTAAGGAATAGCCTGACATTTTGATGCAATCTACAGATGTAATGTCCAGGCACTTCCTCACTTTACTAACCAAGTTATTCCATCAATGAGGAATCGAAGCTGATGGGACATGACCTTTTCTTAGTGAACTCATGTTGACTGCTACCAACCTCCACACAAACCATCTGTTCTCAAACTCTGCTAAGCATCAGCTCTAGGCTTGCCAGTCTATGATTATTAAAATCTACCCTCTCCTGGCCGCACGGGTGGCTCACGCCTGTAATCCCAGCACTTTGGGAGGCCGAGGCGGGCGGATCACGAGGTCAGGGAATCGAGACCTTCCTGGCTAACATGGTGAAACCCCGTCTCTACTAAAAAAATACAAAAAAATTAGCCAGGCGAGGTGGCGGGCACCTTTAGTCCCAGCTACTCGGGAGGCTGAGGCAGGAGAATGGCGTGAACCCGGGAGGTGGAGTTTGCAGTGAGCCGAGATTGCATCACTGCACTCCAGCCTGGGCGACAGAGTGAGTCTCCATTTAAAAAAAAAAAAAAAAAAATCTACCCTCTCCCATTACCCTCACACTGTTTTCCACTGAAAGCCAGCTTTTGCCTGGTATCAGACTTAGAACTTCGTTCATTCTCCATGGCACTTTAAAGATCATTTGTATTTCCAAATTCTTTCTATTCTCCAGGATCTAGCCCTGATTACTAAAATTCACTTAAAAGGCCTCTCTGTTTATTCAACAAACACTTGCTGAGTGCTTACTGTGTGCCTGGCACGTGGCTTTGTAGAGTCTACACTTCCAGTTCTACTTGGTAAGGAAGTTAAAAGCAGGCAGCAGCTGACATCTGCTGACCCTGTGCCACCATCCCAGGAAATTCGCCATCCTTTCCCTTCCGCTTCCGAACATGGTCTTAATAGTAACAGCCTATGGCTATTACTGGTGTTTCATTTTATTGTGGGAAAAATATACATATACACATATATAAAACATAAAATGCCATTTAATCAGTGTGCAATTCAGTGTCATTAAGTGCATGCACAGTGTTGGGCAACCATCATCACTGTGTATTTCCAAAACTTTTCCATCACCCCTAATAGAAACTCTGTACTCATTAAGCAATAATTCCCTCTTGCCCTAACCCCTGGTAACCTTTTACCTACCTTCTGTCTCTATGGACTATTCTGGATATTTCAATTCAATGGAGTCATATGACATTTGACCTTTTGTGACTGGCTCATTTAACTCAGCTTATTTTCAAGATTCATCCACATTGCAGCATGTATCAGTGCTTATTCCTTTTCACGGCTGAATACTATTCCATTGTATGGATATACCACATGGTCTATCCACGTATCTGCTGAGACTCTGGGGTTGTTTCCACCTTTTAGCTATTGTGAATAACACTGCATTGGTGTATAAAATATCTGTCTGAATACCTATTTCAATTCTTCTGGGTATACAACTAGCAATTAATTGCTAGGTAATTAATTACAATGAGCAATTAATTGTAAGATTATTTTATGTTTAACTTTTTGAAGAACCACCTAACTTTCCCACAGTGTCTGCACCATTTTATATTCCGTCAGCAATGCATGACTGTTCCAATTTTATTTTCTTTTTAACAATCTTGAGCTCACCTAGACTTTAGCCTCCCTCATCCCATTCTTGTAAGTTTGCCTAAGTCATTTTAAAAATTAATCCTTGGCCTTAAGCTAATGATTTTTAAAAAGTCAGAATGCAAGAGAGAATTTTCTCAAAGTCCACCATGACACACTATCTTACTGCATATGGATTTTTCTCTCACGTTCTCGTCAATGGAGAGAATGAACTTTGCAGTCTGATGCCTGGATGTGAATTCTACTTCCTACTCTCTAGCTGCGAGCTCCAGTTTCCTCCTCTGTAAACTGGGATCATCAGTGTTTTAGTTTTCTGCAGTTGCAGAATAAACTGCCACAAAGTTAGTGACTTAAAACAACACAAATGTATTATCTTACAATTCTGGAGGTCAGAACTTGGAAATGGGACTCATGGAGCTAAAATCGAGGTGTTAGTAGCGGTGGTTCCCACGGGAGGCTGTAGGGAGAACTGGCTTTCTTGCCTTTTCCAGATTCTTAGCGGCTGCCTGCATTTCTTGGTTTATGGCTTCATCCTCCATCTTCAAAGCCAGCAAAGCCAGAGGAGTCTTTCTCCTATTGCATCTCTCTGACACACGATCCTGCCTCTTTCTTCCACTTTTAAGGGCTCTGTAATTATACTGGGGCCACATGAATAGTCCAGGATAAACCCCCATTTAAAGGTCAGCTCATTTGTGCCTTAGTTCCCCTCTGCCATGTAACCTAACACAGCCACAGGTCCCGGGGATGGGACGTGGACATCTCTGAGGGCCGTTACTCTGCCTGCCACAAGACAGTAATGACCTACTTAGATTGTTTCAAGGATTATTTGTATTTCTAAATTCTTTCCATTCCTCGAGATCTAGTCCTGAAGACAAACTCACTTGAAAGGCATCTCATTTATTTGATGAACACCTACTGAGTTCTGAGTTAATGAAACAAAGCATGTTTGTATTTTGGGTTTTTGTTTTTGTATTTGCTTTTGTTTTTGAGACAGGGTCTTGCTCTGTTGCCCAGGCTGGAGTGTAGTGGTCTGATCTTGGCTCCATCCCCCAGACTCAAGCGATCCTCCCACCTCAGCCTCCCTAATAGCTGGGACCACAGTCGCGCACCACCATGCCTGGGCTGCCCAGGCTGGTCTCAAACTTCTGAGCTCAAGCGATCTGCTTGACTCAGCCTCCCAAAGTGATGGGATTACAGGCGTGAGTCACCACATCTGGCCTGACACAATGCATGTTAAACACTTAGAGCCTGGCTGGCATCCAGCAAGCACTCAATCAAGGCATCTATTATCATCTTACCCTCGTAACTTTATCTTCTGGAAATATGCTCCAAGCCAGAAGAAATTACTTCTTAGTCTAAACTTTCTGCGACCGTGTTCCTAAAATCCAGGGTTCCTTTCCAGCTACGAAATCCAGCATGACCTCCCTCCGGGTCCTGAGGACTGGCCTGCCTTCTGTGTTAAGGCAGAATTGGAGCTGAGAGCAGCATCCCTCATGGCTTCCCCCACCCGCGAGGAGACGAAACACCCAGCAGGGCCAGCCAAGAACTCCGCACGCTCTGGTTCTAGCAGTGGCACTGACGTTCCCTCCGCTCCATCTGGCTGGTCTGTGATCTGTCGGGCACTGTCCTTAGCCTCCACCTGGCCCAGCGATATGCAGCATGACCCCAAAGCACCCTCAGCCTGGCTTCTCCGCACTGTATCCGCACACCAAGCCCTCTAGAAGGTCCCAACGCCAGCCTCACGGAATTCAGATGCCAGACAGATGAACAGTTTTTACAGAAGGCAAACTCCATCCTGCATTGAACCACATGCTTCTGCGGAAGGCGTTCACTTCCACTTTGCATGCCGGCTGGGATTTGTGGTCCAGCGTCACAGGGTGAAGCCATTCCTCACGGGTGAACATGGAGCCGTCTCAGGCCCCAAGGTTTGTTTCTAAGCAGCTACTCTGATATTGATCACGAGGTATACTTAAGTTTTTTGTTTTTCCAATGCCACAAGTATTGTCTTTTATTATGTCTGGTTCTCAGTTTTAAAAGCATGTTTTCTCCTTTCTGTCTCAAAATATGCTTGAAACTCTTGGTTAGGTCAGACCTGAGTATCACAATAGAGGCTCCCTGCTCATTTCCTGAGCTACACTCTGGTCCTTGCTGAGACGAGAAGTCCAAATCCCCCTCAATACTGGGGCCTCTATCACACGGTCAGCAGGTCTGGGGACGTGGGAGCCTCCATGCCAGGGTTTTCAGGGCCAGAACAGTGAATGAGCCGTGGATTTGGCCCGCAGACGGAGAGGCTGGGCTGTGCTGATCAGGGGTCCCAAGGAGACTCATGAACTGGGCACAGCCCGATGCACAGACGTGACTTAGACTGCACAGGCTGGGAGGGAGCCTGCAAGGGCCTTGGGGACTGTGCAGGTGCCACACACTCACCTCCCATTTCTGAGGTGGGGGGATCAGAGACCCCTAAGCCAGCACACGGGTCCCTCCCTCTGAGATCACAACCAGAACCTCTCCTACCTGTCATTTCAGGGACTGGGCTCACCCAATGCCCTGGCTGCCTCCAGCAGGAGATTCTGCTCCTGCCGCCCAGCTGCCGTGGGGCAGAACTTCTGCGTTCCTCTCTCGAAAGGCTGGGTCATGTCCTCTCATTCCTCAGCTCTTGACTACAATTTCCTTCTGTCACCTCAGAAATCGTATTTTCTTCCTGGCTTCCTCCCAGGCTCTCGCTTTCATCTGTCTAACGACAATCCCTCCTTGCTAATAAACCTCAAGTGGGAGGGCCAGCCCCTCCTGCCAGCCCTTTCATCTGCCCATTGCACAAGAAAACCAGCTCTTACCTGGGCATACGACTTGGCCATCGCCTCAGCCTACAGCCTGCGGTTCCCACACAGGCCCTAGAGCTCACTTTCCTGCCCTAAATTCCAACTCTCAGATGTTCAGATAAGCTAAGAATCCTCTTGCCTCCCCCTGAAAACGCCCCAGCAGAACTGCCAGCAATTGCGGGCTTTGCTGTTTATGTTCTCCTAGGTCAAGAGTGTGCTGGGGAAGGTGGTTCCGTAATGCTCTTTGGAAATATCACTAATCTAAGTCTTTTATTAACTGTATCCTCTCACTACCTAACCATGCTGGGGTAATTATCTGACTTTGTGCCCTGCCAGCTAGCATCAGAGGTGGGAACACTATTCGCTTGACCCATTCCTTTGGCTTTGTCATTGATTTCATGGAGAAATTAAAGGCTTTCTACATTTATGTTATGGTTAAAGAGATCATGAACAAAACATAAATGTAAATCAATGATAGATAATTACACTAAGATGGCATGAGTACACTCTGTATTCTTTAAGTAAAAGCCTCACAAGAAAATAACAGCAGTGGTTAAATAAAGCACAATAATTCTTAAGTGTCAGCGAAAATAAGGGTGAGAGAGAGAAAGAGTATTCGATTTAACAAATAACTTGGTCAATTTACTAAAAGCATTGTACTTAAAATATGAACATATACTGATGATGTAAAAATCATTTGGAAATCTCAACTTTGCTCTTCTGAAACCATTGCAAATGTTATAAAATCATGTTCCCTGTCCTTACAAGGCTTTAAAACTAGGCATAAACTTCAAGATAACAAGCCTGTAAAAACTGTAATTGTTGTGTGTTATTACACAGGCTGTACAGGGTATTTTATACCACCAACTTACAGTCATGCTGGGCCTTAATGAGTCTAACTAAAAGACTTTTTAGCAATTTTCATTTTGTATGGATTAGAGAGTATCAGTGAGGCCCATATGGTCTTCTATAAATTAGGAGATCAAACAAGAGTCTTCTGCAGCAGGACCTCAGCTCTGGATGGCGTCTCTAACTCACCCATTCAAGTCAGTGGGGAGCAACCGCCCCCAAGGGTTACAGAGTATCGGGGACCCCAGAGGTCTTGGACTCTGTCCCATGCACCATTGGAGCTGAGATGAAAGGACTTAGCCATTCAATCATGAGCATGCTGGCAACAATGATTCTATCTGTTGTCTGGAAGGTTTTAATATCACAGTCATATAAATTTCAACCAGTTTTATGTAATGGTGTTTCCCAAACAAGCAACTGAAGAGCCGGAGAAACACATACTCCAGATGTTGGCTGACCCAGGAATCGGGATCAGCACTGAGGAAGAATCTGCCAGCAAAGTCCTGATTCTACTCTCCTAAAGGGAGTCAAAGCCAGGACCCAAATTAAGTTCAGGTGCAGATCTGGGAGGGCATTTATTGACCAGAGCACACAGTGGTGGTGAAAAACGAAAACAAAACCAACAAAGCAGGAAAAAAAACAAATAAAAACTCCCCAAAACTCAACTGTTTTTCTGTTCAAAGGTTTCTATAAAAATCCTTTGTGTGCTCTCAAAAACTCAGTTTGTTTCTGGTCTAAACATCTCACTCTGCCTTAGGAGTCTTCGTAATTCTCTACAGATTCCTTTTGGTGATTCTGGCACGAGTGGGGTGGAAATTGTCGGGGAAGGTTCCATGAGATCCTATTCATCTTACAAGTGTGGGCTTGGGTTTGCTGAGTTTTGGACACTAAAACTGTCCCCTCGTCCCATCCCTGTCCCCATCCACTGGTGCTGGCAGCCGTTTTTGTGTGAATGTAGTACCTGCCATTCCTGGTATCGTGTTGCCGCATGTTCTTGATAAAATGAATCTTCTTAAAATTCTTTGGTCTGGGTGAACCTGAGAGAGTTCGACATCTGAAAAATAAAGTGAATTCGAAAACACAGTCAGTTGCCTGCTGGACAGCTGAGACATCTCCACATAAAGACAGGAAGGAAGGACCAGACAAATGGTTTGAGTCACCCCAAAGGAGGCCGGAGTCTGCGGGGATAATGAAGACAACACGGCTGGAAGCAAGGAAGCTTAAAACAGGCCCTGTGATAGACAACTTCTTGATAATACTGACATTATTTTATATGGGTCTCTAAAAAGTCAACTAATCAAGAATATTGTCCCCTGCATTAAAAAAAAAAACAAAAAACAAAAAACAAAAAACCGATGCAGATTCCAAAGACATTATTCTTGATTGTCATCTTAAAAAGAATCCTCCCGTATCAACAAAGGGAAAGGGAATCAAAAACTGTACATTTAAAGGGGGTAGGGAAACACCGGAAAATTCAGTTCAAAAACAAGCCTGAATCATTTTTCTTCTGTAACAAGATTTTGGCCTGAATTACCTGGACAGCTGCCTTAAGTTTCAGGTTGACCCGCTATGCCTGGGAGGTCACAGCTTTACACTGAATGAGAAATCAGAGACCCAGCTAGTTGCTGTTTTTGTTTTGTTTTGTTTTTAAGATAAATTTTAAATAAACATGTGTTGAACTAAAATGGCTTGGATTCAAGTTTTTTTAAAGTTTTGTTTTGCTGGAGTATACAACATTTGCCTGTACTATAGGCCTGGCAAAACAAATCATAGGCCAAGGAGACCTTACTTCTGTGTAGTGTTTTCACCTGGCAAATTTTAAGTTACAAAACCACAATCACAACAACAGAAAAGCAAAATGCTCAACAAACAAGAGTCTCAAGTTTATTCTAGATAAAAGGGGCCGTGACTTTTTGATTTTGGGTTTTGCTACCGAAAAACCTTTCTGACCTGGGCCACAGGAGCCAGCTTCTGCCATGGGACATGGTGCCTGTGACCTGATTCTTGACTCTAAAGAAAGATTCTGGGCTGGCTGTGGTGGCTCACGCCTATAATCGCAGCACTTTGGGAGGCCAAGGAGGGCAGATCAACTGAGGTCTGGAGTTCCAGACCAGCCTGGCCAACATGGTGAAACCCCGTCTCTACTAAAAATACAAAAATCAGCCTGGTGTGGTGGTGTGTGCCTGTAATCCCAGCTACTCGGGAGGCTGTTGTCAGGAGAATCGCTTGAACCCGGGAGGCCAAGGTTGCAGTGAGCCAAGATCATGCCACTGCACTCCAGCCTGGGTGACAGAGTAGGACTCTGTCTGGAAAAAAAAAAAAAGCAAGATTCTTTTAAAGGCTTGCAGAGCCCCGTTTGAGGACATTCAGTAGATGCTTCCTGTGGCTTTCAGGAGGGGTTAGAGTGGAGATGGGATTGACACTTCCCCCCAAATTCAGGCCTCAAACTTGGATTTTCATTTTTTTTTTTTTTTTTTTAAAATAAAGACAAGGCCTTGCTCTGTCGCACCTTGCAGTGGTGCGCTCACTGCAGCCTCAAAATCCTCCCACCTCAGCCTCCCAAAGTACTGGGATCATAGGTGTGAGCCTGGTCCACTTAACCCAGATTTAATGGGCCTGGTCCACTAAACCCAGATTTAATGGGCTCAAGGTTCAAGGAGATAGGGCCTCGCTCTGCCTTTTGCTCTCTGGGAACAGATCCAGAACCCCAAATGGCCTCATTTCTTCCTCCAGAATGACTGCTCGAATTTGCAGGCCACTCAAAGTTCCCACCTGTCACACACACACAAAGAAGGTTCTTGAAACATCAAGTCACTGGAAAGAGGAGAATCCCTGAAAGCATAAAGTGGTTTCTGGATAGGGCCAAGTGTTCAGAAGCATCCTTATACCCCTTCCGTGGCTTCCTTTCCCAGGAGTAGAGCTTCCTGGGCCAGCCAATCTGAGGGCAGCAGGCCAAGAGCTAGACAGTGCGCGGGTTCAGGCAGCTCACAGATCCTGCCACCTCAGCAAACTCTGCTCCTTCCTCCCACCTCCCAGCTGCAGGAAGCTGGGATTGACGCCAGCACAGAGGAAGGACGGCCTGAGCTGCTCCCTGCAGAAAGAAGGGCCCCAGATTCCTCAGCCTTCTTCTGGAAGTGGAAAGCCACAAAAGGGCCACAGGTGGCTGTCTGCACCAGCAAAGCAAGGAGGTGAGGCCGTGATCACTTTAACAGCTGCGGCCACCAGCATCCATCCACCCAGACGGTTTGGAAAACCAGGGCAGGTGCTGATGGCGAAACAAATAGAGGTTTTTCCTGACAACTAGCAGAAATGGCTTAACTCCTTATTTTTGGACACCAGGTAACCACCAGGCAGATGCAAAACTCCTCAGTCCAAGTCCTCTCATGATGCATGCTCAGTTCTTGGAGTTCCAGGTAGATACAGGAAATCCACTAACAAACCATGATGTGCTACAGAAAAGTAGGACTTTTAACAGGGTAACTTAACAAAGATCTTTTATTTCCCTATCAGCACCCAATTCTAACTGCACACACACCATACTAATCTAGCCCTTCATTAAGCAAGCTGTTTGTTGTCTTGCTTTTCTTTTTCTTTTAAGCATTCAACCAAATCACCAGGGAATCTAAGAAATGCTTTAAGAGAATTGTGGCGTTGGCAACAACTGCCAGGGAACTGGAATACTGGGCGCTCAGGTTGCGGCAGGTTAAGCAAAGAACGAATTAATTTCAAAGCTGCCTGCAACAATGTGTAAACATCCATTTAAAAACATACATTTTAAGTGATGCAAAATTAAATTAGCATAGAATTAAATTAAAAACTAATTTAAAGAAAGATTAGCTCTTTCTTGTTAGCACTGATTACAGGATATACTTAATTATGCAAAAGGTCTAATAGATGCCTTGGAGCCATTTGTTCTTCTGCTAAGCTTAAAAGCACGTTGGGCTAACAGCCTTCCACCCCCACAGTTCCCAAAATACTTCAGCATCATTATTGGTGTCACCATTTCACAGACTGGGGAAGGCTTCAGCGATCAGCCAATTGGTCTTCCCATTTTATAGATGGGAAACTGAGGCCCCAGAGACACTAAGTCAATTTCCAATGCTACATACCCAGTTAGAGTCAGGCTAAGAACTCAGGTTTCCAGGCTCCCCAACTAATGTCTTTTCTTCTATACCATGCTAATATAACTGCTAGGAATAAGTGAATTTCTAAGTAAAAATGAGAACAGTTATGATTTTTAAGTTCTCTTTTTTTTTTTTAAGTTTTCTTTTTTAAGAAACTCCAGGCTAGAGTGCAATGTCGAGCATAGCTCACTTAAGTCTCGAACTCTTGGGCTCAAGCGATCCTCTTGCCTCAGCCTCCTGAGTAGCTGGAGCTACAGGTGCATATCCATGTGCCTGGTTATTTTTTCTTTTTTTTTTGGTAGAGATAGGGTCTCACTACATTGCCCAGGATGATCTCAAACTCCTAACCTCAAGCAACCCCTCTGCCTCAACCTCTCAAAGTGCTGGGGTTACAGGTGTGAGCCACCATGCCCAGCCAATATGAGAACTTTATTTATTTATGTATTTATGTGTTGACTGATTGATTATAGACATGGGGGTCTCACTACATTGCCCAGGCTGGTCTTGAACTCCTGAACTAAGCGATCTTCTTGCCTCCACCTCCCCAAGTGCTAGGACTATAGGTGGGAGCCACCGCACCCGGCTGAGAACCTAAAAAACTAAAAAAAAAATGTCCCTTAGTGGAATAAACACTTGATTTCTAAAACTCTCTTGATTTCTGACATTCTTAAAATTTTATAATAACAAGATTTGAGGTTCAGTGCAGTATTCTGTGAGAGCTGGTGGAAGTCACAGTTGAGGCCGACAAGCATTTTTACTGCACTCATTTGTGCTACCACAAGGCTGAGGGCCAGTCTGGGGGGATTTCGTGAAGGGGGGTGACAGGGCACCAACCAGGAACACAGAACCCAGGTCCTCCTCCAGCCGCTCCGCGACACCTCGAGACTCAAGGACACTGCATCCCGAGGCTGGAGAGCCCTGCCCGGGAATTCCTGAAGAGGGAAGAGCCCTTTGAGCCTGTACCCTGAGTCGCCTGGCTTCCTTCGGCTCACAGCGACCATGCTGTTCCAAGGACCATGGCTTCTAGCAACCTCTCGAAACTCCAGGGGCTTCTCAACGTTATTCATGGATTTTCCCGTTTGTGGCAGGAGGGAGGGAGAACCTCGGTCAGACTGTGAGGTCACTCACTCTAACACCAAAGCCACTCAGTGTGCCTGCGAACACCTCTCCTCCGTGCTCGCTGAGTATGTGGACCGACGCCAGCTCCCTCATTTGACTGTCAGTGTAGCTTTCTGTATGACTCCTGCAGGGAAATGGCTTTCTCCCACTTCACTGCTCCTCACAGAGTTAACACTTGTGCCCAGGCCACGTCTGCCACACAGCCACATACCACACATCGTGAGAGGCTCCTGGAGGTTACCCACGCTTTGAAAAAGACTCCAAAAGTGAAGATCGGACTGTTCAGCCCTATCTCTTTGGGATGATGTCAGTGACAAAATTCACAGTCGCTGGACACTTCCGCTGTGACCCCAAGCTGTCTGTGCTCATTCTGCCCTCTGCTCTTCATGCAGGCAGAGCCCGTGGACATGAGCTCTACCCTGGGAGTGAAGCTTCAGGTGGGGAAGGAGCCAGATCCAGGGGGAGGCTGTCCCCAACAGCAGCACCCTGCCAGGCTCAGAAGGAGGAGCCAGGCGCTCCCAAGTCCTGGCCTGGCCAAGGCATGCAGGGTGCAGATGCGGGTTCAAAGAGGAGCTGATGCAAGTCCACAGGAGCTCACGTCCTCCCGATGCCCTCCCTGCTGCCGTCTGCCTTGTGGTCCCCGGGAAGCCCCTGCGCCCCATCTTCCTGGCTCACTCCCACATGCTGCCCCACCCAGCTCAGGGCTGCAGTGAGGATGGAAGGGGGTGCAGGACCTGAGTGCACTCTCCTCCATGAGGGCCTGGCTGGGTTAGAGGAGAGGAACCTGCCAGTCACCGGCACAGCACAGCACAGCTCAGCAATGGCTGTCACCCAAAAAGATGCCTTGCGAGCACTTTTCTAATCCCGAGGGAGAAACAGAACGCTTTCAGACCCCAGAGAGCACTCACAACTATCCTAAATCGGGCTTCCTAGCAACTAGCCAGGGAGCGACATCGTGGTCACCTCCTGAGGAGTTCTCAGTGTCCCTCCTGCTGAGAATGAAGTCCGGGACTGTACCACTGTGTGACTGCACCTGGGGACGGGCCGGGACAAATGCGGGGCTCTTGCTCCATTAAGCAGCAGTTTACAAAATGAAGAGAAGGCACGGAAAGAGAAGCACCCAAATTCCACGCAAACTGGGCTATTCCGACACGTACTTGGATTTAACGTTGTCTAGTTCTAATGGTCCTCAGAGGTGGGCTGGACACTAGGAGATGTCCCATAGTCCGTGGGATTCAGATGGTTATTTTAAAATTTAATTCTATAGATCAAGAACTTAAAAAACCAAAATCGATCTCTGGCTGTCATGGTGTGCTGTTTACACACACACAAATGAAACAGAAAATTACCTCCGGAGAGGGGCGTTCTCCTCAATATCTTCCAGGGTCTCCAAGGAGGATCTCTGGGAGATGAGGCGCCGTCTGCAGAAAGAAGGAGCAAATCTGGGAGTTAAAACTACATTGCAGAACTCATCAGACATTTCTGTAAATCTAAAACTGCCCTAAAACAAAAACATGAAGTCCATTAAGAAAACATCAGACAAAAGCTGCCTCGAAGAGGCTGCCATGCTCCCGCCCTGCGTGCCAGGCCCACCTTGCTGGCTGAACCCTGAGCACTCTCCCGGTTAGAGGGCCGCTTTGTGATGATTAAGGAAGTGACTGATCCTTTTGATGCTGCCATTTTCCCCAAGGACACACACACACACACACACACACAAAGACAAGGTGCCTCTTATAATATATAGAATAACTTGATGGTGTGTGCAGCTTTTCTAAGGCATTAGCTAATACGGTGAAGTATTCCACTATCAGGGATTTGAATCCGGTAACTGATAAATATTAAATCTAAAACCCTATTAAAAACAACTTCAAAATCATTAGGATGCAATAAAAAGGTTATGCTCCCTGGATGGCCATGATTTCAAAAGCAACTAGAAACAAGAAAGAAATTATTCCTTTGGGAGGAGTATCTCACAGACTGGGTAGAAAGAATAAATATGTGGCATGATTATGCAAAACATTAACTCTTCTGGGCTGCTAAGGAATTGCAACCCGCCTGCTAAAACCTCCCCAGTCTACCAGTTTCTGTCGCCAGGCTGAAATAAGAACAAGTCCTAGTTAACTAAGAAGATCAGGTACGGGGAGCAGGGTAGGGTGGGGTGACTTTAAATAAATCCACCTGAATGAAGACTGTCATTTGATAGTAAACGATTTGGTGGAGCAGGATGGACAGAAGATGTTTGACTGGGTTGTTCCTTAAAACGGAACTAAAAATATGAAGATAAGTCTATTTTTTATTACATTTGGGAAAACACAGCCTAGGAACATGCAGTCATAACCATGTTCTAATTTGCCCTAATGAACAAAGAATGAAACGACTTCGTGGGGTTTTGTTGTTTTGTTGCTTTTAATTTTGTGTGTACTTTTTCTGACCAACTACTCTGATACCTTTGGCTTGTCTGGCTTTTATAAGACAATCCGAAAGGTCATTTTTGTAGCAAACTATTCAACAGCTTCATCAATTTTCCACCTTCCTTAATTTTTTGATACTCAAATCCTTTAAAAAAAAGAAAAATACTTGTGGCCGGGCACGGTGGCTCAAGCCTGTAATCCCAGCACGTTGGGAGGCCGAGGCAGGCTGATCACCTGAGGTCAGGAATTCAGGACCATCCTGGCCAACATGGTGAAACCCGTCTTTACTAAAAATACAAAAATTAGCCGGGCGTGGTGGCGGGCACCTGTAGTCCCAGCTACTTGGGAGGCTGAGGCAGGAGAATGGCGGGAACCCGGGAGGCGGAGGTTGCAGTGAGCCGAGATCGCACCACTGGACTCCAGCCTGGCGACAGAGCAAGACTTCGTCTCAAACAAACAATCAAAGAAACAAAACTCATCATACAGCCTCCTTGTCTCTTCTCCAACTGTAAAACAGTAGAACATAGAACACTCTCAGCTTCGCACTCATCAATGTGTGTGAACCAAGCACACCCATCGCCCTCTGTGTTCATGACATACCGGACTTTCTACAGAAACTGTGGTTTCATTCTGCAATTAACTAACACTGAATTTCCATTTCCGTAATATTGCCAGATTTCCAAGAGTCAGCCAGAGCTGTGGAGGAGGCACTGGTCTTACCTGAGAGCAGTGCAGAGGCAAGCTGAGGAGGTGGGGAACTGATTTTACAGGTAGCCAATTCATGAGTGACAGGACTTCCCCGCGGAGCACTGTAACTCAGGGGACAGAGCTCACCTAGGCCCCTGTGACGGCACCTGCAGCTGGAGCTCTGAAGTGTCTGTGCTATGGGTTGAGGCACAGCCCTCTGAAATCCCAGTTGATCCTAAGAAAGCAGGCAGGTGAGCAGCGGGCCTAGCCTCTCTCCAGGTGCTGAGTCCCAGGCTGGACTGGGGCAGACGCACACCTGCCCATTGCAGATCTCAGCACCAGAAACCCCATGTTACCCATCCAAAGTGGGGTGTAATTCTGCATAGAACACCTAGGGGCTAGAGTCAGACACTCGAATTGCAATCCTGGGGTCCAAAGGCTTCGGGGTCTAAGAAAGCTCCTTAATCCGGCCGGGCATGGTGGCTCATGCCTGTAATCCCAGCACTCTGGGAGGCCGAGGCGGGTGGATCACCTGAGGTCAGGAGTTTGAGACCAGCCTGGCCTACGTGGTGACCCATCTCTACTGAAAATACAAAATTAGCCAGGTGTGGCGGTGCATGCTTATAATCCCAGCTACTTGAGAGGCTGAGGCAGGAGAATCGCTTGAACCTGGGAGGCAGAGATTGCAGTGAGCCGAGATCGAGCCACTGCACTCCAGCCTGGATAACAAGAGTGAAACTCCGTCTCAGAAAAAGAAAAGAAAAGAAAAGAAAGTTCCTTAATCCTTGAGCCTCAGTTTGTTCATCTATGAAATGGGAAACAGCAATTAACTAAGAAAGGGACACATGTAAAGTCCTAGGCCCACGGCAGTTCTTGATGAACGGGAGCTACTGGGCTTTTGATTGACACTCCAGTTTCCTTCACTGAGGCTGCACCCTGACCTGCACCCCAGCTCAGCTGACCAGGAGCAGGCTGAGTGTCCTAGCTTTGGCCCCCACTCAAGGCCCAGCCAGTGGCAGGGTCACCCCAAAATGCCTTGTGCCTGAGCCCACCCGAGATGCGTACGTGTTCCTTCCACACCTACACCCACTTCAAAGCACAACTAACTCTGCGCATGTACTCAATGGGGTGCACCGAGAAGCACAAGTCACACTCACTGATGTGTTGGCCACCTATAAAATTAGTGTCCCCCAGGTCTCCTTGCACTGCTCTCAGGTCTCCCTACAGACAGGAGGCAGCGATTAAAAGATTTACTCTGTTTATCTCTGCATGATGTCCTGAGCCTTTAAATCCAAAGTAAAACACTCACTGAAGTATTTACTAAATTAAGTATGCACATCTAAATTGTCATTAGCGATAACTTACACAGGCAGAAATCAATGTATAGGCTTCGGATCCTGAGAATCTCAACACATTCTGTCACACTTTGAGCCTTCCTTTGTAGAAGAGCATTTTCAGGTAACCAGTAAATAGGCAATTGATGTTTTATTCAATCTGCACCCACGCAACTGAGATGATCGTGCAGGGGAAGGGCTGAAGGCTGCCCTCCTTCAGGTACCCTAAGGAGCCCCGGGGAGGCCCTGGGTGGACTCTTTGGGCAGCATAGATGCCGCCCAGGCTCTGGCAGAGCCCAGAGCCCAGCCAGGCAGGTTCCCCTCTCCACGCATCCACCCCCACTCACTCAACAATGTGACCGTGAGCCCTCTCGGGAACACACAGCTGAACCAGGCTTGCCTCCTGTCCTCAGGGGCTCAGAGTCACGTGAGGATCAATGGGACGGCCACCAAGAAGCCCCATTAACAATCCCTGAAGCCCCTGCGTCCTTCAGGGCTGTGGTGTGGAGAACACTCCGGCGGAGTCCCACAGTGCGCACAGAAGGCCCTGACGGGAAGCGCAGACTCCTCCAACATCCAGACCAGAGTGTTTCACCCTAGAAAATCAGGCCCATCCACAAAAGCACACGACCCAGTAACTCCCCTTTCACAAAGCCGTAGCCACCTCTTCCTGCACCAGAAACGAGAAGGGCTCATTTGGAAAAGAACCAGATGAGAATACACCTTTCTTTACAGTTATAAGGGTTTTTCTAAAAGCCAGCACATTTGGTAATTCCCCTCAGGTACTGAACAGGTGTGAATTCACACACACACATTATTACAGCTTAAACGTCTGTGTCCCCTCAAAATTCACGTGTTGAAATCATAACCCCCACTGCGATGGTATGAGGCAGTGGGGCCTGTGGGAAGTGATCTGTCATAAGGGTGGAGCCCTCATGAATGGGATTAGTGCCCTTGTAAAGGGGACCCCGGAGACCTCTCTAGCTACTTTTCTGCCATGTGAGGACACTAGAAGTTGGTCATCTGTAACTAGAAGAGCCCTCATCTGACCCCAACCATGCTAGCACCCAGATCGTGACCTTCTAGCCTTCAGACCTGTGAGAAAATATATGTCTTTACTTTTTATTTATTTTTTTCTGAGACAGAGTGTCACTCTGTCCCCAGGATGGAATACAATGGCGCAATCTTGGCTCACTGCAACCTTGGCCTCCCAGGCTCAAGCAATTCTTGTGCCTCAGCCCCCCGAGTAGCTGGGACTACAGGTGTGCGCCACCAAACCCAGCTAATTTTTGTATTTTTAGCAGAGATGGGGTTTCGCCACATTGGGCAGGCTGGTCTCGAACTGCTGGTCTCAAGAGATCCACCTGCCTTGGCCTTCCAAAGTAATGGGATTAAAGGCATGAGCCATCATGCCCGGCCGAGAAAATACATTTCTATTGTTTATAAGCCATCCAGTCTTTGGTACTTTATTACAGCAGTCTGAACTCAGACGGACCTACACACACAAGTGCGCGCGCCCAGGTATGCAAAGGCACGCATGGGCACTTCTGATCAGGACTCCTTAAAGGGGAAAAAATCCACAGCCCAAATGCCCACCTGTTCCTTTAACTTCAGCAGGTGTACTTCCCTTCTTTGTGAATGGAACCAACCAGTATATTCTTGAAACTACCAGAGAACTTGGAACTACCACCAGTCACTGTAAAGAAACCATCCTACAATACCACCAAACAGCAAAGGATGCCTGCCCTTCCAGCCTAGGATGAGGACCTGTTCCCCTGTGAACCGGTAGTGTCATTCAGCAGCGCCCATCTCTGCCCCCACCCCCACAGCTTGCTGGATCCTCCCAAGGTATGTCGTCGTGTCTTCTCCCTCACCTTCTAACCCCAGAAAGCCTGCAATAAACAAAAAGCCTCAGGGCAGGCGGCCAATCTTAAACAGCCACTTTTCACTCTGTAATTTCCCTCATAAATTAAGTCCATTACTATGCAAACTTCTTATCATTATAGAGTTAACAAGGAGAGGTCTTTGCATATTTTAATGACTGACAAAGAATACTTAGCCTGGGACCAAAATAACAGGCCACCTTACTGACCAAGCAGACATGCAGTAAGAGGCTGGCGGGGCTCAAAGCAAAAGTATGATGCACTGACATCATCGGATGGAAGTGTGCATGTCGAGTCTCCAGACCGAATGTACACTCAGGGCTCCCCGACTTGTCTGACAGTTACAAGTTAGATCCTTCCACACTGGCCACACTTTGGAGTTCATGCTTAATGCTCATGCGTGAGGCAGCCTCCTGAAAGCACCCACGCCTGTTTTACAATATCCTTGGAATGCTGCAAGGAAGTCATCATAATCCACGACAACACGATTGCACATCTGCATATTCCTGCGTGGACCAAATTAATCCACTCATCATGAAGGGATAAGGGTTTCTTTGTGGGTGCAAATCACTGTATATTCCTGGGACACAGGGCTGGTCACAAGGGTACTGTTAGAATAAGTCCACTTCACTGAAAGCTTAAGGAAAGGTCACTTGAGGAAGAAGATGGGGGGAAAAAGTACACAGAAGAACCCATGGCTTGAGTGACAAAGGAAGGGGAGAGGCAGGCCCGAGGGCCCGCATTTCCGAAGTGCCTTTTATGCACAAAAGGGTCATTGTACCTATTTCCAGGCCAGGAACAGAGGCCAACCATCCAAACTGATGAGGGGACACAGGCCCAGAGGCCTGACCATCCCGAAGGCCCTCCTCACTAATGCTCTGTCGTCATCCTGGTCTGTAGCGACTCTGGGGACCCCGGAGAGTGAGGCAAAGTGGAGCTGTGTGTGGTCCGGGTACCCTCCTCAGCTCTGTTGGAGGAGGGCTCCTCTCTGCTGAGCCTGATAAGCAAAGTGCCCCGAAAAAAGCACTGGGAGACAGGGGAGGGCCTCGCTGCTGTCCCTGCCGACCAGTGAGGGTGCAGCAGGGTCATCCTGGGGTCTGGTGGGGCAAGCTGGTCAAGGCCAATCCCTCATACAGTCACCTGGGGCAGTAGCTCAGCCCGAAGGACAACGTGAGGCAGTGGGCACCCCGGGGAAAGCTCTGGCTGGAGAGTTAGGACCAGCCCATGACGTGGAAGGTGACCCTTGGCCTCAGTCTGCTTCCAGTATGAAATGAGAAAGTAGGGTAGATCGATGCTCTCAATGTGTCTGCACATCAGAATCCCCAGGGAACAACAAAGTCACCGAAGCCTGAGCCCACCTTGAGATTCTGATTTCCTGGTCTGGGTGTGGCCAGATAAATGGGGTTTTAGACACTCCTGGGGGATTCTAGTGAGGAGGACAGTTGAGTCCCATTGAAATAGCTCCAGTGTTCTGCACAGGCCAAAGGCAGTGAGAACCTTCTCCTGACATTCCACTTATTTACCTTACGTTTGGGGATGGAAATGATCATAACCAACCTCCACATAATAAGTGGTCTCCTTTATCCTTGAATGCGGACCTTTTAAGGTTCAACAAGCAAGAGGAAAGAGAGCTGGTTAGCCCAGAGCACTGAGGCCAGCAAAAGACCAAAAGGCTTTCAAGTATAAACAGGTGAATGATATGTACACGTTACATGGGTGTGAAGAACCAGTTCTGTGTTCTCTGGGAGCAAAACATGGGCTCTGAGAGCAGAAAACGACCTGGGTAAACACCTGGGCCAACCACCTCTCTACTCACAAAAAAGGCAATTTCCTTAATGGCTCTCGTGTTCCCCATGGGTGTGTCCCCCTTCCTGACTGCACGCTGGTCACTGGATGGCCCAGTTGCCTCTTCGCAGGTGTGGAAGAGGTGGGACTGTCTTGGATACCTCAATTACACAGGTGATGGAGGAGCTGAGGTCATGATTACTTCACATCTGTCCAGACAGTTACTAGGATCAAAAAAACCCCAAGCATAGAAACAACTTATTAACATAGTCACAAGACACCCGAAAGCTTGTCATTATTTGCTTTGGAACTTAACGTCTTTCTCTCACTGACCAACCTCCCTCTCCCAAACAGAATGGAAACACCCTAGAAGCAAGCTGCTTGGGAGGGGCCATGCTGTCACAGCCTGTGTATCCCTAGGAAGGGACCATACTTGGCCAACAGCAGGTACTCAATCATGGCTGGCTGGATGCAGGAACAAATTCCCCTCACCAGGTAGGTGGGTATTGCTGGACGTTTCCCAGAGAGCCCTGACCTTCCATTCAATGTTTTTCTGTACACAATTATTAGTGGGCCTCTTTTCTTTTTTTTTTTTTTTTTCAGATGGAGCTTTGCTCTTGTTGCCCAGGCTGGAGTGCAATGGCATGATCTTGGCTTACCGCAACCTCCACCTCCCGGGTTCAAGCAATTCTCCTGCCTCAGCCTCCCAAGTAGCTGGGACTACAGGTGCATACCACCACACCCAGCTAATTTTTTTGTATTTTTAGTAAAGACGGGGTTTCTCCATGTTGGCCAGGCTGGTCCTGAACTCCTGACCTCAGGTGATCCACCCGCCTAGGCCTCCCAAGGTGCTGAGATTACAGGCGTGAGCTGGGATTACACCGTGCCCGGCCTAGGGCCTCTCTCTTTAATACATGCATTCCCAGTCTGGTCCACCGAGTCCAGAAATCCTCCTCTGCTTCACAATGGCCCAGGACAAGGAGGTTATGGGGAAGGAATTAGGGCTGGACAGCATGAAGTCCCACTTCAACCTTACAGACTCTGGGAACCTACATGTCCTAGCCTCCTTTACTGACGTAGTCACCAAGCCTCAAGGAGCCCAGTCAGGACCCAGCAAGAAAAGGCTTGGAGCACAGTCGCCTAGAAAGCAGGGTTGGCCTTTGAGGCGACTAGAAATTCCCTTTACAAAATGTTACAGCATCTCTGACTTTCTGGCGGAAGCCTCCATCCCCTGCTTCTTGCATCCCTCCATTCCCCCATCACAGGCATAATCTTTTGCTCTGGAAATGGTGCTCAGCTCATGCAGAAAAGCTGTCCTAAAAAGTAGGGTACAAATCGGCCGGGCGCGGTGGCTCAAGCCTGTAATCCCAGCACTTTGGGAGGCCGAGGCGGGCGGATCACAAGGTCAGGAGATCGAGACCACAGTGAAACCCTGTCTCTACTAAAAATACAAAAAATTAGCCGGGCGAGGTGGCGGGCGCCTGTAGTCCCAGCTACTCAGGAGGCTGAGGCAGGAGAATGGTGGGAACCCAGGAGGCGGAGCTTGCAGTGAGCCGAGATCGCGCCACTGCACTCCAGCCTGGGCAACAGCGTGAGACTCCGTCTCAAAAAAAAAAAAAAAAAAAAAGTAGGGTACAAATCTGCAGTTTGTAACTGATTGACTATGGAAGCCTACTACTTAAAGGAGCCCTGAAGTGAAAAACTATGCATAAACCCAAGAATTAAAATCAGCTGGGCTTAGTGGCATGCACCGGTAGTCTGAGCTACTCAGGAGGCTGAGGCATGCTTGAACCCAGGTGGTCGAGGTTGCAATGAGCTATGATCGCATTACTGCACTCTAGCCTGGGTGACAGAGCGAGACCCTGTCTCTAAAAATAAATAAGTAAACAAACAAACCCAAGAATTGTACTACCATCTGTATGTCATTTGTGAAATGCTGGCTTTCAAATGCTAGGCTCTCTTAAAGGAAAATGCCCCTCCATCACCCTGCTGTTATTTCCTTCATTTCCCTAGCAGCGTCTTAAGCTGTTGACTGCCTCAGCACCATCAGCCTGCTCCTCACATTCATCAAATAAGTGATGATAACATTGTTCGTGAGTTGGCAAACTTGAATGCCTAGATTCCAGATGCTCCTCTAGCAGAAGTCCAATCAGACTGCGCTCACTTAAAGAACAAACTGTTTCACCCTAGTACACGCGTCCACATATGAAGAAAACAAAGTCAGCTGCTACCTCTTGACAGAAGAGACACAGACCCTGAAAGCAAAATGGCCTTCGCTTCAGCCTGAGGTCACATTCATTAGACACATGCTTAGTTTTGTTGTCCACAGATCGAAACCTTTGTACAGCGGCAAAAGTGCTGATGAAAGTAAGCACGGTCCCTACTGCTCACCTGGCAACAGCTGCTTGTTAGACCATGGAGGAACTCCAAGAAGAGAGCCACAGAGTCTGACACTAAAGTGGCACACTGGCCGGGCCAGGTCACCAGGTTGGGGTGACTGGAGGAGCATCTGGTCTTGGCCAGTCAGCTTGAGGCCGTCCATACCTCTGAGCACAGGGCACACAGCTGGCTGGGAAGGAAAACCTCCTCCCCCAGCCTCAACTAACATGCTGAAAGCCAGATTCCTACCCAGAATACAGACCAAAGGAATTCAAAATCCCTGGGGGGTCACGGGGATCTTTCTTGTCAAGGAAGAAACATAGGATTATCTTTAAGAAAAGGAGGGATGGTTAGATTTTTAAAAATTAGACCAAATGCTAAGAAACTGTTTTTTCTTTTTTTTTTTAGACGGAGTCTCTGTCTCCAAGGGTGGAGTGCAGTGGCGGAGTGCAGGGTGCAGGGTGGCGGGTGGAGTGCAGGGTGGAGTGCTCGGCTCACTGCAACCTCCGCCTCCAGGGTTCATGCGATTCTCCTGCCTCAGCCTCCTGAGTAGCTGGGATTACAGGACCTGCCACCATAACTGGATAACTTCTGTATTTTTAGTAGAGACAGGGTTTCACCATGTTGGCCAGGCTGGTCTCGAACTCCTGGCCTCAGGCAATTTGCCCACCTCGGCCTCCCAAAGTGTTGGGATTACTGGTGTGAGCCATTGCGCCCGGCCAAGAAACTGGTTTTGAATCTGGCTATGTTTTAAAGTCTCCAGCTGATTAATCAGGCAAAAATCAAATTAAAATCAATACACCAGAGTTGCCAATCAGCTTGTTCAAATAAAGTCTGTTTCTACATTTTCACAGGCGGGTCAAGAAAGTGACTCTCTAAATGTTTACAGAGAATACAAAAGGCGTTTGGAGTTTACTTTTGTTTCAAGGGCTCTCATCAGACTTGCCAAGTCCTGGAAAATCAAGGTGTGAGGTTACCTTGGTGTGTGAGGCTACTTAGAGCAGACAGGACCTGCTGCCAGGATTTAATAGCTGGCCAGAAATTCATCCCCAAAGATCCCCCGGTCTACTCTGCCCACCGCTGCCGCTAATCTTCAAAAACACTTTCCCTCATGTCAGTCCCCAACCTGAAGAGCCAGTGATTTCCCCGGAAACAAATTCAAACTCTTTTGACAAAGGGTCTAGAGGGAAGGTCAGAACACAGCAGCAGACACGGCACACGTGGCCACCATGAAGGTACCTGCCTAGGCCGGGCGCGGTGGCTCAAGCCTGTAATCCCAGCACTTTGGGAGGCCGAGACGGGCGGATCACGAGGTCGGGAGATCGAGACCATCCTGGCTAACCCGGTGAAACCCCGTCTCTACTAAAAAATACAAAAAACTAGCCAGGCGTGGTGGCGGGCGCCTGTAGTCCCAGCTACTCGGGAGGCTGAGCCAGGAGAATGGCGTAAACCCGGGAGGCGGAGCTTGCAGTGAGCTGAGATCTGGCCACTGCACTCCAGCCTGGGCAACAGAGCGAGACTCCATCTCAAAAAAAAAAAAAAAAAGGCCAGGCGTGGTGGCTCACGCCTGTAATCCCAGCACTTTGGGAGGCTGAGGTGGGCGGATCACAAGGTCAGGAGATCGAGATCATCCCGGCTAACACAGTGAAACCCCTTCTCTACTAAAAATACAAAAAAAAAAAAAAAAAAAGAAGGTACCTGCCCAGTGTCCCTGGACAGCCTTAGGGCTGGCTCAGTGGCAGTGCTGCATTCTAATCCATACTTGGCCTCGTCCCAGAGGGAGGGCCCTGCCCTGCAGCTGTAGGGGCACACCACGGAATACACAGAAGGGCGGAACCAGGAGAAGCAGGTACCGGGTACTGGTTGAAAATAAAAATTCAGGATCCAAAAAGATTTTGTGCGGCTGATGAGATAAACAGCTCTGATCTTGCTACAGAACACACTGGATACTCGTGGAGCGGGTGGGGAAGACAAGTGGCGGCCCAGTCAGGACAGGATGTGGGTGGGAAGGGAATGTTGGAAAGGGAAAACCACTAGAAATAAAAGGGCCAGCTTCACCCTATGCATCTAATACAAGTCCAAGGAGTGTGGGGCCCTTACCTGTGTTCTGAATGGGCGTCAGGATCCAAGCAGTCAAATCCAGGTGTTCTCTGCAAAGGGCTTCCCTGAGCCGGGCAAGGAGGGCGGCTGGGAATGCAGCACCCCGTCCCAGGGTTTAAGGACACTGTGGAGCGTGTCCACACCTGGAGGCCAAACCAGGTGTGGAGTACACGGGGAGCTAGGGAGAATTTAATTGGCAGAGGAGAAGAGAGTACCTCTAACAGAGGGAGCAGGCAGGCCATGGCAGGGGGTCTGAGGGGCTTCCTACATGCACTTTCCCAGAGCCCAACAGGACAGGACAGAACATGGGACTGGGTGAGGCACAGGAAGAATTCCTTCCAGCAAAGTCCAGCCCCAGAAGAGCCTAGCAGGAGCCAGGAGCCAGACACAGAGTGCCGGGTGTGGCTCCAGGAGGACCCGGACAGAGACCACAACAGCCAAGTGGACAAGCTGACCACACATAAACCGGCGGGGCTGGGGCTGGTATCACAGCACAATGAATGTGTGTGTGTGTGTGTGTGTGTGTGTGTGTACACATGTGCTCACACATAGCACCTTTCAGTCCCACACCTGAACACAAGAGGTACAGGACCAGGAACCCGCAGGGCTCACATGGGAGATCAAGGGTGTGGTGCAGTGGGCCAGAGTTACCTCCTTAGACAGAGGCTGAGCCGAACCCATTCCCAAGACTTGGTCTGATGGGGCCTGCTCTTAAACGCCCCGATCCTGACAATGGCCTGTGCTGGGGCCCTCTCGCTTCCTCCCCAGTCACTGTGAGGCTCACTGGTGCTTTGGAAGAATGCCTTTACCTGCTGAAGACTTTCTAAGCCAGACATGCATTTATTTTCCCTTCGAACACAAGACGAGGACCCTCTGTGCCTAGCTCTGCGGGGTCTGAAGAAGGCAGGGGAGACCCAAACCCCGCTGGAGGGGCACTCCTACCCCTTCCTCCACAGTCAGGAGAGAGTGGAGCTAACTTCATCCGAACCAGCAGGGGCTCCGGAGGGGCTTCTCGCATCAAGCTGGTGTTTACCGGGCCTTTCAGGGGGCTGCCCTCCTAGGGAGGACGCCAGCAAAACGCTTCCCGGAGTCTCTCCCTTGGTGTCCTGTGTGACCTTCCTCTGTCCCGAAGGGCCTTCAGCAGGAGTGGATTTTGACAGCTCAGAAACTGCATGCAATTATCTATAGCAAATTCAGATTGATGGGGCTTTGTGAATCTTTATTTTCTAGGAGTTTTTCAGGTTAACCGTGGCCCACACTCAATAGCGATTTATGGAAACAAAGACTGATGCCTCTTCCTTGTCCATCTGAATTACCTCAGATTCCTTTCTGGAAGCCTGCTGAAAAAAATGCCTGGTTCTCCTTGGCTACCCATGTTTATTCCCTTCACTGGAAGCTGAATGGGGACGGGGTACAGCTAAATTGGTGGCCTCCAAAGAAAGGGTTTATGGCGTAAGGCAGGAGTCCCCAAGCCCCAGGTCACAGACCGGTACTGGGGTCTATGGCCTGTTAGGAACGGGGGCCGCACAGCAGGAGGCAAGTGGCGGGCAAGCGAGCATTACTGCCTGAGCGCTGCCTCCCTTCTGATCAGCAGGGCGTTAGATTCTCATAGAAGCACCAAGCCTATTGTGAACTGCGTGCCCAAGGGGATCGAGGTTGCATGCTCCTTGTAAGAGGTTTTTTTTTTTTTTTTTTTTTTTTTTGAGACAGAGTCTTGCTCTGTCGCTCAGGTTGGAGTGCAGTGGCACAATCTTGGTTCACTGCAACTTCTGCCTCCCGGGTTCAAGCAATTCTTCTGCCTCAGCCTCCCAAGTAGCTGGGACTACAAGCACGCGCCATCATGCCCAGCTGTTGTATTTTTAGTAGAGACGGGGTTTCACCATATTGGCCAGGCTGGTCTTGAACTCCTGACCTCGTGATCCACCCGCCTCGGCCTCCCAAAGTGTTGGGATTACAGGCGTGAGCCACCGCGCCCGGCCCCTCCTTACAAGAATTTAATGCCCAATGATCTGAGGTGGAACAGTTTCATCCTGAAACCACCCCCCCAACCCCAGTCTGTGGAAAAATTTGTCTTCCAGGAAACAGGTCCCTGGTGCCAAAAAGGTTGGGGACCGCTGGCGTAAGGAATGCCCAAATGTGGCCAAATCTTAGTTCAAAAGAAAATTCAGAATCTGCCTCACTCTCTCGTCATCCACCCAAATCCTAACTTCCTCCACCCAAATCCTACCTTCCTCCACCCAAATCCTACCTTCCTCCACCTGCTCTGTGAAGCTGTCCCTGACCTTTTCTGAATTCCTCCAACATTTGGTATCTTTACTACATTTGGAAGTATTCGTATCTAAATACTTGCAGATTGCTTGACTTTATTCTTTTTATTTTACATTTATTCATCTCCAACCTGACTGCAGGTACCCTGAGGACAAATAACTATGTCTTTCTTTCTTTGAAACCCCTTCAATGATTAGCACATTACCTGGTACACAGGAGGTGCTCAATAAATCCTTAAGCATAGCAGGAACAACTCTGCAGCTAGAGTTGGCTCAGGAGGAACAAGGGTATACCTTAAAAGCTCCAGGGGACCAGGAGCGGTGGCTCATGCCTGTAATCTGACACTCAGGGAAGCCGAGGTGGGCAGATGGCTGGAGCTCAGGAGTTTGAGACCAGCCTGGGCAACATGGCAAAACCCCATTTCTACAAAAACTATGAAAATTAGCTTGGTGTGGTGGCACACGCAGGAGGATCGCTTGATCGCATGAGGTAGAGGCTGCAGTGAGCTGTATTTGCAACAGTGCTCTCCAGCCTGGGCGACAAAGTGAGACCCAATGCAAAAAAAAAAAAAAAAAAAAAAAAGCTCCAGGTAGTCATTTTACCATTTTTACTGCAAGACCTTTGGCAAACCAGCCGAAGCCCAGGAATGAGGTCAACAACGAAAGCCAAGACCTTAGAAATCATCCAGAACGCCGACGTTCAGAACTTCTGAGAGAATCCTTTTTTCTCCCAAATTAAACCTTACACCAAATCCCAAAATATAAAGCAGATTAGAACAATGATAAATTTTATAAACTTGAGAGTATAATATTGACTTGTATCTCAATGACTGTTAGAGCAGTGTAGCTGTTTTGAGGTACAAACTAATCTAAAACCAGAAGCTCTTGGTGACATTTCTAGTCTAAGGTCAATCTCAGAATCTAATTTGTTTCTTTTGGTTTTTGGTTGTACAGTAGGGATATAATCACCATTGAAAGAGATAAGTGGGTGCCTATGGTAACCATTTTTAAACATATCAAGGCCCAATTCAATTTAATAGACGTGGCAGGTGAAGTTTAACTGAACAAAATCAACTTAGTCTGGCAGCATGAGTTAACTAACGCATAATTAGCTAATTAATGCGTAAGTCACCACTATGTCAGGCTTTGCTATAGAAAGCTATCGAATTTATTTTACTGCAGTTTAAAAAAACACTTTAAATATATATAGTATAACATGTATACATATACAAATTATATCTCAAAATGTTAAACACAGGGCAGGCACGGTGGTTCATGCCTTTATTTATTTATTTATTTATTTAGAGACAGAATTTCACTCTTGTTGCCCAGGCTGGAGTGCAATGGTGCGATCTCAGCTCATGGCAACCTCCGCCTCCCAGGTTCAAGCGATTCTCCTGCCTCAGCCTCTCCAGTAGCTGGGATTACAGGCATGCGCCACCACGCCCAGCTGATTTTGTATTTTTAGTAGAGACGGGGTTTCTCCATGTTGGTCAGGCTGGTCTCGAACTCCTGACCTCAGGTGATCCGCCCTCCTTGGCCTCCCAAAGTGCTGGGATAACAGGCGTGACCACTGCGCCCAGCCACAGGCTCATGCCTTTAATCCCAGCACTCTGGCAGGCCAAAGCGGGCGGATCACGAGGTCAGGAGATCAAGACCATCCTGGCTAACACCGTGAAACCCCATCTCTACTAAAAATAAAAAAAAGTTAGCCAGGCGTGGTGGCGGGCGCCTGTATTTCCAGCTACTCAGGAGGCTGAGGCAGGAGAATGGCGTGAACCCGGGAGACAGAGCTTGCAGTGAGCCAAGATGATGCCACTGCACTCCAGCCTGGAGGACAGAACGAGACTCCGTCTCAAAAAAAGAAAAAAAAAAAGTTAAACACAGAGTCACCCCATAAAACCAACAATCCCACTCCTAAATATAATCGAAGAGAAATGCAGAGATACATCCACACAAAGACATATACAATGTTCACAGCAGCATTATTCACCATAGTCAAAAATGTGAAAACCCCAATGTGATGAATGAACGAAGCACAGTATTATTCAGCCATGAGAAGGAATGAAGTACTGATACACGCTACAACATGAACCTTGAAAACAGTATGTTAAACCAAAGGAGCCAGTTACCAGAGACCACGTCGTGTATGATTCTACTTATATGAAATGTCCAGAGCAGGCAAGTCTAGAGAGACAGAAAGTAGATTCGTGGTTGCCAGAAGCTGGGATCCGAGACGGGGAGGAATGGGCAGGTACTGCCAATAACCATGGGGTTTCTTTTTGGGGGTGATGAAAATGTTCTAAAATTAAACAGTGGTGACAAGTGCACAAGTTTGTGAATGTACTAAAAACCATTAACAATAAGTTTATTTTTTATTTTTCTAGCCAGAATCTCGCTCTGTTACCCAGGCTGGAGTGCAGTGGTGTGATCTGAGCTCACTGCAACCTCTGACTCCTGGGCTCAGGCGATCCTCCCACCTTGGCCTCCCAAATAGCTGGGACTACAGGCACATGCCATATCACACCCGGCTAATTTTTGTATTTTCTGTAAAGACAGGTTTTGACATGTTGCCCAGGATGGTCTCCAACTCCTGAGCTCAAGCGATCCACCCACCTCAACCTCCCAGAATGCTGGAATTATAGGCATGAGCCACTGCGCCCAGCCAGAATAGTAACTTTAAATGGTTGGTATGCAAATTATATCTTAGTAAAGCTGTTAAAATATTTATGATATATAAAGTTTACATATGTAGAAAAACTTATGTTGGGAAAAAATATACAGTAATAATGAAGCACCAAATCCCAAATATAAAACAGATTAGAACTGTTTGTAGACCTCCTAAAGCCCTTGCTAAGATCCTTAGAGCTCCAGATAATACAATTTGAAAACTATGGATCTGGTTCAATTTCCTTTTACCGAAGCTTTTTTTTTGGAGAGGTTCAAAGACATGCCCAGGGCAGAGCTGGATGGCTGGGAGAGCAAGGATTGGGGACCAGACACTGTCATTTCAGAGCCATTCCCTTTCCTTTCAAACGTGGGTTACAGAGGTCCCATAGGTGTCTGCGTGCAGCAGGTAGCAGGTTAGGCTTGAAGGCAGAGACTTGGGCAAACCCTCTCAGAGCAGGGCCCGCTCAGCACATCGACAGATGCTCCAGCACAGGCTACCTGGTGCTCCTTCCCCAGCCACCCATCAGAACACTTTGCCCCAGTGTCGCGCATCACCCAGCACGTGCTGACAGTCACATTTCATCCAACCTCTCTCTCCATCTCTACAAAAAGGAAACCTCCTTACTGCACACAGCAAGGTGCTATTTGGAGCTCTGAGACTTCCATTTCCACAACCTCCCATCTCCCTAACCTTTGGTGCAAGACATCCTTGCAAATTGGATACAGGAGAACACACGAGCACTTCAGTCATCCAAGAGGGAAGACAATACCCCAAATCCAGGGTGCTTCCATCGGCCTTAGCAGAGGAAGTTTAATTTTTTAACAGCTCGCTTGGAGCCTTTTGAAAATATATTATTAGTTCATCTGTCTCACCGTATTCCTAATTAGCCACCACAGTTCTAATTACCAGGCTGTTCAGGAAATAGTCTCCAAAGTGAATTTGCAGCATGAGAGATGTGCTTAAAGCCACGTGAATATTCACGTGGATGTAAGTGGATTCCACTGCTATTGGACCTTCAAAAAAGTCTATGAGTGGACCCTTTATACCAAAGCTCTGGTTACTGTAGAAAATAATATATTCTTAACAACTAGGGAGCATAGGGGAGACATTGTTTCCAACCAACGTTTTCAGAAAGTGACAGGGTAAAATAAATGCAATTGACTACCACTGATTTTCCTAAGTGTGTTTAATGGTGTCCTTCTTTAGAGCAAGATCCTTAAACTGGGATCTCTGCACCTCTTAGGGAACTGTGGACCTTCTAAAATCAGATGCAAGGTGTGTATAAGTGTCCATTTCCCCTCCTATATAAAACAGTGTGTGATCCCAAGAAAAGATTAGAACCCACTGTGAGAATGCAAAGGATGGGTTAGCAAAGGTAACGACAGGGTCAGGAAGGGCACAGTTCAGATCCAACTGTCTCTACTGTGTTAAGTTGTCATTGTCATCACCGTCACTAACATCACCCACATATAAATATTCAGTCCTAGGTGTCAGCGATACAAAGAAGTAAAAGAAATGTTCCAGCCTGGGCAACATGGCAAAATCCCATCTCTACAAAAAATACACAAAAAGTTAGACAGGTGTGGTGGTGGCACATGCCTGTAGTCCCAGCAACTCAGGAGGCTGACGTGGGAGGATCGCGTAAGCCTGGGAGGTCGAGGCTGCAGTGAGCTGTGATCATGCCATTGCACCCCAGCCTGGGGGAAACTCTGTCTCAAATAAAAAGAAAAACAAAAGAAATGTAAAGCTTGGTCCCTGTTCTGGGTGGCTCATGACCTAGTACGGAGACAGGACAAACACAGCTCAGAAAAGTTAACCCTTTGGTCAACACTCACAGGCCAGAGCTTGGAATGCAAGCGAGCTCTGGGCCTCCTGGTTTGGCAGGGATGTGAGGCTGATGGGGTCAGGGGGAAGCAGAGTTCCTCTGAGGATGCAAGTCGTGGGTGAGTGACCTATGAGCAGCTGTGGACTCTGCGGCTCCATTAGATGTGAGGGTTATCAGAGGGTGGCAGGGATCTTGGAAAAAGAGAGACGACAGTCAAAGCAATATCAAAGAAGAGAAGAGGTCCTGCTCTGAAAAACGGGCAGATTCCTAAAGATCACAAGAAAAAATAACACCACTTTATCAAAAAGAAAAAAAAAGCATTGCAAAACAGACTTTGTAAAGCTTTACCAAGACATGAGGCATGGCTACAGATAAGTAGGGCTGATGAGAACGGTGCAGACCATGGCAAGGCTCAAGGGACAGGGCCCCTCCTTATCCTCCATCACTCTGGGACAGAGCTCATCAGATTATAAACTCACTCACAGATGCTTTCAGTCATCCGCCCTTCATTTGCTAAGCACCCACTACAAGGCGCTGTGGAATCAAGGATGACTAGAGCAAAAGCCTTGCCTTTCAGAACAATCCGGTGAGGAGACACACTAAGAGTTCATTATAAAATAAAGCGTGTTACGGGAACAAGAATGGAGGACCCCAGGCCAGGATAGGGCCATGAAGGAGACGGGGCCTGGATCTACAGATTACATGTTAATGAAACCCATCAGCACCCTTCCCCAATAACTTAATCTCTACAGGAAAGAACAGGCTGGGCGCAGTGACTCACGCCTGTAATCCCAACACTTTGGGAGGCCGAGGCGGGTGGATCATGAGGTCAGGAGTTCGAGATCAGCCTGGCCAACATAGTGAAACCCCGTCTCTACTAAAGATACAAAAAATTAGCTGGGTATGGTGGCGGGCGCCTATACTCCCAGCTACTCAGGAGGCTAAGGCACGAGAATCGCTGGAGCCTGGGAAGCGGAGGTTGTAGCGAGCCAAGATTGCACTATTGCACTCCAGCCTGGGAGATAGAGCAAGCCTCTGTCTCAAAACAAAGACAACAACAACAACAACAACAAAACAACCCTCAACCTTCTTTGCAGCCAACACTGTGGGAAGTCAGTCTTAACCTGTTCTTTCCAAAGCAGACTTTCACAATGTCCTTTGAAGCTGAAGTTGTCAAGAATCAGGAGGTGCAAAGTTCATTCTCGGGCTGAACTGTGACTATGAAATTGGCTCTGAGATTTAATGCCTCATAGTCATCAAGAGCCCATTCTCCTGGCTTCATAAAAACCCAGCAGTCTGGCTTCTGCTATGAGACCAATAAAAAGCATAAGGGGCACAAATGGACCCAAGGCCCATGCACATGCTGCTGGAGATGGCCAGGGTATGTGGTCTTGGAACCCAGCAACATGTCAAGCTCAGAAGCAACCCTGCCACCAAACCCTCCAGAAGCCAGAGGGCAGGTGTGGATGGAAGGGGACTCTGTTCTGTGTGTGGTCAGACATTCCTCCGCATAGCATGAAGGATCTTAGGAAGGACAACAGGCCACGTCAGAAACAGGCAGGCGCTTTGTTACATGTTTGTATTTCCTTTTGGGGACAATTTGCGCCATGCCCTCTGCTAAGGGATTTACAAACATCTTGGCATTCTCACAACACCCTTGTACATGGGTACTATGCTGACTCCTTTTGCAGAAGGAGAAACTGAGGTTCCAACACAATATGTACATCCATGTGGCCGGGGGATGGCAGATAAGGATAATGTCTCTGCTAGACATTCTGAGGTCCTGCTCTTAAAAGGACAGCAGTCTTGACATCTCTGCCTTTCCAGAACAGGGGGAGCTGAGAGGGATAGGGCATTGCTGGGCAATCCTACCCCCTCCCACACGGCTGCAGCTCCCACCAAGTCCAGGCAAGCATGAGCCACCTGCCCTCCGGCTGCCCATGACCCCACACAGTGGCGGGCTCCAATTACAGGAAACACGAGGTTTTCAGAGGAACCTCAGGAGAGCCTCAGCAGGTCACACACACCACTTCAGACCTGCTCAGGCTCTCATCCCAAGCAACAGGGCACCTATCCCACAGCCTTTCAAATTCTGATGAGGTCTCCCGAGCTTGTTTCCAAAGCGAGGCTCTTTCACTGTTTTTTTGCTGCTGTTTGAAAGCAAGCCCTTTTAGCTTCAAACTGCTTCAAAGTTTATTTCCAAATGAAAGTTATCTTGACAAAGAAAGTTTTACCCACTGGGGAAGAAAGGTTTAATGCTTTGGTTGAGCTGGGGGAAGGGGCTTCCCTCTTGGCACCATTCACATAAGAAATAACTGCTTTGCTGACAGAGCAGGCAGCTTATCTGTGAGATGTCTGGTGTTCCGTGTCGTATGTGTAACCACGAGAACGGGTCTTCACGTGGCTGGGACCTAGTGGACATAACACATCATACATACTTATGTTACTGGAAAAAGGTCCTGATCCAGACCCCAAGAGAGGGTTCTTGGATCTTGTGCAAGAAAGAATTCGGGGGGATTCCATAAAGTGAAAGTTTATTAAGAAAGTCAAGAAACAAAACAATAGCTACCCTATACACAGAGCAGCCCCGAGGGCTGCTGGTTGCCCATTTGTATGGTTATTTCTTGATGATATGCTAAACAAGGGGTGGATTACTCATGCCTGCCCTTTTTAAACCATATAGGGTAACTTCCTGATGTTGCCATGGCATTTGTAAACTGCCATGGCGCTGGCGGGAGTGTCGCAGTGAGGATGACCAGAGGTCACTCTCGTGGCCATTTTGGTTTGGTGGGATTTGGCCGACTTCTTTACTGCAATCTGTTTTATCAGCAAGGTCCAGCAACCTCCTATCTCGTCCTGTGACTTAGAACGCCTTAACCACCTGGGATGCAGCCGAGTAGGTCTCAGCCTCATTTACCCAGATCCTATTTAAGAAGGAGCTGCTCTGGTTCAAACACCTCTGACACTTAGAAGAATTCCGCAGGGTTCCCTATTCGTACAAACGGGCACTCACACAGGTCTGATTGCTCTTCTCCAGCACTCAGGATCTCATCCACAGGGACAGGGAGCGAGGAGCTTAACAGGCCCGAGCAGCTCCGGAGGGAAGGAAGTGGAGTGGCCACAGGACCTTTCTGCCAGGCTCCACGTCCATCCTTGCCTGGGACACAGCTTTGCTTCATGCCCTGTTTTTTTGTTTTTTATTAAAATGGTGAAAGATACACAGCATCAATTTACCATTTTAAGAGTATACAACTTAGGGCGTTGAGTGCCTTCACACTACTGGACAGCCATCACCATCATCCACCTCCCGACGACTTCATCGTCCCAGACTGAAACTCTGCACCTAATGAACAACACTCCCCATTTCCCTGCCCTCATTCCCAGCGGCGACTATTCTGCTTTCTGTCTCTATGAATTTGACTCACAGCAGATTCCACTCACAGAAGTGGAGGCATACACTATTTGTCCTTCTGTTACTGGCTCGTTTCACTCAGCAGGTTTCCAGGGTTCACCGTGTTGCTGCATGTGTCACAATTTCTTTACTTTTCAAGGCTAAATGATACTCCATTGAGGGTGTATACCTCATTTTTGTGTATCCATTCATTCCTCAGTGAATACTTTAGACTGCTCCCACCTTTTGGCTATTGTGACTAATGCTGCTATGAACATGGGTGTGCAAATTCCACGCCTGCTTTTTCCCTACTCTGAAAGGGCAAACTAGTGTCCCGCCCATCAGCTACCCCAGGGTTGGAGTTGCCCTCAGATCGCCCTGAGGGGCCTCCAGCATGAAAGGAGAAGGGTCAGTCCCGGGAGTTCCCACCAGTCCTGCCCACACAGCTGCTGGCATCACTTTGAGAGCCATTGGGTCAGCTCAGCTCAGCTCCGTGGTGTTACAGCAACCTGACTGCTGCATTTAAGTGTATGCATGAACCGAAGGGCGCAAGGGTCTGCATGCCCTGTCTCCTTCCGGGCCAATCTAGGGCCCCTCCCCCAAACATCTGCCCCTTCCCTCCAATGAGGCAGAGCTACCTGCGAAGGTCCCCAACGACCTGCAGCAAGTCTGGCTTGGAACCACTGCTTCCCACTCACCCCTCCTTGCTCACAGACCCCTCCTTGTTCCCATGGCCTCCTGGGCTTCACTCTGTTGTAGCCTGGCACTGTCAGGTGGATTTTCTTGTCTGGCTCTCCCTCTTGATTTAGGAGCTCCTTAGGTCCAGGGCTGTAACTCATATTTGTTGCACAGCAAACGCTGTTGAATGTCTGAACAAACCAAAGTACAAGGTACTCCCCCCAATCCCCCCAAATAATTAGCACCTAATCAACACCACACAAATTATAAGCAACAGAATCTGACTAATATGATTTCCATATGGATGACATCTTGTTAGCCTTTCACAGTATATTGTGAATGAGCTAATGAAACTGCAAAAAGAGGCATCTGGTGAAACAGACCTTGAATTTCCAAACAGCTTTTGAAAAAACTGGCCTGCAGCTGGACCCTAGGGAGCCTGATCATTCTCCATGGGGGAGGTGAAGAGCCTGAGGGGCCAAGTTCCTCCAGCCACATGATGAAAAATCCAGGAAGTCTCCCAAAGCAGCCTGGAAAGTTTTCTTTTTTTTTTTTTAATTTAATTTTTAAAAATGCAGAATTGAAATAACCATTAAGCAAACATAAAAATATTAAAGCACACTCCCAGGAGATTAGGGGAAATAATTTCCGCTGATGATGATCTTGAGATTAGTTTTATCAAGTGAATGAAGCACAAGGCAGTGAGTGAGTGATCTGGTTGCTATTTCCAGCTTCCCCTCGTCCTGGATAAGTCGTTCAGAGCTGGCCTCCACTCCTTGCTCGTTTTGCTATAAAACGGGGGAAATGCCACCCTTCCTCCTCTGTTACAACCTTCAGCAGAGAAATCACGCACATCACAGAAACTGCAAGACACCCCAACTTCTGATGAGAAGCCACCCTGGGAATTCCGTCTGCTCCTATGAATGGAGCTCTTTGCACTCATGGTCACCTGCAGAATGGGGTCTGACAACGAGGGAGGATGCTCGTACTGTACGAGTTAGTGAAGAAAGGACACTGATAAAATAGTACATGCTGTCTGATCTCTAATTTTAAGAACACTAAATATATATATATATGCGCCATAAAAAATTTTAACTGACAGAGCCTAACCTACCCATGTGTGTGCATGTCTTACACTAAAACATTAACTGGTCATCTCTGGGTGGTAGGTTTATGCGTAATTTGAATTTCTGTTATTTTTCCTAAATGTTTCATGCAAGTATTCCTTTTTGTTACCAGAGAAAGAAAAAACTACATAGTTTAAAAAACGTTGGCCAGGGCCGGGCGCGGTGGCTCAAGCCTGTAATCCCAGCACTTTGGGAGGCCGAGACGGGCGGATCACGAGGTCAGGAGTTCGAGACCATCCTGGCTAACACGGTGAAACCCCGTCTCTACTAAAAAATACAAAAAACTAGCCGGGCAAGGTGGCGGGCGCCTGTAGTCCCAGCTACTCGGGAGGCTGAGGCAGGAGAATGGCGGCGTGAACCCGGGAGGCGGAGCTTGCAGTGAGCTGAGATCCGGCCACTGCACTCCAGCCTGGGCGACAGAGCGAGACTCTGTCTCAAAAAAAAAAAAAAAAAACGTTGGCCAGGAGCGGTAGCTCATGCCTGTAATCCCAACACTTTGGGAGGCCGAGGCGGGCGGATCACCTGAGGTCAGTGAAACCCCATCTCTACTGAAAATACAAAAATAGCCAGGCATGGTGGCGGGTGCCTGTAGTCCCAGCTACTCGGGAGGGCTGAGGCAGGAGAATCACTTGAACCCATGAGGCAGAGGTTGCAGTAAGCCAAGATTGTACCATTGCACTCCAGCCTGGGCAACAAGAGTGAAACTCTGTCTCAAAAAAAAAAAAAAGCTGCATTCATATTATACATAGAGATATAAATACGTATATATGTATACTCTTATGGTATTCTGGGTAGTATTAAAGAATCAGTTGACAACATCATCGAACATAATAGGTAGAAGGGCAAGAAACAGAATAAAAGATTAATAAGATGACTACTTGGGATTTAGTAACTTCTTGGTCATTGCCTGCACACCCACACCCTCCTAGAATAGCTTCTTTCCTGCACACAGAAAATCACTCATTTCCCTTGAAACGCGGGTATCCAGGCATCATGTTTGATGAAGGAATCCTGCATTCAAGTCAGCCGTCCCTTTCCCTTTGTAACTCACCCGTACACGAGAGATTGCTTTCTGATAGATGGGGGAGAGGAGGACACGTTTTAGCACAGTGTGCATCTATGCTCATAGCAGCATTATTCACAAGAGCTGAAAAGGGGAAGCAACCAAGTGTCCATCGAAGGATGAACGAATAAGCGAAGTAGGGCATACACAAATAATGGGATAATATTCATCCCTGGAAAGGAAGGACAGTCTGATGTGTGCTACAATGTGGAGGACATTATGCTAAGTGAAATAAGCCAGTTACAAAGGACAAACTCTGTATGATTCCACTTAGATGAGGTACCTCCAGTAGTCAATTTCATAGCAACAGAAAGTAGAATGGTGGTCAGGGACTTGGGGGGCAGGGGAATAGGGGGCTATTTAACTGGCACAGAGTTTCAGTTTTGCAAGATGAAAGGGTTCTGGAGAGTGGATGCACAGCAATGTGAATGTATTCAACACTATGAACTGTACACTTAAAATGGTTAAAAGGGCCAGTCACAGTGGCTCGTGCCTGTAATTTTGGTGCTTTGGGAGGCCAAGATGGGAGAACTGCTCGAGGCCAGGAGTTTCAGACCAGCCTAAGCAACACAGTGAGATCCCTGTCTCTATAAAAAAATTAAAAATTAAAATTAAAAAATTAGCTGGGTGTGATGGCATGCACTTGCCGTCCTAGCTACTTGGGAGGACTGCTTGAGTCCAGGAGTTCGAGGCTGCAATGAGCTATGATCACTCACCACTGCACTCTAGCCCAGGAGGCAGAGTAAGACTCTGTCTCTAAAAAAGAAGAGAAAAAAATGGTTAAAATAGTTAAGGCCGGACATGGTGGCTCATGCCTGTAATCCCAGCACTTTGGGAGGCCGAGATGGGGGGAATCACCTGAGGTCAGGAGTTCGAGACCAGTCTGGCCAACATGGTGAAACCCTGTCTCTACTAAAACTACGAAAAAACTAGCTGGGTATGGCAGTGTGAGCCTGTAATCCCAGCTACTCAGGAGGCTGAGGCAAGAGAATCACTGGAACCCAGGAGGCAGAGGTTGCAGTGAGCCAAGATCATGCCATCACACTTCAGCCTGGGAGGCAACGCGAGACTTTGTCTCAAATAAATAAATAAATAAATAGTTAAGAAATAAATTTTTATATGTTTCATCACAACATATCAAAGATAAGTTTTGATATGTTTCATCAAAAATTTTAAAAATTAAAAAAAATTGTCCTGCAAAAAAAAAAAAAAAAAGCTTTAGTGTGGTGGTCTGTATTCTCTGCTTAGTTTGATTTGCAGATGCATGGAGCAGTTTCTGGCACACAGAAATCCCTTTTCCTGACATCACGTCATGCCTGTCTTTCAGTGGGAGTGTGGTCTTTGGTTACACCTAACACAGGAAAAGAATCGCATTTCCACTTGTGTAACTGATAACATGGGCCCAGATACTTAAAAAAAATACCAAGGAACACACTGGCTGGCGTGCCTATACGTGGCCCTACAGTGGGGGCTAATGGCGGGGTCCTGGGAGGACACCATCAGGTCAGGCTGCAGGCTGTGTGATGATGGGCGCTGGCCCACATCGACCTGAGGAGGGACAAACCAAGATGAACATACTTGCTCCAGATGACGACACTCTGCAGGCTATGGAGAGCTAGCTGAATCCTAACTTGCAAAGTGAAATTAATCACTGATGCTGTCTCTGGGTGCTACATAATAAAAGAGCCTTTAGATACTTCAGGGGAAAGTGATATTTTGAACTGCATTAAGTTTTTGAAACAATTTATACTTCTTTACAAAGGAGTGTAATGAAAGATCCCCACCGTGGCCACAGAGTCCTAAGCGCAGCATGGCACAGTAGTCAGGAACCTGATCCTGGAACCCACATAACTTCCCAGTCCTGGGATTTTAAATAAGTTCGATAACTTGTCTGTGCCTCAGTTTGCCCATCAGTAGAATGGAGATAACAGGGCCTACCTTATAGGCTGTTATACAGATTACATATGTCAATTTTTTTTTTTTTTTTTTTTTTTTTTGAGACGGAGTCTCGCTCTGTCACCCAGGCTGGAGCGCAGTGGCCGGATCTCAGCTCACCTCCCGGGTTCACGCCATTCTCCTGCCTCAGCCTCCCGAGTAGCTGGGACTACAGGCGCCTGCCACCTCGCCCGGCTAAGTTTTTGTATTTTTAGTAGAGACGGGGTTTCACTGTGTTAGCCAGGATGGTCTCGATCTCCTGACCTCGTGATCCGCCCGTCTCGGCCTCCCAAAGTGCTGGGATTACAGGCTTGAGCCACCGCGCCCGGCCGTATGTCAATATTTTTTAAACTCTTACTTTGAAAATACTAATGAACAAAAACATTTATACAGCAAAAGCTATTTGGGAGAGCCATGCTCCTCCACGCAGGGAAGGAAGGTTTCCCTTTATCAAGCCTTCCAGCCCCAAGGAACTCCCTGCACTAAATAACCGTAACCCTCTTCCTGGTGTTAAATGACCACAGAGTCAAGTAGTTTCATGTCACTATAAATCCATGCTCAGCAGTTAAAGATGGCCACTCCTCAGTGCCTGCCAGCCTGCTACATTTCTGTATCCACTCCCTCTCCATGCTCCCAAAATGCTACTTACACTTTCTTCTCTCTCCTCCAATCCTCTCCTTAGTCCCTCTTCCATCCTTTCTCTCAGTCCCCAGGCTTCCCTGACAGCACCCTGTGCCTGCTTCTCCTCCCACATCCAGGCTACCCTGTCCTGGTTTTGTTGCTAGGTGCTCTTCTACTCAACCTCTTGATAAGGAAGACCCTCCAGGTAGGACTTTTCTCATCTCTCCGTCCCCACTCCCTGGGCGATTTCCTCCCCACCTTTGGCTTTGAACATCATCTACATACTGATGGTACCTAAACCTGCTTTTCCAATCCACCTTGCTCTGAAGCTCCAGAATCCCATATAGCCAAGTGCCTTCCTTAAATCTCCACGTGGCATCCTCACAGGCAGCTCAAACTTCACCGCCAAACTCAACCTCTTCTTCTTGCTCCTCCTCCTCCATATTAAGCCAGCCCCCCTCAAACTGCCCCATCTCCATGGTACCAGTATCTCCAAGAAGCCAAGTCACAAACCCAGGAGTCCTTTTTCCACCACCCTGCACCCCACAACACAGCCACCTTCAGTCCATCACCAAGGACTGTTGTCTGTTTCTGAAATACACCTGAATCCTTCACATACCTGCCCACCAGCCCGAGCTGCCATCGTCTCTCCTGCCTGGTCTCCTGAGCAGCCAGAGAGTTAACTCTACCTTGTTGCTCTGTCCTTCAAACCCATTATCTTCTCATACTTCGAAATACAAACCCCTGAAGTCCACAGGGCATGAAAAGGCTTGCCTCCCTCTCCCCACTGCTTATACTCCTCAGCCACACTGGCTTCTTCCCCAAAGAGGAAGGCCTTGGAACACAGCGCAGTTACCTCTACCTGGAACTCTTTCCTACCCAGTCCTCATGTGCTGGTGGCTTCTCCTCTGGCAGCCTAAGACACCACCTCCAAGAAGCCTTCCCTGACCCCACCTGCCTGTTCTTCCCTCCTCTGCTGTTGTTTTGTAATGCACGTTCTTTCCTTCCAGGGCACTTAACACAACTTTACCCATATTTTTGTTTGTCACCTACAAGGACTGTAAGTTCCCTTAAGGTGAAAACCAAGGATATCTGGTTCAACCCTCTATGCCCACCCCCTAGCACATGGTGTATGCTGGATAAACATGTCCCGAAAGAATGAACTGAATGAAAAACATGGTCAGGTACTGTGAGATATATGCCTCCCTTCAGCTGCCTAAGTCTAAAGAACGACATCAGGACATCAAACAGCTGGCTGTCTAAGCTAACAATGAATGTCTTGCTTAAAGAAAACATAGCATTTTATTCTATACTATAAAAACTTTCTTACAATTTCTTGCAGTTTTCTCGGTACTTTAAAATTGTGGTCCTTTTTGCCTTACGTGAAAAAGAAACAATTCATAAACACACGTAAAGCATGATTCTCTTTTTTTGTTGTTGTTTTTTTGAGACAGAGTTTTGCACTTGTCGCCCAGGCTGGAGTGCAATGGCGCAATCTCAGCTCACTGCAACCTCTGCCTCCCGGGTTCAAGGAATTCCCCTGCCTCATTCTCCCAAGTAGCTGGAATTGCAGATGCACACCACCATGCCCAGCTAATTTTTTGCAGTTAGTAGAGACAGGGTTTCGCCGTGTTGGTCAGGCTGGTCTCGAACTCCTGACCTCAGGTGATCCACTGGCCTCGGCCTCCCAAAGTGCTGGGATTACAGGTGTGAGCCACCACACCTGGCCGATTTTTTTTTTTTTTTTTTTTTTTTTGAGACGGCATCTCGCTCTGTTGCCCAGGCTGGAGTGCAGTGGCACAATCTTGGCTCACTGCAAGCTCCACCTCCTGGGTTCACACGCCATTCTCCTGCCTCAGCCTCCCTAGTAGCTGGGACTACAGGTGCCCGCCACCACGCCCGGCTAATTTTTTTTTTTTAATATTTTTAGTAGAGACGGGGTTTTACCATACTAGTCAGGATGGTCTTGATCTCCTGACTTCATGATCCGCCTGCCTCGGCCTCCCTAAGTGCTGGGATTACAGGCATGAGCCACTGTGCCCGGCCCCAATTATCATTTTTAAAAGAAATATACATAAATGCAGATACATACTAAGTCCTCAAACTTCATGGGAACACAGCTGATGTTCATCTCGTGTGCTTTCGTCCAGTGCTGGTCACACACTATGTGTTCAGAACTATGGGAGGAAGGGATGCAAGAAAGTGGGAGCCCACCCTGGGAGTCAGTGCACCAAAATTCAGCAGTGATGTGATTACAGATGACTTGATTCACTACTTTTTAATTGTCAATCACTTTTAACACAACTGTAATTTAGATACAATTCTTTCTGAAACACAGCACCCACAAAACACCAGTAAAGTGTTTCAGAAGAAGAAAGAAAGGCAAGGCATGATAAAGAGAGTTGTTTTTTAATATTTTCTTTCTTTCTCTTCCTCTCTCACTTCATTCATTTATTTTTAGAGACAGAGTCTCCCTCTGTGACCCAGGCTGGAGTGCAGCGGTGATCATAGCTCACTGCAGCCTCAAACTCCTGGGCTCAAGTGATCCTTCCTCCTGGACCTCCCAAAGCACTGGGATTACAGGTGTGAGCCACCATGCCCAGTTGTTTTTACATTTTCTTCTCTCTTTTTTTTTGAGTCTCACTGTGTCACCCAGGCTACAGTGCAATGGCATGATCTTGGTTCACTGCAACCTTTGCCTCCTGGGTTCAAGTGATTCTTGTACCCCAGCCTCTTGAGTAGCTGGGACTACAGGCATGTGAAACCACGCCTGGCTAATTTTTGTATTTTAGTAGAGACGGGGTTTCACTATGTTGTCCAGGGTGGTCTCTAACTCCTGACCTCAAGTGATCCGCCCGCCTCGGCCTCCCAAAGTGCTGGGATTACAGGCATGAGCCACCGCACCCAGGCTGTTTTTGACATTGTCAAAGTGAGACTTTTATCACAGTCTATAGGCCAGTTTTTATTTAAAAATCCCTCCCACGCAGGGCAGTTTCAGAATAAAGACCAGATAGAACATGTGGACCCCTGCAAAGTACATCAGGGAACAGTTTAGGGCAAAACGACCATGATCACCTCCCCCCAGGCTGGGCCTTCTGCTGTAATAACCTCCAACAACAGACATGCTCAAGGTCCCTTCAGGAAGGGACCCTGGACCAGTGGGCAGGCCGTGAGGCAGGCGCTGCACACGGGGTCTACCCTCTGCACACCGTGCGCCCGGCACTGTGCCTGCAGGGCAGAGCCTTGCAGAAGACAAACTGCCTGTGTGTTTTCCATTGCTAAATTAAAGACTCTACTAATCCATCACCTACCAAAATAGCTATTTGAAAATCAACACAGCTGGGCACAGTGGCTCATGCCTGTAATCCCAGCACTTTGGGAGGCTGAGGTGGGCAGATCATGAGGTCAGGAGTTTGAGACCAGTCTGGCCAACATAGTGAAACCCCATCTCTACTAAAAATACAAAAAAATTAGCTGGGTGTGGTGGTGGGTGCCTGTAATCCTAGCTGCTCGGGAGACTGAGGCAGAAGAATTGCTTGAACCAGGAGGCAGAGGTTGCAGCCAGCTGAGATCGTGCTGTTGCACACCAGCCTGGGTGACAGTGCGAGACTCCATCTCAAAAAATAAAAAATAAATAACCAACACATCTTTGTGAAAGTTCTTGCTTGAAGGCCGGGCACAGCAGCTCATGCCTGTAATCCCAGCACTTTGGGGGGCCGAGGCGGGCAGATCACAAGGTTAGGAGTTCAAGACCAGCCTGGCCAACATGGTGAAACCCCGTCTCTACTAAAAATACAAAAAATTAGCCAGGCGTGGCGGCGGTTGCCTGTAATCCCAGCTACTTGGGAGGCTAAGGCAGGAGAATCCCTTGAACCCGGGAGGTGGAGGTTGCAGTGAGTGGAGACTATGCAACTGCATCCCAGCCTGGGCAACAGTGTGAGACTCCATCTCAAAAAAAAAAAAAGGAAAGTTCTTGCTTGGGATAATTTTATTTTATTTAGGTAATTTCAAAGTAGCCATAGACAAGTGTTACCTTATGATTCTTCGGAGAGACAAGAGCCCTACCATCTTAATGGTGTAACTTGCCAACAAGTTAAGAAAAAAGAAAGAGGCCAGGCACGGTGGCTCATGCCTGTAATCCCAGCACTTTGGGAGGCCGAGGCGGGCGGATCACGAGGTCAGGAGATCGAGATCATCCTGGCTAACACGGTGAAACCCCGTCTCTACTAAAAATACAAAAAGAAATTAGCCGGGCGTAGTGGCAGATGCCTGTAGTCCCAGCTACTTGGGAGGCTGAGGCAGGAAAATGGCGTGAATCCAGGAGGCGGAGCTTGCAGTGAGCCGAGATCACGCCACTGCACTCCAGCCTGGGTGACAGAGTGAGACTCCGTCTCAAAAAAAAAAAAAAGAAAGAAAGAAAGAAAGAAAATCAATTTATCATTTGCTCTACCTAAATTTTTATCTTTAGAGGAAATGGGAAAAAAATAACACAATAATAAAATTCTTTGGAGGAAGATATAAAGAGCTTCTGCAACTGCAGACTAATTTTAATCTTGCTAGGAGCAACAACTTTTATCTGTGCATGTGTGTTAATTATTAATTTTAAACTTAAACAGCTGTCTTTTATGAGCTCACACAGTTGGGATCATCTGACTGGGATCTATGTAGCAGTGTATCTTGTACCATTGCCTTGGGCAGAATAAACACAGGCACAGAAGAAAGAATCACTTGTTCACTGATAAAAAGTTTATATGGTAGAAAACATCATCTAGGGTAAAAGGTCTACTTAAAACATGTCACAAAACACGCGTTTATAGGAAAGGTGTCCTTTTCTCTCAAGAAAACAGTTTTCTAACAACAGTACTTCAGCAAGCTTACATTATCAGTGCGAGCAGCTTAGGCGCAGCAAAGCTTAATACGAAGACAGCAGGGCAAATATTAATAGGAACTTTGGGCTGCAATTTTTTTTGTAAGAAAGTAACAGAACCACCGCTCCACCTCCTGTTTCCGGCCTAGAAGATTCTAAGACCCTGACCAGGCCAGGTAAGGTGGCTCACGCCTGTAATTCCAAAACTTTGGGATGCCAAGGCAGTTCGATCACTTGAGGCCAGGAGTTCGAGAGCAGCCTGGCCAACATGGCAAAACTCTTTCTCTACTAAAAATACAAAAATTAACCAGGTTTGGTGGCACACACCTATAATCCCAGCTACTCAGGAGCCTGAGGCAGGAGAATTGCTTGAACCCAAGAGGGGGCGGTTACAGTGAGCCGAGATACTGCCACTGCACTCAAGCCTGCACAACTGAACGATACCCTGTCTCCAAAACAAACAAACACACACCAACCCAGTGGGGCACGTGACTGCTGTTTACTAGCATCTCTACCAGATGCTGGGTAGCAGAAGGAAAGGAAGGGAAATGGGCAGTTTTAAACACACTTTAGTGGCCGTTGAGATAGTGCTTTGGGGGTAGCATGGTCATTTGCTCTTCACCCAATTACGCTGCTTTGTGGCATCTCTTTATATCTCATCTTCTGTTCCTTAAATTCTCACACATTCAAGGCAGGGACTACTCAACCCAACAGGTGCCCACAAATATCTGCTCATTAGCTTAGCTGTCTACTCATTGAAAATGACACATACTTTGACAAAGGTCTATTTAATCTGCTCACTGCTGACAGTTAAACTGGATAAATAAAGCTCCAAAACACTTTCCAGGCCCAAACTATGTAACCGAAACAGATGAAAAGAACTGGAAAATTACAAAATCCCTTACTGGCTGTGTACGGTGCAATGACAGCTGTACTATATATTTTCCTAATTTATTTGGGGTCATCACTGATGGACTCAACATATATTTCCCAAGTACCGATCACACTAACTGATAACCATGGTTGAAACACACAGAAGGTCTACACGCTACAGGGTGCCAGGCATGGATTCAAGCACTAAATATAAATTAGGTCTCACATTAACCTCAAATGTTTGGTGTTACCATTTTTTTGAGACAGGGTCTTGCTCTGATGCCCAGGGTGGAGTGCAGTGACGCAAACACGGCTCAATGCAGCCTTGACCTGCCAGGCTCAAGCAGTCCTCCCACTTCAGCCTCCAGAGTAGCTGGGACTATAGGAGCATACCACCACACCCAGCTAATTTTTTTTTTTTTTAATAGAGATGGGGTCTTCCCATGTTGCCCAGGCTGGTCTCAAACTCCTGGGCTCAAGTGATCCACCTGCCTCAGCCTCCCAAAGTGCTGGGATTACAGGCATGAGCCACTGAGCCTGGCTGTTATTACTATTTTTATTTACAATTAAGGAAACCAAGGATCGGAAATGTTTTACTTTATTTAAAAATTGCCCAAAGTGGAGAACAGCAAAGCTAGGATTCAAACCTGGGAAGGGTGGCTCCAGGATTTACACTCCAAATCACAATCCTATGCTGCAGTTTATTTTATTTTTTGAGATAGGGTCTCACTCTGTTGCCCAGGTTGGAGAATAGCGATCCTCCCACCTCAGCTTTCAGAGTACCTGGGACTATAAGCACGTGTCACCATGCCTGGTTACTATGCTGCTTTTCATCTAATTAAATCATATAGAAATTACTAGGAAGAGATAACTTTTTATTTTTTATTTATTTATTTTTTATTTTTTATTTTTTTTTTTTTTAGAGATAACTTTTTACACAGTATTAAAGTATGATGTCAGCATTTAAATTCCATCATTTAAGGCACTCGTCCTATCTTGCCAGCACAGCTGGGTGAGAAGGAAGAGGCCTTCAGAGCCTGAAAGATTCCACTTTCCTTCTGCCATAAGCCTGGCTCACATTAACTCTCTGATTCTTGGCTTCCTCATCAACAGGGAAGAGGACAGAAAGGCAGCCCTTCCCACCTCAAGCATATTACGAGGAATAAATGAGACTGGCTGAGGCAGGCCTTTGTAAAAGAGAAAGCAGACTCTTTCTAGGAACCCCCAATCTACAGAAGCCCCCCCAGCATACAGTAAGCGCTTGACCACCTGGATAAAGTATAACTGATCCTTATTAACCCCAGATTCTGTATTTGCAGATTTGCCTATCTGCTCAAGTATTTTTAACACATATCTATTTTTAAGTAAAATAGAGATGGGACTAAGCCATGTTGCCCAGGCTGGTCTCCAACTCCCGGGCTCAAGTGATACTCCTGCCTCAGCCTCTCAAAGTACTGGGATTACAGGTACGAGCCACCGAGCCGGGCCCTACTTGCTAAAATTTATTTGTAACCCCAAAATGGACACTCATGGCACTTTCACGGTCATTTCGCTGACATGAGTGTGTGCAAAGTGGCCAAAAATTTGAGTCACCGGACACAGATTCCCAGCTGAGGTGACCAAGGCTACATGCCTTCTTTCAGCTCATTCTTGTCCTTTTCTTAGCATGTTAGTGCCATATTTTTTGCACTTTTGTGCTTTTTGTTGATGATTTCGCTGTTTAAAAGGGTCCCAAGCACAGTGCTGAAGGGCTGTCTCGCATTCCTAAGCAGAAGCAGGCTGCAGTGTGCCTTACAGAGAAAATACATGTTCAAGAAGCTTTATTCAGGCATGAGTTACAGTGCCACTGTTCGTGAGCTCAACGAAGAATCAACAATATATATTAAATTAGGTGTCTTTAAATGGAAATGCACCTAGAACAAGGTATGCATTGATTGGATGATGGAAATGTGTGACCAGAGGCTCACAGGAACATAGCTACCCATGTATTTGCCTCAGGAGCAACGGATTAGTATTTCCTAATTCAGTGCTTGCAGCAACTTTATAAAACAAACTACTGGGAGTAATGAGATTTGACTATATTAGCTAAAAGCTGTATAATGAAAATTCACTCCCTCAGAGTAGAGGCAGCTACCGTAGGAGGACAAAGCACAGGCACTGACATCCAGGGGTCCTGAAGCGAAAGAGGAAACACACAATCTTGGTGCCCGCTGGGCCCCCAGGTCTCCCTCCCTTTCACAGCCAAGCAGCCTTTGGCCAGCATCAACCCAGAGAGCAGAGACAAGGGCTCTCGTCCTTCCATCCAAGGTCCATGGAGCTCAGAAGCACACGGCAGGCTTACCTCCCAGGGCCTCCACGGCTCCTTGTCATCCATGTGAGAGCCTACAGCCCAGCCCCTGTAGGAAATACCAAGGCTGGTCTTGGGGGCTGGAGGACCCTCCATGGAGCCCCCTCTGTTCCAGATGACCTCACGCCACTCACACCACCCTCCAGCCCCGCTGCTGGCCCACATCAGGACTGACGTCCCGCTTTTCCAGGCTGAGCCTCAGAGAGCGATTCCCAACAAAAGACCATCAGCATCCAAAGGTGGGAGCCAAAAACCCAGACTCAGTTTTCTGGGTCACCCAGGCGATCCTGACAGCTTCCGTGGGAAAATCAGCATATATTCTTACATGGCAACCCCTCTTAGAAAGCATTCAAGGGAGGAGGCAGAGGCGTCAGACCACTCCAAGCTCATTTTATGAGTCATTCGAACACCAGCAAGAAAAACAGCCTGGAGGCTAAGCAAGCACTGTTGAGACCAAACCTAAGACTCAAAATGAAAAAGCTATTTTCTTAAAGCCATAGGGGAAAATGTGTACCGCCACCCCGAGATTCTGCGATCCTGCCACGTGGAGACCACATGAGGTCCTGCTGCCCCAGACAGAAATACGCTTGTGTTTCTCCCTGGGGCTGAAGGAAAATGGAAATGAAGCTACCAGCTCTGGACACAGCTACACAAGGCTGAACTAGCTCCCAGTGAAAGCGGGAGATGCCAATGCTAATAAAATGTCACCTCCAATACTTTTGCCAGGGTTATAAAAAGAAACTGGAGACTTCCTCCCTTGGGCATCTTCTGTTAATTGCCATTTATAAAAGTTCTGTTTTCTAGGTCTGTAATATGCATTATTTTCCCTTTGAAAACAAAAAGAAACTCCTAAAATATCAATCGGCATTCCAAATGGCAAAGTGATTTGCTTCCCAACTCACACTCCGGGATCAGCTCAGGAGTCTGTCTGAAATGCAGGCATCTGGTACCAATTTGTGACAATATAAAATCAAAGCTGAACTCCTATGTAAATATTTTTTTATTCCAGATCTCACCAGCCTCCATGTATCTTATTCATTTCCTTATACTTCAGCCTTGACTTTTATTTTCTTGGCTCTAACAGAACTAAAGTTACGCATAACGAACGTTGCGCTTCTTAATAAGCTCTACAGGCGAAATTATTTCTGGCTCTGTGAAATGCTGCTGCTCACAAGAGTACTGGATTGAAATATTTTGTTTCCATTGCTTCCAATCTGCCAGGCCCCAATTATTCGATTACGTTTGTAGCAAACAGGGTCAAATAAAAAAGTCTGGTTTAGTCATTCTGTACACACGTAGCAGCTTCCCACTAACAGGGACTGGATGGGTAAGTGACATATCAGTGTATGTTCTTACACAGTGCAAGTGTTGAACAGTACAGGTGTCCGGAAACCCCGCCCCATCCTAAAACAACCTGTTTTGTTCAGGAAGGTCACAAAACTTGTTTAGATAAAATGTCACAAGTGTCAAAAGGCAAGAGAACGGAGAGGGAGAGGATGGGCTTCCGTTAGAAGGGATCCCCGCTCTACGTGACCTGGTGAGAAAACTCAATTCTCTAAAGTTCAAATCCCTTACTGACATGGTGACATCAGCTCCCACAAAATCTGCACAGCCCCAGCAGAGTATATGGGATACAAGAGTCATTATCAGATATTTACTGAGACCTACATTCTAGGTACTATAAGTACCTTACAGAGATCTCAGATTTGCTCTTCGCGGTCACACTATGAGGCACCCGATTGTTAAATATCGTCTCCTCCTCTTTACAGATGATAACCGAGGCTCAAGGAGATTAAGGAACGGGCAGATGTAGGATGTGCAATTTCCCTATGGCTCAGTCGATCATAAAGTACAATAGGCACGCTATTATGAAAAACCACCAATAACATGGGAGAAAGACGTAAACTGCTGCTGTATGTGGAGACTGCACCTCAGCCTTAATTTGACTTGCCGAGCAAGAGCAAATGGACAGCACACCAGGTGCTTGTTTAGTCACCATGGCACACGATTACGCGGTTTCCAGAAGGCATCTTCTTCCCATGTGTGATCGCTCAGACCTTGGCACTTGGCAATCAGGTGCAAACATGTGCAAGTTGAACTAGAAATTGTTTGAAAAAGCTAATGATCTTGCTCTAGATTTTTTTTTAATTAAAAGACTCTATGTGTTCAACTGAAATTGAATGAATGAAATCTGATTTGGGGTATTTCTACAAATTTTTCTGAGACAGTCTTGCTCTGTCACCCAGGCTGGAGTGGGTGGTGTGACCTCAGGTCACTGGAACCTCCGCCTCCCAGTTACAAGCTATTCTTGTGCTTCAGCGTCCTAGGTGGCTGAGATTACAGGCATGCGCTATCATACCCAGCTAATTTTTGTATTTTTAGTAGAGACAGCGTTTTGCCATGTTGGCCAGGCTGGTCTCAAACTCCTAGTCTTCAGTGATCTGCCCACCTCAGCGTCCCAAAGTGTTGGGACTACAGGCATGAGCCATGGTGCCTGGTCTATTTTTCATTTTTTGAGATGGAGTCTTGCTCTGTCACCCAGGCTGGAGTGCAGTGGTGCGATCTCAGCTCACTGTAACCTCCACCTCTCGGGTTTAAGCAATTCTCCTGCCTCAGCCTCCCGAGTAGCTGGGATTACAGGTTATGTGTCACCACGCCTGGCTACTATTTATATTTTTAGTAGAGACAGGGTTTCACCATGTTGGTCAGGCTGGTCTAGAACTTCTGACCTCAAGTGATCTGCCCGCCTCAGCCTCCCAAAGTGCTGGGATTACAGGCATGAGCCACTGTACCTGGCCCTAGCCTACTTTTTTTTAATTGTTACGTTCAAAATTCATCTTAAAAGGTAATATTGCTGGTCATAGTGGCACATGCCTGAAATCCTAGCACATTGGGAGGCCGAGGCAGGCAGATGGCTTGAGTCCAGGAGTTTGAGATCAGCCTGGGAAAGACGGTGAAATCTCGTCTCCACAAAAAAAAAAATATATAAAAATTAGCCAGGTGTGGTAGGGCATGCCAGTAGGCAGGTGTGGTAGGGCATGCCAGTAGGCAGGTGTGGTAGGGCATGCCAGTAGGCTCAGCTACTTGGGTGGCTGAAGTGGGAGGATCGCTTGAGTCCAGGAGGTCAAGGCTGCAGTGAGCCGAGACTATGCCACTGCACTCCAGCCTGGGAGGAGAAAAAAAAGTAACATTAAAAATGTCAGACCAGCCGGGCACAGTGGCTCGTGTCTGTAATTCCAGCACTTTGGGAGGCCAAGGTGGGCAGATCACAGGGTCAGGAGTTCAAAACCAGCCTGGCCAACACAGTGAAACCCTGTCTCTACTAAAAATACAAAAAATAGCAGGGCATGGTGGTGGGCACCTGTAATCTTAGCTACTTGGGAGGCTGAGGTAGGAGAATCATTTGAACCCAGGAGGTGGAGGTTGCAGTGAGCCAAGATCACGCCATTGCACTCCAGCCTGGGCAACAAGAGTGAAACTCTGTCTCAAAAAAGAAAAAATATATATATATTTTAGACCAAGGCCTGGCACAGTGGCTCAAGCCTATAATCCCACCACTTTGGGAGGCCGAGCCAGGCAGATCACTTGAGGTCAAGGGTTTGAGACTAGCCTGGCCAACATGGTGAAACCCTATCTCTACTAAAAATACAAAAAATTAGCCAGACATGATGGCAGGTGCCTGTAATCCCAGCTACTCAGGAGGCTGAGGCATGAGAATCGCCTGAACCCAGGAGGCAGAGGTTGCAGTGAGCTGAGATCTCGTCACTGCACTCTAGCCTAGGAAACAGAGTGAGACTCAGTCTCAAAAAAAAAAAAAAAAAAAAAATCAGACCAGGATTATAAACTTGAGATGATCTCTAACTATAAATATCATTCTCCACCTTAGGAGAAAAAGGAAAATCTCCATATATAAATATTCAATCAACAAGTTACTTATGACCCTACAGATGTATTACCTCAAGCCATCAGGACAGCAACGGCACAGGATTAGGGGGAGAAACATGCAATGAGAAGAAATAGGGTCATCTTTAGTTGCACAATTTTTCTTCCAGGTAGCATTTTAGCTCATTCATTAATTTTTTTTAAAGACAAGGTTTCACTACATTGCCCAGGCTGGACTCAGGCAATCCTCTCACCTCAGCCTCTAGATAGCTAAGATTATAGACACAGGCCACCATGCCTACCTTGGTAGCATTTTTAAACTCATAACACTGAATCAAGCTAACACTCCTGTCTCAGAGATGGCATTGCCACCCAGTCAGTCCATAGACTAGAAACCCTGGGATCTCCTCAATGCCCTCCACTCCCCATGCTCCGTATCTAATCCATCTCCATTGTGCCTTACGTCTCTGTTGAATCCATTCACTTCTCTCCACCCGCTTCATTACCACGGGTGCAAGTGGCCCCCGTGTCCTGCCTGAAGCATCAGTGCTCTCGTTTCTTCACATCTGCTGTTTCTCCTGCCTGCATGAGCCCTTCTGGCCCTGTTCTGCACCAGCTGCTGTTGCAAGAAGTCAGGGACCCCGAATGGAGGGACTGGCTGAAGCCACGGCAGAAGAACATAAATTGTGAAGATTTCATGGACATTTATTAGCTCCCCAAATTAATACTTTTATAATTTCTTACGCCTGTCTTTACTGCAATCTCTGAACATAAATTGTGAAGATTTCATGGACACTTATCATTTCCCCAATCAATACCCGTGTGATTTCCTATGCCTGTCTCTACTTAAATCTCTTAATCCCGTCATCTTTGTAAGCTGAGGAGGATGTATGTCGCCTCAGGACCCGGTGATGATTGCGTAAATTGTTTGTAGAGCATGTGTGCTTGAACAATATGAAATCTGGGCACCTTGAAAAAAGAACAGGATAACAACAATGTTCAAGGAATAAGGAAGATAACCTTAAACTCTGACTGCCAGTGAGCCAGGCAGAACACACCCATATTTCTCTTCTTTCAAAAGCAAATAGAAATATCGCTGAATTCTTTTTCTCAGCAAGGAACATCCCTGAGAAAGAGAATGTGGCCCCGAGGGTAGGCCTCTAAAATGGCCGCTTTAGGGGTGGCTGTCTTTTACGGTCGAAGACAAAAGGATGAAATAAACCCTGGTCTCCTGTAGCGCTCCCAGGCTTATTAGAATGAGGAAATTCCCACCTAATAAATCTTGGTCAGACCGGTTATCTGCTCTTAAACCCTGTCTCCTGATAAGATGTTACCAATGACAATGCGGGTGGAAACTTCATTAGCAATGTTAATCTCACCCTGCCTCCATTTGCTTTGTGATATTTCATTACCTTGTGAAGTATGTGATCTCTGTGACCCACACCCTATTCATACACTCCCTCCCCTTTTGAAAATCGCTAATAAAAACTTGCTGGTTTTACGGCTCAGGGAGCATCACGGAACCTGCCGACATGTGATGTCTCCCACGGACACCCAGCTTTAAAATCTCTCTCTTTTGTACTCTTTTCCTTTATTTCTCAGACCAGCCGACGCTTAGGGAAATAGAAAAGAACCCACATTGAATATCGGGAGTGGGGTTTCCCCCAGTAAGCTGCTCCTCCTGTCTGCCCCAATCCTTCTTAGCCCTTGTCAAGTCCTTGATACCTATCCATTCTTGGACCTTAGTTCAGCAGTCACCTCCCGATGCAAGCCTTCCTTAACCTGCCACAGTGGAGTCCAATCCACCATCACTTATCACAGGTCAACAGGATCAAGGCTGTCCCCACTCTGTGACTCACCCCAGACCTGCAGTCTTCCATGTGTCAGTGGATTACTCAAGAGCCTCTCTCCAATTAGACAGAAGCTCCACAATGGCAGGGAACATTCAAGTCACCTACAAGTTCTATCAGTTCTACCTCCAAGACGCACCTGCCATCCATCCACCCCTCACCACCTCTACCTCTGCCCAGACTACTGTGTGTCTCAGCAGGATGCTCTCACCTAAAGGCAAGTGGCTCCCAGAGGTCTCTTCACATCCATGCCTGCCCTCGTTCAATCCACGGCAGTCAGCAGGACCTTAAAACACAGGCCAGGGCACTCTGCTCCCCAGCGGCTTCTAATAAAGACAATGAGAGTTCTTGGCGTTACGAGGCATCTTCTCAATTCTCAGGTCAGCCCCCTTGGCTCCCCAAGTTCACTATGCTCCAACCACCCTGGTCGTCTTCCTGCAACAGATCAAGTGTATTGGCATCTCAGGACCCTAGAACACATGGCTCCCTGTGCCTGAAGCCTGCGTCCCATCTCTCGGTGGTGAACTGTTTTCTCATCTTCCTGAGAAAGCCTTTCCCAGCCACAACACCTAATAGATGTTCACAGACTCCCATAACCCTTCACAGAACCTCCAGAGTTTAGTCTACTTGTAGTTGGTTTGGTTGCCTCTTTTCCCCATTGCCAGCATGAGACACTAAGGTCTGTGGTGGCAAGGGTCCCACCCCTCCGGGGCTCCCCTGTATCCCAGTGCTTGGCACAGGGCAGAGGCTTTCCACAAATCTGCTTGGATACTTGAAAAACTACTATGACCTTAAAATAGGGGCAGAGAGGAAATGCTTTAGGACACAGAGGGAACAGATACCCCAGACACAAGGAGGCAGAGAAAGCCAATGCAGAAGGGACTCGTCGGAGCCAAGCCTAGAAGTTCACTGGAGATATAGCATGGCCATGTCGGCGATAGAAAAGGAGTGGCGAGCCTAATGGTGGTGATGCGAAGTCTCAACCTTGCATTACCAGGGAAGCCGAGCCCCGCATCACAGATAACTTCCGTCGATTTGTGCTAGAATAAATAAAATCCTTTCTGGAGCACTAGATGCTGTTCACATCTTTCAGAAGGTCCAGTAAAGCTGGAGGTACACAAGGCTTTGTCCACAGTGGCAGCTCCCAAGCGTGAATGGGCGACAGGCGCATGTAGTGGCCTTGTTGAAACACAGATTGCTGGCCCCGCCCCAGAGCTTCTGACCCAGTGGGTCTGAGGCTGGGTCTGGGGATCGTGTTTCTAACGAGTTCCTGGCCACGGCTAGTCCAGAGAGCACATTCTGAAAACTACTGGGCTACCGCACCAAAGAATCAAACAAAAACAGATGAATCTAGGATGGAGTTTAGCTTTTTTTCCAAAAATTCCATGGCTGGGCACAGTGGCTCACTCCTGTAATCCTAGCACTTTGGGAGACTGAGGTTGGTAGACTGCTTGAGCTCAGGAGTTTGAGACCAGCCTAGGCAACATGGTGAAACCCTGTCTCCACCAAAAATACAAAAATTTGCTGGTGAGATGGCATATGCCTGTGGGTCCCAGCTACTGAGGAGGCTGAGGTGGGAGGATGGCTTGAGCCCTGGAGGCAGAGGCTGTAGTGAGCCAAGATTGCAGTACTGTACTCCAGCCTGAGCAACAGAGCGAGACTCCATCTCAAAAAAAAGTAGACAAACTTCCTAAAAGCAAAAATTTTGGATGACTATAGGTTGATTTATCTCGAGACAATTAGGATGCCAAAGGGGTTAAAAACAAAAAGCATGAGGCCGGGCACAGTGGCTCACCTCTGCAATCCCAGGACTTTGGGAGGCTGAGGCAGGTGGATCACCTGAGGTCAGGAGTTGGGGACCAGCCTGGCCAACATGGTGAAACCCCATCTCTACTAAACACACACACACACACACACACACACACACACACACACACACACACACACACACACACACACACACACACACAATTACCCAGGCATGGTGGCACACACCTGTAGTCCCAGCTACTCAGGAAGCTGATGCAGGAGGATGGCTTGAACCTGGGAGGTTGCGGTGAGCCGAGATTGCACCACTGCACTCCAGCATAGGCAGACAGCGCAATACTCCATCTCAAAACAAGAGCACTGCTACAGTTTCCTTCCTCCATTCAACCTGTCTCCAGTTTTGAAAAATCCAGCTCTGCTCACACCTATTCCTATTCAAAGTCTTCCCATTTTCCTCCAGATTAAACTCACCGTCTTAAACCAAGCATCCAGTGTGCTTTGCCACAGTGCACCCACTATGAGGTCACAGCTGACCTGAGGGTCCAGTTCTAAGGGCATCTCCAGGACAACCACTGTTCCCACTTCAGGAATGGTGGCCCCTAAGCTGTTCTGCTGCCCCAGAGTCCAGCTGCCTTGTGCTGGGCTGTCCTCTTCTGGAATGGGCACTGGGCCCCATTTATCTCTGAAGAACAAGACCACACTTGCCTGGCATGCAGATGTGTGCGTAGAATTGACACGGAAGTCCCCGCTGACCCAATGCCAAATGGGCGATATCTGGGATCCCTGGACAAAGACCCAACCAACCATGGGGTCAAGGAGAGGAGGTGGAAGCCATGTGCAGAGGGGAAACGGGGTTGAAAGGTAAGGCCAAGTCACCCACGTAACACCCAACTCAACTCCACGTCACGGTCACACAGACCCTGAGGAGAGGGTATCCACACCGGAGAGGGTATCCTGCTTAGAAATGGAGGCCAAGCGGGCCAGGCGCTGTGGCTCACGCCTGTAATCCCAGCACTTTGGGAGGCCAAGGCAGGCAGATCACAAGGTCAGGAGATTGAGACCACCCTGGCTAACACGGTGAAACCCTGTCCAAAAAATTAGCCGGGCGTGGTGGCAGGCGCCTGTAGTCCCAGCTACTTGGGAGGCTGAGGCAGGAGAATGGCATGAACCCAGGAGGCGGAGCTTGAAGTGAGCCGAGATCGTGCCACTGCACTCCAGCCTGGGTGACAGAGCGAGACTGTCTCAAAAAAAAAAAAAAAAAAAAAAAAAAAAAAAGAAATGGAGGCCAAGCAGGCACCACACAGACCATGGAATGAGGGCTACAGCTCTGCTAATAAGTGAGGAAAGGTGTGTCTTCCCAAATTGTCTCTGGAGGTAGCCCTCCCCCAGCATGTGCCCCACGGGAGCTGCAGGACCCTCCAAGTAGGGCAGCATCTTCTTGGGCCCGCGTGTGGGCAAAACCAACTGCTGCTCTTCACCTCACAGCCTCACCGCTCTAAAGGTACGAGGATGAACATGGGAATTCCCCCTACCTTGATTTATTTTGGCAAAACAAATTGTCAAGGTTCCAGTGTAAGCAGGGGCAAAATGCAGACCCTAACAGAGGGGTACTGTTTCTCTTTGCTGATCTGATTTCACTACTACTGATGAAACTAAAACAATGCAGCAAGGTAGCTGTTCAGGATCGGCTCCTCATGATCAGAGCAGACCTTGTCATGTTTCTCAACGGCTTCTTGGACAGTGTAAGGTGCAGTGCAATTGTGAATGGAAATGACAATTACAATCTTCCTGCTCAATCAGTAAGGGCCAAACCTCTGCTAGGTGTTTAGTGTTGCATTCTGCATTCTTATTTTAATATTTGCAACACCCCAAACGGACTGGCGCCCTTATCCCATTCTACAGGTGAGAACATGAGGTTCAGAGTGGTGACACGTGCTGTCCAAAAGGTGCTGTTGAGCGGCAGAGCTACAGAGCTCCGAAGCTGGTCTTTCCACTCTTCTGCTCACCCATTTTGCTGAGACAGAGGCCTAGGGGCAGGGGTGCAGGAAGGAGAAGGAGCTTACTCCCTGCGGGAGGAACTGATACCAAGCTATTAATACTATCTGGAGAGAGCTGTTGTTATTGGGAAAATTTTCCATGACTCTGGTCCCAAATCCGGGTTGTATTGGCCTGCCCGAGGTTATCACGTGAAAATCAGCATGCTCACCGGATGAGAAGGCGCCGGCTAGCCAAAACTATAGCACAATATTTCTTTGTACTTTAACATACTGACCTTGATTGACTCCGGCCCATAGGTCTGAAACAGACGAGGCCCTAGCATTTTGGTTAACAAACACACAAGTAGAAGATTTGAGACTGGAAGGAGAATAAAATTTTACAGTACTCAATGGATTCTTTCTTACGTTTTTCTTAAAATGGTACAGCTATAATAGAGTTTTTGTTTTAAAACTCTCAACTTAGAAAATGTAAATTTTAAAACTCTAGCTCCACTACATACGGTGACTTTCAAATCCATAAAACAGCTACCACATTGCGTTTTTGAAAATTACTTGATTTTTTTAAAAGCACTTCTTAAGCTGTTAAGTATCAAACAAATAAACAGAACTTATAATATTATCAATTGTTTTGTGATGGATAAATGGAATCCCACAATTACTTTAGACATTTGTAATCTCATCTTCCTTCTTCACTATTCACCCTCCAAAAACAAACTTTATTCAACTCAATAAATAAAATACTTCATCAAGAACTACCATTCAGGCCGGGCAGAGTAGCTTATGCCTGTAATCCCAGTGCTTTGGGAGGCTGAGGCAGGCTGATCACTTGAGGTCAGGAGTTCGAGACAAGCCTGGCCAATCACTTGAACCCAGGAGGCAGAGGCTGCAGTGAGCCGAGATCATGCCATTGCACTCCAGCCTGGGCGACAGAGCAAGACTTCGTCTCCAAAAGATTAAAAAAAGAACTACCATTCAACATCACATCAACCATTTGTCCTCCTAACATGCCAGTTTTTGTCCTTAAGCAAAGAACGTCAGACTCTGAATATCTTCCAGCTCCTCACATTCCTTCCTCTACCTCTCCAACCCAGCCCTTCCTAAAACTATCAAAGTAGACATTTTGCTTTATAAATAATTTGGTCAATGAGTAAAGTGCTTTAAAATACAAATCAATGTGCCAGGCACATAAACATCTTTGGCATTCTTGAATATTTTACTAGTCTCTGGTTGAATGCTTTTTCTTCTATTTATTGTAAAACCTAACTTAGATTTACATATACCCTGCGCTTTAAACCAGGGACAAGATTGGATCCCTCTTGCACACACATATAATTACAATATCCCAAAGTCCTAAGCCCCTGGTATTTGCACGTTCTGCTTTACAAGCTCTTGTCTGGGACCAAATGTGCGGCAATAAGCACCAAACCACGATGAATAACCTCGTTAAGTATGATCTAGTGTGCAGCCATCCAAACTACTAACACAAACAAAGAGGAAAAGACAAACTAGGAAACTCCAATTGATTATACGTTCCTAGAGGCTTTTCAAAATCAAACATAAAAACACAACATTACACAGTTGGTCAAACAAAGTAATAGCTAATGATTTCATGATTCCTGTATGTAATACTAAGCAGTCTGAGCCCCAGAATCTGTGAAAAGTTTGCTGTTTAAATGGTACACAGGCAGAAACTTGAGGGGGAAAGATGTTTTTCTGAAGTGGAAAAAATGGATAGTGGTGACCCAGGGGAAAATTTACATCATTATGTTAAGCAGCAGATTCTTATAAAAACTTCTGGTTTTCAACATGCTTCCTCTGATAGCAACATTTTGCACAGCACCCAAAGAGGAGAACAGAACAAAAAGGATGTGTGAGCCGGGCGCAGTGGCTCACACCTGTAATCCCAGCACTTTGGAAGGCCGAGGCATGTGGACCACAACATCAAGACGGGCGGATCACGAGGTCAAGAGATCGAGACCAGCCTGGCCAACATGGTGAAACCTCATCTCTACTAAAAATACAAAAATTAGGCCAGGCACGGTGGCTCATGCCTATAATCCCAGCACTTTGGAAGGCTGAGGCGGGCAGATCACCAGAGTTCAGGAGTTCGCAACCAGTCTGCCTAACATGGCGAAATCCCGTCTCTACTAAAAATACAAAAAATTAGCTGGGCATGGTAGCAGGTGCCTTTAATCCCAGCTACTTGGGAGGCTGAGGCAGGAGAATTGCTTGAACCCAGGAGGCAGAGGTTGCAGTGAGCCGAGATTGCGCCACTGCACTCCAGCCTGGCAAGAGTGAGACTCCGTCTCAAAAAAAAAGTTTTTTTTAATTTAAAAAGATGTGTGGTAAAGCCTTAGGTGCACATGCTGATAACCAACTCTGTGGAAGGGGAAAAAGAAAAACCTTGACTTGTAGCACTGGCCAATTCCTGTGGTGTAAATATTCCCACCACAACGTATTTCAGATTATCAACCAGCTCAGATTCCTCAATCGTCTCTAATAAGTAGGTAGGAGTCAGCTCCAAGACACTACAGGGTCTACAAGAAACCCAGCTTAGAAGCCAGGAAAACCAGGGTTCAATTCTAGTTCTAGATTCCAGCTTTGTGGCCTTAGACAAGTGTCCTTAACCATCCAGCCTCAGTCCTCTCAGCTCTAAAGTAGGCAACCTGTTTCACAGACTGCCACACAAATAAAACAACATACGTGAAGTATGTGGCACACGAGAGGTGCTCAGAACTCCATACAAGTCACCTCCCTGGGGGGGATGGGTGGGAGAGACAGGCACAGGTGGGGTGGGCTGGGTGGGGCAGCCTCCACAATCTGTGTCACCTGAGCCCCAAGACGGATTGTTTTAGCAAATCAAGAGTCAGGAGCAACTGCTGGATAAAAACAAAGACCTAGAACGTTGCGGGGTGGGGGAACAGTTAGAATCAAATTTTCCTACTCTTACTGTTAGGGCATTGGAGTTTCGTTTGTGTTCCCTATGGAGGAGAGATGTGGTCTGTTTCACCAAAAGCTGGCCCCAGGGCAATCCATCGCCAAGCTCTGACCAGAGCACGGAGGAGGGGCCCTCCAGTCAGGCCAGGGCTGAAGCACAGACCCACAGGGAAGGAAGAGGCCCAGCCAGGAGAGTGTGCGAGCATGGGGAGGGCAGCAGCTGGCTCTGTGGGTGAGGGAGATGGAAAGAAGGGGCCACTTGCGGGAAGGCGGTGGGGACCTTGCCCCAGGAGAAGCCTGACAGCGCCAGAGCCTGGGGCACGGAGCAGCGTGGGTGCCCTCTGTAAAGACAACACAGTATGGCAGCAACAGGCCTCAGAGGGTGTGTGGGAGCGGGGGAGGTTGCAGCGGCAACCAGGACCCAAGCCAACAGCTGCCTCGTCTGAAATACCAGGAATTCAAGACTGGCAGGATCAGATGTGGGTTTCATAAGGGTCCCTCTGACAGCCCAGAGGGGAGGGATCGACAGGGGTCCAAACACAAGGCAGGAGCCCCTCGGGCCACCACATTATCCAGGCTGTGCAGACGGGCAGGAAGGGGCCAAGGGGACCTGCACACCTCCCGGGCACAGAGCACTGTGCAAGGGCAGGGGCAGCACAATGACTCTGTGACAAGCCAGGGAATAGGCCATGTGGTCTCTGTCGCAACTACTCGATTCTGTCCTTGTAGCGCAAAGGCAGCCAAAGGCAAGACTTGCACGAGTGGGTGTGGTTTTTCCAAGAAAGTGTTATTTTTAAACAGCCACTGGGGCAGCTGGGGAAAGGGTGATGCTGAGAAGATACAGGAGGAAACCCGCCCAGGGAAGAGGTGGTGGCACCATTCCCATTTCACAGATGAGGACCCAGGAGAGCTTTAAACTTTGGGAGGCCAGGTTCCTCTTGCTAATTGCACCACGCTCTAAATAACGCAAGACATGTAATATAGCAGGTGAGTAAGAGACGCAATAAAGGTGTCAGGGATTCAGCTGTGGCCAAAAAGAGACGAAGCACGGGCAGGCAGCGGGCGGGAGTTAATTGCCAGAGTCACAGGAATCCCTATTTACCTGGCCTGTCCTTTGGGCCCAAGTGCACAGAGGTCTTCCCTAGGTGACAGAAAAGTAGAAACTGAAACAAGGAAATCACAAGTGATCGGTAACCTTTGAGGCCATTGAGGTCCATTTCTGCTCAGTTCAGCTGAAGCCTGTTTAACAAGCATGTATGAGCCTGACCCATAAACTGTAGCACAGCAGAGGGAGGCGGGTCAGAGCACAGGACCCCAGACAAGTTACTTAACTTCTCTGTGCTTCCAAATGGAGGTGATGGTAGTACTGTCTCAGGGTGTTTCTAGGTATGAACTCAGTCCCCATAAAGTGCTTAGAATAATGCCTGCCACGTATTCGTTAAGTAAAAATACTGTGTCCAAGGCCCTGTGCCAGCTCCCACAGGGAAGAGTGTGAAATGTCCCTGCACCCCTCCCTGGGTGGGGGGAGTTCAAACAACATGCTCACCTCTAACCACTCACCACTCTACCAACTCGCCCGTTTACTTATGTCACCCAACACAGACAGGGACCATGTTTATGCCTCCATCTCCCATGACTAGGACAGTGGTGACTCACGATTGATACTCATTGTGTTCAATGTTTGTCGAATGAATAAATGATACCAGGCATTAAGTCTCAACACCAAGATTTCCTTTTCTACGTAACTGACAGATAACACTGCAACCTAAGTCACCCCCTGGCCACTCTGACCTTGGACCCCTGCCCCTCTGTGGTGTCTGGGGTCTGATATCAACATGTACAACAGTGCTTTGTAAACCTGAAGGCCCTTTAGCAACAGAGGTTACTATGGATCATGTCCTTGGTGTGGGAGGAGTTTCAGCTGGGGGATTGACTGCCCCCCCAGGCAGTGGCTTCCTGCTTGGATGGCCTCCTAACATTGTCAGTCCAGCTGTGATACTGCCCGTGGCCGAAGGAACACAGCTGAAGGTAGTTTTTAAAGTTCTCCCTTGCACTGGGAGAACCCTATTCATTCATCCATTCATTTCTTCATTAGTTGCATGTTCTGCTCATCAGAGCCACATGGAACAAACTTAACACTACTTTGTACCCGATTCTGAGGTTAGATTATCCACATGCCCCCAGGCTAAACATGCCCCCAGACTCTGCAGCAGGCCACAGGACCGAGACACGTGGAATGAGGGACCCAGAAGGGGTGGCAGGCTCATCTGTCCCAACCCCTGAGTTCCGTAAGGAAACTAAGACCCAAAACCCAGCAGTCCCAAGTCCTGCTTTGACCTCTCTTATGCCACATCAGGTCCCAGCACAGGCTCACCTGCACTGTCTCCTATTCTACTCTCCAGGCCACCTGCCCTTGGCCCTCTGCCACCTCACAGCTATCTTTCCGAAGAGAGAAAAAAAGTCCAGGCACGGGGCTTCCTGGGAAAGCTACTGAGCACATGGTACAGAGCCATGTGGCGGCTTCCGTACGCGTTCCAGAGAGCAAAAGCTCACCCTTGAACTCACAAGCCTCCCCAGGCACTTACCAGCAGTGAGCAGGCTTCCTATGCATTTCTCCTGAGCTTGCCCACATTGCAGGCTTTGTGACTGCAAGAAGGGCAGCCGGCCAGCCTCAGCTGCGCCCGCCATCCACAGGGCCCCACCTGGGCTGGGGCTGCAACTCCAACCTCCCAAACCCATGGTTGCTGGAAAAATGGCTCAGCAATAATTTGTGTTTGCTTACTGCTGAGATCAAAGTTCTTTACAGACTTCTGAAATCCTGAGGGGTCAGGTGGCTCACAGCTGGGGCACACACAGACTGGTGACTTGCCTGATGTCACAAAGCAGGTGGTGAAAAAGCTAGGAAACAGTATCCATCTCCCCTTACCCTGATTCCTGATCTGTGATTGGCTCACATTTTTCTTTTCAGTCAAGACACAGATTACAATTACAGCACAAGCCCAGATTTCCTCCGAAGAGCGGCAATGCAGAGGGAGGGGCCGGCAGAAGCTCTAAGTCGGCTGAGCAATCTGAGCCTGAGCTCTGCTATTAATCGCTAGCTGGCCTCGGGCAGGCCACTTAACATCTGAGTCCCGGGTTCCTTGGCCTAACAACAGGAACAAATCGTAGTAGTGGGTAAAGCCTCCCTCCTCAAATGGTGGCCACTCTGCATTCCAGGGAACTGGTTAGAAACACAGAATCTGCTTTTAAGAGATTAAGTGATTCCAAATGCATTTACATTTGAGAAGCCCAAATATGAAGCATTGAGCACAAGGCCACACTCAGACCTCAATTACAAATGTAAGTGCATTTTACACTTGAAAGGGCCTGAGGCACAAGCCAAGGTTCTCAGGAGGAAACAGACCCAGAGGGCTGGTTAACCCACCAGGGTCAAACGGCTGTCACAGTGGCACCAGCATCTGAACCCAGGACCTAGGGCTCTTCTGTATCACAAGCCCGCAAGGCACGATGCTAACTCGTGTTCTCAGAGGCAAAACCCTCATGCTATTTTTTAATAGTACCCTGGATGGGGCGTGGTGGCTCACGCCTATAATCCCAGCACTTTGAGAGGCGAGGTAAGGTGGATCACCTGAGGTCAGGAGTTCAAGACCACCCTGGCCAACATGGTGAAACCTCATCTCTACTAAATACCAAAATTAGCCAGGCGTGGTGGCACACACCTGCAGTCTCAGTTACTCGGGAGGCCGAGACATCAGAATTGCTTAAACCCGGGAGGCAGAGGTTGCAGTGAGCTGAGATGGTGCCATTGTACTCCAGCCTGGGCGACAGAGCAAGACTCCATCTCAAAAAAGAAAACGAAAGAAAGAAAAATAGTCCCTGGTCACCACGCATAGCGTTCACCTGGGCTCAACTTCATGTCCTCCTGGGGAGCTGTCCGCTAGCCAGAATCTCCAGGGAGTAAGCCAGGGCTGAGGCCAGCTGCTGGCTGCAAGGAAGTTTTTGAAGGGAAAGGAAGACTTAACGCATACCTTATAAATTCACACTCCCTTCACCTATTAACACCTTCCAGATGCACCGTTCACTGCCAGAGCAGAGAAACACGAAAGGGCATGAAGCTAAGAGGCATCTTTTTGGCTTCCCACCTCTTGACACTGCAGCCTGAGAGCAAACCTAGCCTGTTGGGCTTCCTACTGCTAGAGTCTGGTCCGTGAGGCTGGGAGGAACCCAGGCTCACAGTCCTGGGTTCCCGGGACACTGCAACAGAGTAGAGACGGTGAAATATCAAGCTAGGGGATCCAAACAAAGAGGCTAAATTTGGAAGGATAAGAAAGGGGCTGCTGAATTACACTAGTATGACTGGCCGGTTGTATAAGAGACAAACATTTACAGCCAACAGCTCAAAAATTATCTCTGGGTCTATTGTGTGCAAGGTATAGTGACATGATAGAGTGGCAGAGCTTGGACATCAATGATCCAGGTTCCTATCCTGGCCCAACTAAGTCAGATTATCATATGTGCCTCTCAGTAGCTGGGCCAGTCTGAGAAATTACTACCTCTCTGAGCCTGTGGTCTCCTCACCTGTGAAAGAATCCATACTCAGGGTGACTATGAGGGCTAAATACAATAGATGTCGAGAATCCAGTCCAGTGAACAGAGGTGGTGTAATCACTGCATCCACAAGCATTTACTGTGCACCTTGTCGTGCCAAAGCTTGCACACAGAAATTTTCTTACCTGTGTGTTGTAAAGTTTGGAAGTCCAAGCAATTATTTGTGATTGGTTTTACAAGTGTTCCAACGAAAGTAACCAAGAAGAAAGGGTTTCAAGATTGCATATTGGGAAACATTCTAATTTTTTTTGGAGATGGAGTTTCACTCTTGTTGCCCAGGCTGGGATGCAATGGTGCAATCTTGGCTCACTGCAACCTCCGTTTCCTGGGTTCAAGCGATTCTCCTGCCTCAGCCTCCCAAGTAGCTGGGATTACAGGAGTGCAACACCACACCCAGCTAATTTTTGTATTTTTAGTAGAGATGAGGTTTCACCATGTTGGCCAGGCTGGTCTTGAACTCCTGACCTTAGGTGATCTGCCCGCCTCGGCCTCCCCAAAGTGCTGGGATTATAGGCATGAGCCATTGCACCCGGCCCGACATTCTAATTTTTATATACCCGAAACAAACCCAATATATAAAACCTCAAATTCATTTTTTTTAAAAGGGCAGATTTCAGATACACTGTGGCAACGCTTGTGGAACTTTAATGTGTATACAAATCACCTGAGGATCTTGTTAAAATGCAGATCTGGACTCACTTAGTCTGGAATAGGGGAAGAGTCTGCATTTCTAACTGCTCCCCGTCAAGTTGAAGGTGCAAAGCCCACATTTTGGAGGAACAACGTGCTATGGTATTCCTCTAATGGCAAGAAATGAATCCAAGGAAAATACAATTTGATTTGAAAACATCCCAGGAGAACATCCGTGAGGTCACATGTACATGGAAACACACAGGCTAGCAAGGAGGCACACCAGGAACGGTTTCCACAAATGCAAACCAGAAAAGCTGGCCCTGGGCCTTATTCAAGTGAGTCTGTGCTCTCAGCACACTTGGACTAGGCAGGTGGAAGTACTCTAGAGATAGGCAAGCCACGGGGTGTTGGAATCAAAGTGTCCTAGGATATTTCAAGTCTGTAGCCTTTCCACAGCTAACCTAGCCTTTCCACCTTTCTTAAATCAGTTTAACCTATTTTCCCCTTTGTACTGAAATTTTATGCTGTTTCTATTCACAGCTGTAATTTTATAAAAGCCTATCAGCTTGCCAGATATGGATTATTCAGAAATAGGACTAAAGTGACTGTCAGGTAAAGAAGCATCTTCCAGTGATTAACTCATCCTAATGTGTGTGTCAAGGTGGAAAGGATCAATAAAACGCCTAAAAGATTCATATTTATAGGACTGGAGGTGTAGTTCTGGATATTCTTTGGTTCAGAAATGTGAACACACAAGATCCTCCATATCCCGTGAAATGAGTTTCTTGGAGAAAGCGTGCGAGGTAATCTGATCTCCAGCTGCCTTTAGCATGGACGACACATCTGTCCATCAGGAGACACAAGCCAGCTTTGCACACTGGCTTAAAATAACATGTATGTTTATTACAATTCCTGTCATAACCCTCTTGACTGCTGGGCTTAGGCTGCAATTCTGGAGTCATCATGAGCCAGTGTGTGATGTCAAGCGGTAATACTGAGCTAAGAAACCGCTGAGTTTGCAGGACTCACCCAGAAACAAGGGATTCCACCTCCCTGCACTCACCTGCTGCTGAGCAGATGCATGCTCTGACAAGAAACACCGGAGTAGGGCTGTCACCTGTGCCCAGTGTCGCTAATTCATCCATGCACTCAGGAGGCTGCTTCCCCGGCTCCACACCCCTGCTTGAGGGCTGTGTGCACTGAAACGGCGAGGCTACGTAACTAGCACCCTCATGATTTCACCCACTTAGGAAGAAGTACATACACTAGGAGCAAACTTGTGGATGAGGCGGTCCTGTTCTTCCCCATTTGTCCATTGCGGGAGGAAGTTAAGTTTTCCCACAGGCACCTTCTTACTTGGGCCAGATCAAGCTTTCAGATAAGCATGATAGGAGAGAGAAATTCTAGCAGAGAAAGGCATTCCTTCTCAGAAGGGATAACTGAGGCCCCAGGAAGTTAAGACAACTTCGTCAAGGTAGAGTCTATGCTATTGCTAACTTCACAAGAGGCCTTATTAACCAACAAGGGAGGGCACTCCCTGGGGACGGATCTGCATCTCCCCACCTGCTCCCGCCTACTTCTTTTGCAAGCTTCAGTTCACACAGTCCCAACCTCCGACTGCCCCTTAGAATATATGGTGACAAACTCTGTTTCCTGAACAATAAGCAAACGTCCAGCATTTCATGCTTTTGCTAAGATGCATAATGCCGCCAGATAACTTCAGCTAACAAACAAGTAAAACAAGCGTTTAAAGAACTCAAGCGAATTCATCTTGGAACAGGAAAAAAACCCGTCAAGCCCTATTTCCTCTTTGTCACCCACCCCCTAGGCCTAGCTGAAGGGAATTTAAGAAGGACTTTCCATTGCTCAGGAAAGCAAATGGAAAAAGCCAAGTTTCCCCGGGCCGCAGGAAGACTTGGAGCGCAGGCATAACTTCTCCGGAGGGTCACGCGTGTCTCCTACAAGTTCAGGCTCACAAGCGCCGCTCAGCTGCCGGCCTGCACTGCTCCACTCTGCGCCCGGCCGAGTCTCGCCCCGCGCGGGAGGAGTGCGCCTCCGGGTCTGGACCGGGTTTCAGGAAGTTTGTGATACCGTGTGGGGAGGCTAAGACGCCGCTTTTTACTGGGCTCCTGCAACTCCCGACCCACTGCACAAGCACGGGGCTCCTCTCAGAGTGCTGGGCTCGTGCACACACGTGTGACCAAGCACTCCCTGCGGACGCCCCCTCTTTCGGGTGCCCTCGTGGTTTGGGATTCGGGCCCGGAGCACAGGGCGCGGGAAAATGGGAGCAACCAGTAGCCCGTAACCCAGAGACCGCGGGCAGGCTGGACGCGCCGGGCGCGGGGAGGGACGCAGGGTTGGGTGCGCGTCGCATCCCCGTTACTCACCGGGACCTCTGCAGCTGCTCGAAGGCGCTGGTGCTGCCGCCCTGGCCTGGCTGCTCCAGGGAGCAGTAGTTCTGCGAAGTCGGTCTGGAGAAGACGATGGGCAGGATTCCCTGAGTGAACGAGTTGAGGCGTCCCCGACTGCCGCTCCCACTGCCGGGGGTCCCGGAGCCCAAAAAGGCGGCCGCCGGCACCTGCACGCCGGTAAAGGCATCGTCCTCCTCCAACTCCTCCTGCCCGGCGCCCCCGGACCCGTCGAGCAGCTGCAGTTGGGCACAGGCGGCGAGAGGCGCCGGCCCGGGCGGCTGCCACAGCTCCCCCGACGCCCGGCCGGCGCCCAGGGGACTCGCGAATCCCCGAGCCACCCCGGGGCCGGACACGGTCGCATGGCCGCCAGCGATTAAGGGCGGCAGCGACGAGGGCTGTGGGAGGCAAGGGCCGGACCCAGCGGCCAACCCCGCAGCCGGCGTACCCGGCGCTGCGAGCGCGATGCAGCCGCCCCGCTCGGCGGCGGCGAGCAGGCTGAACCGAGTCCTCCCGCCGCAGGCGCCGCCGGCGCCCGGCTTGGCCGCGCCGCCCTCCTCGCCGCCGCCCCACTCCGCGTCCTGCGGCGGCGGCCGGCCGTCCAGCGAGATGTTGGTGAGGAAGGAGAGGGCAGCCTGGCGGCGCCGCGGGTCCACGCGCGGCTTCCGGGGGGGTTCGGGCGGCGGCTGGGCCGGCGCGGCGGCCGCGGGCTGGGGCTGCGGCGGCGGCTGCTGCAATCCGCTGGCGCCCGCGGCGTCGGTGCCGGCGCTGCCGCTGCTGCAGGCGGCCGTGGTGGCGGCCGCCGCCGCCATTGTGTCCGTCTGCGGCGGGATTTCCGCGATGCCCGGAGAAGCGAGCGGCGCCCGAGCGCTAAGCGGCGGGCGCGAGCGGCGGCGACCCGGGCTGGGCAGGGCGCGGGGATCGGGCGGCGTGCGCGGCGGTCCAGCCCCCTCGCGGGCGGGCCATGCTCGCCCCTCGGTGCTCTGGCTGGGGGCGCCGCCGCCCCGGCCCACGCGCGCGCCTAGCTGACTCGCTCGGCTCGTTCGGCTCGCTGGCTGGCTGCCCGCCGGTCGCCTCGCCGCTGGCTCGCGGGCTCCGGGGCCGGGTGTCCGTATTTATAGGTGCGCGCGCCCCGCGCTCGCGCTCCAAAGCGCTCTTTGCAATAACACGGAATCACGTGTGGGGAATGCGACCTGGGAGGAAAACAAAGCCGCAGGCGGCGGCCGCAGAGGCAGGCGGCGGGAGGCGAGGGGCCGCAGGAGGAGGAAGAGGAGGACGGGAGAGCCGAGCGGGTGGTGGGGCGGGGGATCGGCCCAGCTGTCCGGGTTGTCCGAGCTGCTTGCTGGGGGGGTTGGCGACTCCCGGGGCGCGCGGAAGCCAGGTGCGGGAGGCGAGCACGTTTCCCCCGCGCGCTCGCACTGGGAATTGGGGGAGCGAGCAGAACCCAGTGGGTTAGGTCCTGGGGCTGTGCTCCTGGGAGAGTTGTGGGTCTACAGGACAGTTACGTGGAGCGTTGCAGAGTTTTAGACTGAGAGCGAGTTACTTAGACCCCGCAAGGCCGTTGGTCCCTGAGGAGTAAATAGGTCCTTATTCATAATAACACGGGTAAGTCTACAGCCCCTATGGAGACTGTCCCACTGTAAAGTTATCGCTAACAACCATTGCGGTTGGGTCTCATTCGTTCCCAGGCCAAGATGCAGCCCCCGGGATAAATGCACGCCTTGGGATGCGTAAGAGCCCAGAAGCACGAACATCTTCCATGTGACCAATGAATTCACGCATCCCCAATCCATGGTATTGTCACTTTTCATCTCTCTCTTAGCAAAGGCCAACGCAAATTTTTTACTTTGGCTCTGAAATATGCTCCATTTTCTGTGAATACCGAGGTGGGCTAAAATGACCTTACACTCTTTTCTCCTGGTCACCTTGCAAATTTTTGTAGATTATGATCTTTCTCCCGCATAAACTGGGACCAATGTGGACAGTTATCTGTCGTTTAATCATAAACACACGTTTGGCACCTACCATGTCTTCTATAAATACGGGTTCCTGAAGACCTCCCAGAGCAGTAGCTCTGAATCTGGGAGGAGTCGCAGTCCCCACCCGCAATGAATGCTTGTTTTGGTTGGGGGTGGGGACAGGGTGAAGGGATTCACCTGGAGGGATCTGAAAACGTGTGCGGGTTTCCCCAGGCGGTGTGGGCAACTTACCAAATGCAGTAAGGAACAATTGCCACACTGAATTAAACACCTGCTACACTTTTGAGGGAGAAGCAACGTGTTTAAGATCAACGGATTAATTTAATTAAAGGTTTAAATTTAGCCCTGGAGCTAATGGGTAACTCTACATTGAAATTCCACTCCATTTCAAGCTCAGGAAAGTAAATTGAGTAATGGAGAGCAAATACACCCTGTCCAGAGAGGTGCCGCCAACCTGGAGTGCCAGAGAGTTTCAGGTTACATTTGCTCAGGACAGAGATGGCACGTGGCCCTTTACATGAACAATTGTTGTTATATTTTATTTTGTACTGTTTTTAGGCCTTTTGAAAACCTGGAGCCTGGAGTCTATTTACAGCAGCCTCATATCAGTGAAGTCAAAGCTCAATGGCCAGCTCTGTGAAATTTCACCAGGATTTTAATTATTTTGGCTAACTACCTTGAAACTTCCAAGCCCTTTTATGACAATCGAGTTAATTTACATGACCACTGGCCTGGTTGGAAGGCAGTGTTAAGTGAAAGACTCCAACAGTGTTCCTGTAAAATATATTTTCCTTCATTCAAAAGTGATAAACGTTAATTTCAGAGAACATAAGATAAGCAAAGAGGAGAAAAAAAAAAAAGGAGGGGTATCACTAACAATCTCTTCTGTGGAAATAACGTTAAACTTAATTTTTGATATCTGTTTTGTATTTTCATGTATTTTATAGAGACATATGTATATATATTCTTTTAGCTTGTCACCCAGGCTGGAGTGCAGTGGTGTGATCATAGCTCACTGCAGACTCAACTCCTGGGCTCAAGCGATTCCCTCTGCCTCAGCCTCCCGAATAGCTAGGACTACAGGCACCCACCACCACACCTGGCTAATTTTTAAAAAAAATTTTGGCCCGGCACAGTGGCTCAAGCCTGTAATCCCAGCACTTTGGAAGGCCTAGGCGGGCAGATCATGAGGTCAGGAGTTTGAAACCAGCCTGGCCAACATGGTGAAACCCTGTCTCTACTAAAAATACAAAACTTAGCTGGGCATAGTGGTACATGCCTGTAATCCCAGCTACTGGGGAGGCTGAGGCAGGAGGGCAGGAGAATGGCTTAAACCCAGGAGGCGGAGGTTGCAGTGAGCCAAGATCGTGCCACTGTACTCCAGCCTGGGTGACAGAGCAAAAAAAAAAAGAGAAAAATTTTTTTGTAGAGTTGAAGTCTCACTATGTTGCCCAGGCTGGTCTGGAACTTCCAGCCTCAATCAGTCCTCCCATGGTGGCCTCCCAAAGCACTGGGATTACAGGTGTGAGCTGCCATGCCTGGCCTTGGGTGTGTTTTTTAAACAAAAGCGAAATCGGGCTGTTTTGTCTCTTGTGATTTTTGCCTGCTGTGTTGTGATTTTCTTTCCATGTAGAATATTTTTCTACATGGAAGAATTTTTATTTTAATGACTACATAGTGTTCAATCTGATGGAGAGACTGTACCCTTTTAAACCTGTGCATTTAATAAATTTGTGGTTTCCACGTTTGCTCTTATAAAGTGATGATGACTTCCTTTTTGTTTTTCTAAATCTTGCTACCACCCAATATTATTGTCTTAGGTTAAATAGATGCTGGGGCAAATGGCATTTCATGTTTTTAAGGTTTTCATCCATAAAGGTTGTTCAGTCTGCTTTCTTACAATTTTACTGGGTATTGAAATGTTTCTATCATCCCCCAAAATATGTACAACCATGATACATCGATTAAAAAAATACTAAAAAGTTTCCATCAATATTCATTTTTTATAACCTTCATTTTCTGTAACCTTTTGTCTACGTGAAGTGTGAAGTATGAAACTAATTTCAAATATTTATTAAAGCATCAAATAAGAATCAATGTCTAATCTCTGGCCAGGCGTGGTGGCTCCGCCTGTAATCCCAGCACTTTGGGAGACTGAGGTGGGTAGATCACAAGGTCAGGAGATCAAGACTATCCTGGCTAACACGGCAAAACCCCGTCTCTACTAAAAATACAAAAAATTAGCCAGGCGTGCTGGCGTATGCCTATAGTCCCAGCAGCTGGGGAGGCTGAGGCAGGAGAATGGCGTGAACCTGGGAGGCGGAGCGTGCAGTGAGCTGAGATCGCACCACTGCACTCCAGCCTAGGGGACAGAGTGAGAGTCCGTCTCAAAAAAAAAAAAAAGAAAGAAAATGTCTAATCTCCAAACTGCTTCCGTGACCCCCTTCTGGGGATCTTGAGATATGGTTTATTGTTCACCTACTGTATGCCAGCCACAGAGTATTTCTAATCTTTATAACCACCCTGTGGTGGTGGTGAAAGCATTATCAATATTTTACAGACGAGGCTCAGAAAAATTAAATAATTTGCCCCAAGTCATCTAGCTCTTAGCTGGGGTGGGCCAGTATACAAACCCATCAGACTCCAAGACCCATCCATGCATGTTCTTGCGCCCTCTGCTGGTAAGGATGTTTAATGGTAGAGAACAGTGTCCAGACAATCTTACATCCATACTTGAGGTCAACTATTATGGAATAATGCAAACTTTGGAGTAAGAGGATCTGGGTTTCAAGAGCAGGCCACTTACCCTCTCTGAGTCAGTTTTCTCTGTGGGTTATTGTGAGGTACAAATGAGACTGCTGAGGAATATTTTACAAACTTTACTTTTTAAAATGTCAGTTGTTATTTATGCCATTCTAATCTACTTAGTCCCTGAATTATTCCAAATTTATTTATTTTTCAACTACTTAGTCATTGATCAAGTTTTATCAAGCAACTTCTACATCCACAGTACCATCTGTGACAAAGGGATAAAAAGAAATGTGGCCCTTAGCCCTTGTGACCTTGATAGTTAAACCATGGAAAACACATTTAAATGAAAATGCAAAGCCAACCCTGATTAAGTTTCAAATGCGCAACTGGACTATAAGCATTATCAGAATATGGAAAAGAAGTGTTTTATTTGCAGTGACGGGGAAGGCCTTAGGCAAGAGCCAGGATTTGAGCTGACCTAGGAGATTCAGAAGGCCAGGAGGAGGATCCTTGCAGAGAGGAAGTTTGGCATACAGATTCCTCATGCATCGCAGGCCTGGAGGACTAGAACTTGAAATGTGATTCGACTTGGTCAGCCACGTGTCCCCTCTCCCCCTTCCCTTTTATATTGTCCCTTTCGAGTGCCCATTCTGAAACATTTTTGCGCGCATGAATTCAAAACGCATGCACTGTTTTGATGGAGACATATTGGAGGTCAGTTTTTAAAAACAAAGGAAAAAACCTACAAGTAATCAAAAAAAATAATAATTCAGCAGAGTAAGAAGTCTGAAAATTAGCTTAGGCTCCAAGAAACATGCAACCTTGTAAGGTCTCCAGTTTGGGGATATCATAAGCTTTGTACCTTGGTAGCCTCTCCTACCTTATCTATGGGTAAAGGTAGGTGTTGCAATATTTTACCTTGCAGGGTTGTGAGGGTTACCAACAGTATAAATTATGTAACTAGCAGAGTACCTGTAGTTCAGTAGGTAACTATTATTAGAAAAATGCAAAATACAGAAGGTGCACATTAAAAAGCCCAAAATGTTTTAGGTTCTAGGTTTTTATCGTTTTCACTGATCCTGAGACCAATGAAATATTAGCATACCTTTCTAGGCAGGACCATGAGAAGCTTCAGCTGTTAGCTCCTGCTTAAGTCAGATTATTTTACGGTATTTTCCATCAAAGTACAGGCTGGTGCGGGCTGCTGGAACACGCACTGGACTGTCAATCTAACATAGGCATAGTCTCCCTGAGAAACCTGCTGCTTTCCTTAATCCAGTGAAAGTTAAATCCTGGCCGTGCGTGGTGGCTCACGCCTGTAATCCCAGCACTTTGAGAGGCCGAGGTGGGTAGATCACCTGAGGTCAGGACTTCAAGACCAGCCTGGCCAACATGGTGAAACCCCATCTCTACTAAAAATACAAAAATTAGCTGGGCGTGGTGGCATGCACCTGTAATCTGAGCTACTCAGGAGGCTAAGGCAGGAGAGTCGCTTGAACCTAGGATGCAGAAGTTCAGTGAGCCAAGATCACGCCATTGCAGTCCAGCCTGGGTGACAAGAGCAAGACTGTCTTTAAAAAAAAAAAAAAAAAGGCAGTTAAATCCTCTGAGACTAGAAGTAGAGAATGATCAAGAGGTGGTCCTCGATGCCCCAGCTCTTCTCCATGAAGTTTGCCTTACCCATAGGAACTTTTGATCATTTCTGCTGGCCTGAGAGAATGGGAGGAAGAGAGGATGGGGGTAGGGTTATTCTTTGCCCTTTTTCAATTTGGCATAGAAACTTTAATTTCCTTCCTTAATTCCCCAGGACATCGGAGATCAGATACAACATTTGAATAAGACTTGACTAGAAGCTCAGGGATGTTAGATGTAGAAATAAACCCAACGAGTAATATAGAACCCCATATAGCAGCTTACAAACGTGACTTACTCATAACCCTCATCCCAGTATTTCCTGAATGCCAATCCCATGCCAGGTCTGAGTTAGGTTCTGTGAGTACCAAGGAGAACAGGATGTGGTCCTATCCTGGAGCCCTCAAACTAATAGCAGAGAAACACATACTAATATTTTCTGCATCATACAGTGTATTTTTAAAAAGTTTCAAAAGAGCTGTAGGCCGGGTGCGGTGGCTTACGTCTGTAATCCCAGCACTTTGGGAGGCCAAGGTGGGCGGATCATGAGGTCGGGAGTTCGAGATCAGCCTGACCAACATGGTGAAACCCCGTCTACCAAAAATAGAAAAATTAGCCGAGTGTGGTGGCACGTGCCTGTAATCCCAGCTACCCAGGAGGCAGAGGCAGGAGAATTGTCTGAACCTGGGAGGCGGAGGTCAGAGTGGGCCGAGATCACACCACTGCACTCCAGCCTGGGTGACAGAGTAAGACTCCGTCTCAAAAAAAAAAAGCTTAATTTTTATTCTTAGTTTTGAGATGGGGTGTCACTCTGTCACCCAGGCTGGAGTACAACAGCAGGATCATGGCTCACTGCAGCCTTGAACTCTTGAGCTCAAGCGATCCTCCCACCTCAGCCCCTCAAGCACCTGAGAATATAGGTGTGTACCACCATACCTGGCTAATTTTTGTATTTTTTGTAGCAGCAGGGGTCTCGCTCTGTTGCCTAGGCTGGTCTCGAATTCCTGGCCTCAAGCTATCCTCCTACCTTGGTCTTCCAAAGTGCGGGGGTTACAAGTGTGAGCCACTGTTCCTGGCCAAGATACCCTGTTAAATGTGAAAACCTGTTTTTTTCTACTCACACAGAACGCTTCTGACACCAAGTATGTGTGGGGATTTTCCTACATCAACCAATGCTCGGACTCTCAGACACCCCCTGGGTGTCCTACAAGTCAGCTCAATTCTGACACTATCTCCCTGGAGTGAGGGTCAAATCTCACAAGCAAAGGGCCCTGTCCCACAAGACTGCCCCCCACTTCAGATACCAATTGCAGGCAGTGGGTCCCGAAGTTACCCACACTTCTGTCCAACTTGGCTACAAATCGGGGCCTCCCAAGATTCGATCATTTGCTGTGATGGCTCACAGAACACAAGGAAACACTTCTGTTGACAGGTTTATTAGAAAGGAGATGATGAAGGACACCGAGAACAGCCAGGTGAAGAGGCACAGAGGGCAAGCTCTGGAAGGGTCCCAAGCTCAAAAGTGCCTGTCCTGGAGGAGGTGGGGGTGCCACCATCCCAGCATGTGCACATGTTCACCCATAGGGAAACCCTCTGCCGTCCGAATGCTGGGGTATTTTTGGTTTTTTTTTTTTTTTGAGACGGAGTCTCACTCTGTCACCCAGGCTGGAGTGCAGTGGTGCAATCTCGGCTCTCTGCAACCTCCGTCTCCCAGGTTCAAGTGATTCCCCTGCCTCAGCCTCCCGAGTAGCTGGGACTATAGGCACGCACCACCGTGCCTGGCTAATTTTGTTAGAGATAGGGTTTCACCATGTTGCCCAGACTGGCCTCAAACTCCTGGCCTCAAGTGACCCGCCCACCTCAGCCTCCCAAAGTGCTGGGACTACAGGCATGCACCATCACGCCTGGCTGATTTTTGTATTTTTAGTAGAGATGGGGTTTCACCATGTTGCCCAGGCTGATCTGGAACTCCTGACCTCACGTGATCTGCCCTCCTCAGCCTCCCAAAGTGCTGGGATTACAAGCGTGAGCCACCGCGCCCTGCCTGAATTTTAGGGAATTTTATGGAATCTTCTTCACGTAACCATGATTGATTATTAATTCAGTCTCCTTCCCGGAGGATGGGAGCCAGGGGAGAAAGTTCCAAGCTTCTAGTCATGGCTTGGTCTTTCTGGTGACCATCCCCGTCCTGAAGCTACTCAGGAGCCCATCAGGAGTTGTCTTGTTAGAACAAAAGACACTCCTATAACCCAGGAAATTACAAGGAATCTAGGAGCTCTGTGTCAGGAACCAGGATTAAAGACCAAACATTAGAACAAAGGATGTTCCTAGCACCCATAGCAGCCTGGAAATTACGAGTGTTTTAGGAGCTCTGTGCCAGGAACTGGGGGCAGAGACCAAATATATATTTCTTATGTCACGCTGCTGAAGGCATTAACTACCCTGGAAGAAACCTGGCATCAAAACTGTGTTAGGAAAATGCATTTCAGATGCTTCCATGAGCTGTCCTCAATCTTCCAAAAAGGGATCGTTCATGCCCAGAACACCACTTCTGATCCAACTGCAGAGTTTATATGATATTGGCATTTCAAAGGAAACGAATGAACCTTCTTTGTTATATTACCTTTATTCTTAAATCATAGCAAACTCATGATTTTATATTCTTTGAAATTAACCTGGTTTTATATTCTTTGAAATTGCACTGAGACGCGTGAATAACCAGCTCAGGGACAATGAAGAAACCACCCCTAGTGTAATTACAGCTCATAAACACACAACTTACAGATGGCCTGTGTGCATGAACCTCCGGATGCTGGCTCCTCTAAACTCTGCACAGACAGGCAGGGCAGGAGGCAGTCCCACCTACAGGGCTCTCTGTCTCCCAGGATAGCAGCACTGTTTTATAGTGATTGCATTTGTTTAGATATTCTCCTATCAGAGTGGGATGGATGTGGCCAGGTTCTGGGGAAACATCACCACTTGGCCTGCCACTGGGCAGTTCAGCTGGGCTGGTTAGTGGGCCACGGTAACCTTCGCTGCCCATGTAGACGAGCAAACTACAGGAAGAGACAGCCTCAAAAAAAATTAGCACAAAAGGCCGGGCACAGTGGCTCATGCCTGTAATCCCAGCACTTTGGGAGGCCGAGGTGGGTGGATCATAAGGTCAGGAGTTCTAGACCAGCCTGGCCAACACGGTGAAACTCCATCTCTACTAAGAATACAAAAATTAGCCAGGCGTGGTGGCGGGCTCCTGTAATCCCAGCTACTCAGGAGGCTGAGGCAGGAAAATCGCTTGAACCCAGGAGGCAGAGGTTGCAGTGAGCCAAGATCGTGCCACTGCACTCCAGTCTGGGCGACACAGCAAGAATCCGCCTCAAAAAAAAAAAAAAAAAATTAGCACAAAAAAATTAGCTGGGTGTAATTGTGGCACTTACCTATAGTCCCAGTTACACTAGAAGCTGATGCCAGAGAATCAATGAAGCCCAGGAGTTTGAGGCTGCAGTGAGCCATGATTGTACCACTGCATTCCAGTCTGGGTGACAGAGTGAGATCCTGTCTTAAAAAAAAAAAAAGAAAAAAAGGGCGGGGCGTGGTGGTTCATGCCTGTAATCCCAGCACTTTGAGAGGCCAAGGCAGGTGGATCATGAGGTCTGGAGTTCGAGACCAGCCTGGGCAACATGGTGAAACCCTGTCTCTACTAAAAATACAAAAATTAGCTGGGCATGGGGGCGCATGCCTGTAATCCCAGCTACTCAGGAGGCTGAGGCAGGAAAATTGCTTGAACCCAGGAGGCAGAGGTTGCAGTGAGCCAGGAATGCGCCACTGCATTCCAGCCTGGGTGATAAAGTGAGACTACATCTCAAAAAAAGAAAAGAAAAAAAGAAAAAGGGAAAGGGCTTTTTGGAGGTAGCTGACAATAATGAATAGACGTGCCAGGACAACTAGATTAAAAGGATTGTAGTGGTGAATAACAGATGAGTTGAAAAACTGTGTCTCAGGCCAGATTACCAGGGCCTCAAATCTAAAATTTAAAAGTTGAACCTATAGGTACTAGAGAAGCATAGACCATTTTTAAACAAGAAGTAATACGTTTGTCGAAAGTCAAAATGAAGTCATTAGTTTGGAAAATATGCATAAAGGATTGAGGAGAAAGTCTAAAGGAGTGGAAAGGTTTTTCTGATTCATTCCTCCATTTACGTATTTATTCATCTGACATTCATTGAGTGCCTACTCTGTGCCATGCTGTCTGCTAGGCACTAAGGGCAAGGCAAGGTTCCAGGTTTCTTTTTTTTTTTTTGAGAGGGAGTCTTGCTCTGTCGCCCAAGCTGGAGTCCAGTGCGGTGATCTCGGCTCACTGCAAGCTCTGCCTCCCGGGTTCACGTCATTCTCCTGCCTCAGCCTCCCAAGTAGCTAGGACTACAGGCGCCCGCCACCACGCCCGGCTAATTTTTTTGTATTTTTAGTAGAGACGGGGTTTCACGTGTTAGCCAGGATGGTCTCGATCTCCTGACCTCGTGATCCGCCCGCCTCAGCCTCCCAAAGTGCTGAGATTACAGGCTTCAGCCACCGCGCCCGGCCAAGTTTCCAGGTTTCAAAGAGTTAACAGCCTGCTAAGAAAATAAGACAAAGTGAGCAAAGGGGACAAGGGTGGGTTACCATTTATGTGCAAGCCCTGAAATGGTCATTTCTTTTTTTTTTTTTTTTCTTTTAGAGACAGGGTCTTGTTCTGTTGCTCAGGTTGGAGTGCAGTGGTGTGATCATGGCTCAGTGCAGCCTCTAACTCCTGGGCTCAAGTGGTCCTCCTGCCTCAGCCTCCCAAATAGCTGAGACTACAGGTGTGCATCATCATGCCTGGCTAGTTTTATTTATTTATTTATTTTTTTGAGATGGAGTTTTGCTCTGTCACCCAGGCTGGAGTGCAGTGGCATTGTGCAATCTTGGCTCACTGCAACCTCTGCCTCCCAGGTTCAAGCAATTCTCTTGCCTCAGTCTCCTGAGTAGGTGGGATTACAGGCACCTGCCACCATGCCCAGCTAACTCTAAATTGTTGTTGTTGTTGTTTGTTTGTCTGTTTTTTGAGACAGGGTCTCCCTCTGCCACCCAGGCTGGAGTTCAGTGGTGCAATCTTGGCTCATAGCAACCTCTGCCTTCTTCAAGCGATTCTCCTGCTTCAGCCTCCTGAGTAGCTGGGATTACAGGTGCCCGCCACCATGCCCAGCTAATTTTTGTATTTTTAGTAGAGATTTGTATTTTGTATTTGTATTTTTAGTAGAGTATTTTTTACCATGTTAGCCAGGCTGGCCTTGAACTCCTGACCTCAAGTGATCTGCCTGCCTCTGCCTCCCAAAGTGCTGGGATTATAGGCGTGAGCCACTGTGCCCCGTGCCTGGCTAGTTTTAAAATTTTTCTAGAGACAAGGGTCTTGCTAATATTGACCCAACCTGGTGACCGAGGCTGGTCTTGAACTCCTGGAATCAAGCCACCCTCCCACCTGGGCCTCCCAAAGTGCTGGGGTTATAGGCATGAGCACAGTGCCCAGCAAGTGGTCATTTCTGTATACACAGTTTCATTGAATTCTCACCACAGCCCTGCTGTTTATTCCATCTGACAGATGAAGAAACTGACCTCCATGGAGTTAAGCCTCAGGTCACATGGCTGATCCCTGGATAGTTAACATCTGAGATGTTAGTGACTACGGACGGTGACTCCTGGGGACAGAGAAGCCCCACAGAGAGGGCAATATTTGAATTTAGATTCTAGTTTACATGTGAGATGGCATTTCAGGCTGTGCAGAGGCATTAACTTAGGACTCCATTACAACAATTCAGGCCCGAGACAATAAAACTTGGACTTGGCAGTGAGAATGGAAAAGAAGGGTCAAGTACCAGAGACATTATGAGGAAAAACTGATTTCCAGATCTCCAGTCTAGGGGGCAGCTGTAATTCCTGAAAGAACCAAAAGCGCCCTAGGCGGGAAAGAACAGATTTGAGGGTAAAATGCTGGCTAAATTTGGGCCCGAGTTCCTGTTCTACACCCTTACACGGGAGCGCCCAGTGAAGAGGGTAAGAAGTTCTCATTTTGTAAAAATCAGAATTTCACTTGTATCAGACTGAAAGAGAAGCAGGCTTTGAGTTTGTACTGACAGTCTTCCAGTTTGGTGACACAGCCTCCAACAGTGAGTGGCTGAGAACGCCGGCCCCTGGAGCCCCGGACCTTGTCCATAATCATACTCCATTTGCCCTCTGGGACACCATTCAGCTGCTGAACCAGCCTCCTGGCCCACTTTTGTGATATACCTAAGAGAAGACTTTGGAGGCTGAACGCGATGGCTCACACCTGTAATCCCAGCACTTTGGGAGGCCGAAGCAGGCAGATCACTTGAGGTCAGGAGTTCAAGACCAGCCTGGGAACATGGTGAAACTCCGTCTCTACTAAAAACACAAAAATCAACCAGGAATGCTGGCATGCGCCTGTAGTCCCAGCTACTCGGGAGGCTGAGGCAGGAGAATCACTTGAACCTGGGAGGTGGAGGCTGCAGTGAACCGAGATCGCAACACTGCACTCCAGGCTCGGTGTCAGAGTGAGTCTCGGTCTCAAAAAAATTTAAAAAACAAAAGAGAGAGAAGGCATCAGAGACAAATCTATCCAGGATGAGGGACATCTCAGCTACTTTCTAGGACTCTGATTGCAGGTGACAGAAACCTAAGCGAAAGCTTCAGGAGAATTGAAGGATGTAGGAGGGTCTCAAGGAACATTGAGATGGGAGTACAGCCTGAGCCCCGGCACACCTGACAAACACGGACATGGACCCGTGGGAACTCTTTTTTTCTTGCCCCCCGACTCTCTCCCTATGCCTAATTCAGGCTCCCTCTGCAGATTAGGTTCCTCTGCTTCTCTGGCCCATGGGGCAGGAAGTGTGGACTCTGATGGATTACCACTTTTGTAATTGACAGACATTAGACCTTCTGGGTTTCCGTTTCAGATTTACAAAGAAAGGCTGTGATTGGCAAAGTCTGTGTTAAGCAGGCCCTGGACCCATAAGTGGGCGGGGTCTCAGCTAATTGGTGTTCCTGCTGGGAAGCTGATGGATGGTGTGTGGTGGGGAATTCTCAGAAGGGAGCTGTGAGGCAGATAAAACAACAGGGGTCGGCTGGGTGCAGTAGCTCACGCCTATAATCCTAGCACCTTGGGAGGCTGAGGCAGGCGGACTGCCTGAGCTCAGGAGTTCGAGACCAGCCTGGGCAACATGGTGAAATCTCATCTCTACTAAAATACAAATAAATAAATAAAATTTTTAAAAAATTAGCCAGGCGTGGCGGCGTGTGCCTATAGTCCCAGCTACTCGGGAGGCTGAGGCAGGAGAGTTGCTTGAACCCAGGAGGCAGAGGTTGCAGTGGGCTGAAATTGTGCCACTGCACTCCAGCCTGGCAACAGAGCGAGACTCCGTCTCAAAAAACAAACAAACAAAAAAAAAACCCTCAAAACATGTACTCATGGTTTGTTTTGTTCAGCCTGGCAATCCCAGCACCCAGACAGTGCTTGGCATAGAGTCAGGGCTTAGTAAACTTTTGATGGAATGAACTAATGAGAGTATTTTTTAATCACCTCAGATAAAGAAGCAGCCTTTCTAAGTATAACATAGAACTCAGAAGCTAGAAAAACAAAAGTAAATTCAGCTACAAAAAGAAAAAATTAGAAATAATTATATGGGGCAGAAAAACAAAATCAAAAGAGAAACATTATTGGTGGGAAGTATTTGCAATTCATATCACAAAAATGCCTTCCCTTAATATTTACAGAAATCCTAAATATTGATAAGAAAAAGCCAGTAACACAATAGAAAAACGAGTGAATGAGATGAAGAATCAGTTCCCAGAATGTGAGACACAAAGGCCCCTTGAATATAAAAAGAGAGACTGCACCTCTTTCATAATACAGGAAGAGCAAATAGACTCTAATGAGATACAGCTTTCACCTGTCAGATTGGCATGGGTCAGAAAGATTGGGAACACACTATTGTTTACTGTGTATAGACTTAAGAGGCAAGGAAGGCTGGCGACGGTAGCTCATGGCTGTAATCCCAGCACTTTGGGAGGCCAAGGCGGGTAGATGACCTGAAGTCAGGAGTTCGAGATCAGCCTGACCTACATGGTGAAACCCCCATCTCTACTACAAATACAAAAAAATTAGCTGGGTGTGATGGCGGGCACCTGTAATCCCAGCTACTCAGGAGGCTGAGGTAGGAGAATCCCTTGAACCTGGCAGGCGGAGGTTGCAGGGAGTTGAGATTGCGCCACTGCACTCCAGCTTGGGAGAAAGAGCGAGACTCCATCTCACACACACACACACACACACACACACACACACACACACACACAATTTACATTTCTGTTCTCCAGCCACTCAGCTTCACTCCCCGGAGGCAACCGCTATTTCTACTTTCTTGGGTACCCTCCAAGAGAGATTCTATATATAGTTTAAGTAAATACCTATGTATGTGGGGTTTTTTTTAAAAATGCAAATGGTAACATAAAATACGCACTACTCCACAGATTGCTTTTTTCAGATGACACTACATCTTGGAGATCTTTATAACACAATCGTAGATTATTCCAGCCAGGCACAGTGGTAAGTGCCTGTAATCCCAGCTACTTGGAAGGCCAAAGTGGGAGGATCAGTTGAGCTTAGAAAGCTGAGGCTGCAGTGAACTCAGAAGTTCAAGTCCAACACGGGCAACATAGTGAGACTGCATAATATTTCATTATATGAATCTATCAGAATTTGTTAACCAGCCCTATTATGGCCATTTCCAATATTTTCCTATTACTAATGACACTACAACTAACATGATCCCGAATACTCTTCATTTTTATGTGTTAGTATATGTGCAGGGTAAATTCCTAGAAGTGGGTCACAAGATATACCATATCGTCCGTTTGCCATCCGAAGAGATCTTCCATACTATACTACATCAGCTGGGTTTTCCTTGCCTCTTTTTTGTTTGTTTGTTTTGTTTTGAGATGAAGTCTCGCTCTGTCGCCCAGCCTGGAGTGCAATGGCCCGATCTTGGCTCACTGCAACCTCCGCCTCCCAGGTTCAAGCAACTCTCCTGCTTCAGCCTCCCAAGTAGCTGGATGCCACCACACCCAGCTAATTTTTGTATTTTTAGTAGACATGGGGTTTCACTATGTTGCCCAGGCTGCTCTTGAACTCCTGACCTCACGATCCGCCCGCATTGGCCTCCCAAAGTGCTGGGATTACAGGCGTGAGCCACCATACCCGGCCTATTCTAAACTCTTATACGTTTTGAATTTCGTACCATGAGCTTGTGTTACCTTTTCAAATGATAAATGAAATTAAGAAAAATGTGTATTACTTTAGCATTCTGCCCCATAATATATCCACTATTGATGTGATATAAAAATAATGTTTTAAATTATTTACCATTTACACTAATTGATTTTCCCTCCCCCATCTTTGAGTGAAATTAACATTCTAGAAAGACATTCCCCATTTATCCTGGGACAGTCTCCCAGGCACACCAGCAAGTATCCTCTTGCTGAAGAGAACACAAGTGTTTGGCACATCAAGTAGCTGCTCCACAAGTTCGAGTTCCTATCCTCCCTGGGAACAGAACCATTCCAGGACAGGACTTGGAGGGAACCCCTGCTCCACTGGCATAGGCAGGAGGCCGATGAGTGCCTAATGTCCCAAGCAGGGCTTTGGGAGGCATTATCCCAAGAAATCCAAGGCTACACAGGCTCCCTGCTCTTCATCATTAACAGCAGTGACTTGTCAGGATGTGGCCCTGCCCACCTTCCTGGACCCACCTTCCTAGATCTGCCTCTTACACTGCAGCCCTGTGGAATTATCTCAGCTCAGCATCTTGGCACATTTCTTTGGCTGATTCTCCTCGATTCTTCAAAACCCAATTTAAACCACCTCTTCCCAGTGGAGTCTTCCAAGACTCCCAAGGCTCCTTCATGGCTCCTCGGCTCCCACACTGCAGTCCTCCTCTCTTTGGCACTTGTTGCCTTGCATGGTGATCACTGTCTGTCTCTGACTCTCCTGGGAATTCCTTGAGGACAAGGACTCTGTCTTACTCATCTTTAAATTCTTAGCCTACCCTAGTGCCTGGCACACAGTAGGTACTCAGAAAGAAAAAAGTGTTTCTGAAATGCATGAACATACCAAGAGCTACGAGGTGCCATTTAGGGATGGACACATGCTACTGGGAAGTTCTGGGGAAGTCTCATACATAGGTACATTTAATCTGAGCCTTAAAGAAAGAATCCCACCGGGCGCAGTGGCTCACGCCTGTAATCCCAGCACTTTGGGAGGCTGAGATGGGTGGATCACTTGAGGTCAGGAGTTCGAGACCAACCAGGCCAACATGGTGAAACCCCATCTCTACTAAAAATACAAAAATTAGCTGGGTGTGGTGGTGCATGCCTGTAATCCCAGCTACTCAGGAGGCTGAAGCAGGGGAATCTCTTGAACCTGGGAGGCAAAGGTTACAGTGAGCTGAGATCGTGCCACTGCACTTCAGCCTGGGTGACAGAATGAGACTCTGTCTCCAAAAAAAGGAAAAAAGAAAGAAAGAATCCCTCATATACCAGACAAAGGGGAAAAATAGGCATTTTAAGCAGAGAAAACAGTAGGTTTTTTTTTTTTTTTTTTTTTTTAAAGACGGAATCTCACTCTGTTGCCCAGGCTGGAGTGCAATGGCATGATCTCAGCTCACTGCAACCTCTGCCTTCCAGGTTAAAGCGATTCTCCTGCCTCAGCCTCCTGAGTAGCTAGAATTACAGGTGCGTGCCACCATGGTTAATTTTTGTATTTTTAGTAGAGACGGGGTTTCACCATGTTGATCAGGCTGGTCTCAAACTTCTGACCTTGTGAATCTGCCTGCCTCAGCCTCCCAAAGTGCTGGGATTACGGGCGTGAACACTGCGCCTGGCCCCAAAACAGCTTATCTTCAAGCATGAGAGTGGAGGGAGAGGAACTGGGGAGGCAGGTGGCACTCAGGTCACAAAGCTTAGGAGACAAATGTTAATGGGTTTTTTGAAATTAGTTCAGGATGCAGAACAATTCTTTGTTGTGGGTGACTGCCTCACACACTGCAGGTCACCTGAGTCCCTGGCCTCACATAAGTATTAACAGTGTCCCCCAACCATTATGACAACCACATATGCCCCTCACATGTCCACAAAGCTTCCTGTGGGTGGTGGCCCCTGGGTGTGGAGTGCCACTTCCCCCATCCCTGCTGAGACCCACCAGCTCAGAAGAAGCCTGCAGGAGCTGGAGGATGAGACTGCAGTCCTGGAGCAGGATTCCAGGTGAGGAATCTAGCATAAAGTCGAATCTGAGCAGTTTGGACTTGAAGGAACTTGTTTATCCCAGAACCTAAGACTCAGAGAAACAGCCTGGAATTGAACACTGAAATTCCTCCCGCAGCGTGCCAGTGTGGAGAGGCGGAACCCTATGAGGTCAGTGGCCACAGGCACCTCTCTCCCTGCAAGGGGAGTGGCACCTGGCCTAGTGGCCTGATGGGCCCCGTGGTAGTCTCTGATTCTCTGAGGTTGGGGTGTGACAGGCAGTCTGTGAGCTATGTGTTATCCTTGAAGAGCAACTGCTCCTAGGTGCAATGAATTTTAGTAAAGGTTAAGAGTTAAATGTAGCGGCCAGGCACCGTGGCTCATGCCTGTAATCCCAGCAATTTGGGAGGCCGAGGCAGGTGGATCACCTGAAGTCAGGAGTTCAAAATCAGCCTGGCCAACATGATGAAATCCTGCCTCTACCAAAAATACAAAAAATTAGCTGGGCGTGGTGATGGGCATCTGTAATCCCAGCTACTTGGGAGGTTGAGACAGGAGAATCGCTGGAGCCCAGAAGGCAGAGCTTGCAGTGAACTGAGATCGCGCCACTGCACTCCAGCCTGGATGACAAGGGCAAAACTCCATCTCAAAAAAAAAAAAAAAAGTAGTAAACGTAGCAGCATGATTCACAAGAGCCAAAACATGAGCACAACCCAAATGTCCATCTATAGATGAATGGATAAACAAAATATGGTGTATACAAACAATGGAATGCAATTCAGCCCTAAGTAGGAAGGCAATTCTGACTCATACTACAACATGGATGAACCCTGAGGACGTTATGCACAGTGAAATAAGCCAGTCACCAAAGGACAAATAGTGTGTGATTCACTCAAGTGAGGTCCATGGAATCATCATGCTCTTAGAGACAGAATAGTGGTTGCCAGGGGCTTGGGGAGGGAGGGAATGGGGAGTTAGTGTTTAACGGGTACAGAGTTTCAGCTGGAGACATGAAAAAGTTCCAGAGATGGTTGGTGGTGATGGTTGCATACAATGTCAATGTACTTACTGCCACAGAACTATCCACTTAAAAATGGTTAAGATGGTCACTTTATGTTATGTTTATATTGTCGCTTGAAAAAAAAAAGCAAATGCTTGATGCAGAGACTAGAATTCAAGTCTTGGCTCTGCTACTCACACCAGGGTGTGGTGGGTCTTGGCCAAGTTCATCTCTCTCAGTCTCAGTGTCCTTGTGAAAGAGGGATCGTGATTGTACTCTCCCCACAGTGGCAATGTGGGGACCTCTTAGATCAGATCTGAGTATAAACCTGGGGGCACAGTGCCTGCCTGGCACACTGGGGGTACTCAGGAAGTGTGGTTATTATGGTAGTTACAGGTTTTACTATTTACTGCTGATAGAAGTGGCCCAAATGCTTCTGTGGACTGTGTTTTCCCCTTCAGACACTCCCACGGCAGCATTTGGGGCACCGGCTTAACATCAAAGTTACAGGTTATACTGACTATGAATGACCGAGATCTAGCACAGGGTGTGTGTAATCTTTCTGGGTCTTCCTGTCAGTTCACATTCTCTCCTCCCATGAGAACCAGTTCCCAAGGGTACTCCACGCAACTTCACGTTGCCCTGCTTATGTGACCCCGAGGAACACTTCTTCCGGTGAGAACCTCCACAGTTCCCATTTAGACTCCTACGGAGAGTTGATCATTGCTGTTGACAGCAATCATAGTTCATTTTCTTTTATTTTGATTAAATAATAGCTTGATTGGGAAGTGTTTCCCAGTGCAGCAATTAATAACTGGCTGGAGTTGCCAAGGCTGGAGGTAAGGCCAAAAGCACTTCACCCAGCTGGTCACTAATTACCCAGGAAATGTTAGACCTGGAGGCTAACATTTAGTCTGGTACAAACTCTGAAATTGGTAGGGAGAAAAAGGAAAAAAAAGAGAAGAAGCCTAAGCAATTTCCTTTTAAGCAATGAAAAGTTGAAAAATGGAGCGGCGTGTTGCCATAGTCACCGTCTCTGGCTCGGGGCTGGTCTCCGCGCTGGCATCCAGCGGACGGCGTTTGACATGGCGTTCAGCAGGGGCAGCTGTGCCTCTCAAGTACCCATAATGAGTATCTGCAGCTCCAGGCTCCCTCGGAAATCCTCAGGCCTTCACTTGTCACCTCGTTTCCTCGGGAAGTGTTTCTAATTACACATTTCTTGCTGCCGGCTCCAGGTCAAGTCTTTTTGTACACAATATGCGAATTACATAAAACCACAAAACAGTGAGGGGACTTTGGAGTGATCAAAATCGCCATGTAGTTGTTTTAACTTAGTAGTTAAGCATCCGTGGGTGTAATAGGATGTCATTTGCATGAGCAAAAACAACATTAAAGGAACAGCATGCGTTTCATTCTTGAGAACTCTTTGTGGAGGTCAGAACCCATTTCAGCAAGATATCTGTGTAACAATAGAATTTCCAACTCTAACACATAGACTGTTTATTTTAACTACCATAGCAGGGGCTTTGTAAAGAGAGATTTGTTTTGTACTGTTACCTGGGATCTGCCATTTAGGGAACTAAATGGCAGTTTTCTTTCCTGGAAGTGAAATCATCCTTATCTTTGGCCTCTCTTAGCTTAGGAAATTCTCCAAGACGTAAAGCAACATTCACCAGCTATTCTTAGAGAAAACTCTGAAATCAAGTTAAATTTATGTCCAGATGCCACTGTTTGGGTGTTAAGGGTTTTTTTAGAGTTGAGTAAATTGGAGGATTCTTTAGCTCTTAAAGAAAGCGGCAAAAATGGTTTTCTAAAAAAATGGGTTTAGCTGGTCTGAGGCAACCCCCTCCCACACTCCAGTGTTTTGGAAGACTGAGCCTGTGCACAATGGAGGTACGGGGCATTTCTGGTTGCCTTGGTGAGGCCATGGAATTTTGCTCAAGTGAGCCCCCAGGCCATGCCCATGGATGTCCCAGAACCAGGGATGGCTGGTTCTGGCCCCGGCTTGCAGCTGATGCAAGACCTGTCCTGTCTTGAAGACATTATGCTAAGTGAAGTAAGCCAGTCATGGAAAGACAAATACACTGATTCCACTTGCATGAGGTACTTAGAGTCATCAAAATCATAGAGACAGAGTGGTGGTTGCCAGGGCCTAGGGGGAAGAGGGAATGGGGAGTTAGTGTTTAATGTACAATTTCAGTTTTACAAGATGAAAAGAGCTATGGAGATGGATGGTAGTGATGGTTAGACTACAATGTGAATGTACTTAATGCCACTCAACTGTACACGTAAAAATTGCTAAGATGGTGGCGGGCACAGGGGCTTACGCCGATAATCCCAGCACTTTAGGAGGCTGAGGTGGGAGGATCACCTGAGGTCAGGAATTTGAGACCAGCCTGGCGAACATGGTGAGACCCTGTCTCTACTAAAAATATAAAAATTAGCTAGGTGTGGTGGCTAATTAGCTGGGGCTAATTAGCTAGTCCCAGCTACTAGGGAGGCTGAGGCAGGAGAATTGCTTGAACCCAGGAGGCGGAGGTTGCAGTGGGCTGAGATTGCGCCATTGTACTCCAGCCTGGGCAACAGAGTGAGACTCTGTCTCACAAAATAAAATAAAATAAAAAATTGCTAAGATGGTAAATGTCACGCTATGTATATTTTACCACACAGATGGAGGAAGGAGAGAGGAAACTATCCTGACCCCATTCCCTAAGGAACTTCAGCAGGAAGTAGCAGTCACTGCAAGAAATGTCTTTTGCTCCAGGTTTCCCTCTGCCCACTGGCCCTTCCTCCTCTCAGTCTCCAAATGTTGCGTGTCCCCAGGCCAGTCCAGGACTTCTCTCTATCTACACTCGCTTCCTAAGTATCTCATCCAATGACAAGGTTCTGTGAGCTGTGACAGAGTCTGTCTTCCAGAGTTGGTCCAATAGTATCTCTCATTCTATATGCTCTTCTCCAATATGATCTTCACATTCCTTCCATAGAGAAAAGGGATCTTCAATCTAGGCAGACTTGTGACTCTCTTGTTACCAACAGAAGGGAGTAGAGATGATGCTGTGTGACTTCCAAGGCTAGGTTAGGAAAGCTGCCATCTAAGTAGTCCAACTCCCGAAGGCTGCCATACTGGAAGGAAGCCCAACCCACATGGAGAGGGCACTGTAAGTATCCCAGTTGACAGCCTGTGCTGAGGTTCCAATGAATAACCAGCCAGGTCTGTGGGTAAAGATGCTTCCAGATGATTCCAGTCCCAGCTCTCATGTTGACTCCAATCCTTGAGTCTTCCAAGCTGAAGTCCCAGAAACTGTGGAGTACAGACTAACAATTTCTTCTGTGCCCTGCCCTGGATTCCCAGCCCACCTAACTGGTGGGCAAATGAAATAGCTGGTTTAAGCTAAGTTTGGGGTTTTTTTTTTTTTTTTTAAGACGGAGTCTTGCTCTGTCACCAAGCTGGAGTGCAGTGGTGCGATCTCGGCTCACTGCAACCTCCGCCTCCTGGGTTCAAGCGATTCTCCTGCCTCAGCCTGCCAACTGGCTGGGACTACAGGCATGCGCCACCATGCCCAGCTAAGTTTTGAATTTTTAGTACAGACAGGGTTTCACCATGTTGGCCAGGATGGTCTCAATCTCTTGACCTCGTGATCCACCCACCTCGGCCTCCCAAAGTGCTGGGATTATAGGTGTGAGCCACCATGCCTGGCCAATTTTTTTTTCTTTTTTGTTTTTAAAAACAAAGCAATAGCGTCTGGAACATCATCTGTAATGACTCCCAAGTTTATATCTCTAACTTGGGCCTCTCATCTGAGCTCTAGACTCACAAATCTAAACTCTTTAGCATTTCAACTTGGAGATTTAACAAGCTTCTCATAGAACTTGCTCAGGTCAAGCTGATCGTCCCTGCCTTGCAAAGCTGCTCATCCCTCAGGCATCCTCATCTCAATAAGTGATTTCCTCGCTTATCCGATACCCAATTGCCCAGGCCAGAAATCTAGACATTGTCAGTAAGTTCTTGCTTTCCCTCACCCTCCACTCAGTCCATCAGCAAGTCCTGTGCCCTCCATCTTCAAAACATTTCCCAAATAGGAGCACTTCTCACATATTCCACGGGTTTAACCCTAATGCAAACCACATCATCTCTCTCCTGGACACTCTACACAGTCCTGTCTGGTCTCCCTGCTTCCACTCCTGGTCTGCAGTTCCCTTCCCCACAATCAAGTCTCCAGAAGCCACAACGATCATTTCAAGATGTCAGTTATATCACAAGCCCCAAGCCCTCCTTGCTTACCTGTCTGGTGATTGTCTGGGAATCTAGCAGGGGCTCTTGGTCAGAACATCCACATCTAGCTTCTCCGTGTGACCTGGACTTCCTCACAATATGGTGGCTGGGTTCAGAGCAGAAGCATCCCAAGAGAGAGCAAGAGAGTCCCCCAGAACCACATTGCTTTCTAGGACTGAGCCTTGGATGTCACTTCTGCCACATTCTGTTGGTTGAGGCAGTTACAAAGTTCCACCCAGGTTCAAGGGAAGGGAACACAAACTCTGCATCTTTTTTTTTTTTTTTTTTTGAGACGGAGTCTCGCTCTGTCGCCCAGGCTGGAGTGCAGTGGCGCGATCTCGGCTCACTGCAAGCTCCACCTCCTGGGTTCACGCCATTCTCCCGCCTCAGCCTCCGAGTAGCTGGGACTACAGGCGCCCGCCACCACGCCCGGCTAGTTTTTTTTTTTGTATTTTTAGTAGAGACGGGGTTTCATCATGTTAGCCAGGATGGTCTCGATCTCCTGACCTCGTGATCCACCCGCCTCGGCCTCCCAAAGTGCTGGGATTACAGGCTTGAGCCACCGCGCCCGGCCAAACTCTGCATCTTAATGTGGCCTGCTAAGGTCACATTCTAAGAAAAGCATCTAGAATGGAATATGTATTCGTGCAGCCACCCTTGGAAAATACAATATACCACACCATCCAGAAAGATTTAACTCCATAAGTGACCGGGCGCAGTGGCTCATGCCTATAATCCCAGCACTTTGGGAGATTGGGGCTGGTGGATAGCCTGAGGTCAGGAGTTCGAGACCAGCCTGGCCAACATGGCGAAACCTCATGTCTACTAAAATTACAAAAATTAGCCGGCCATGGTGGTGTGCACCTGTAGTCCCAGCTACTCGGGAGCTGAGGCAGGAGAATCGATTGAACCCGGGAGGCGCAGGTTGCAGTGAGCTGAGATTGTACCACCGCACTCCAGCCTGGGCAACAGAGTAAAACTCCATCTCAAACAAACAAACAAACAAAGATTTAACTCCGTAAGAAAGAAAATAATCTATACACCAAAAAATATCACAAGCACAATATACATGCAAAAGACAGGTTAAAGAAGTGCTAATTCGGCCGGGCGCGGTGGCTCAAGCCTGTAATCCCAGCACTTTGGGAGGCCGAGACGGGTGGATCACAAGGTCAGGAGATCGAGACCATCCTGGCTAACATGGTGAAACCCCGTCTCTACTAAAAATACAAAAAACTAGCCGGGCGAGGTGGCGGGCGCCTGTAGTCCCAGCTACTCGGAGGCTGAGGCAGGAGAATGGCATAAACCCGGGAGGCGGAGCTTGCAGTGAGCTGAGATCCGGCCATTGCACTCCAGCCTGGGCGACAGAGCGAGACTCCATCTCAAAAAAAAAAAAAAAAAAAAAAAAAAAAAGAAGTGCTAATTCCTCTTCCTTAGCTCCTCACTGAGCCCCTCCTTTGGACATTGTGGGCTGATTTCAAGCTTCAAGGGTATTTGGGTGGTAACATCTTTTATAATCCTACAGGGATAGGAAGCCAAGAATGCCCTCTCCCTCAGCTCTCCCTGTAAGGTTCACTTCAGATGCTCCTTTCCACAGCCCCTCCCCATCCCCTCTTACCCGCTACTCACCCCTTCTCCCTTAGTTATTCACCTGTCTTTTAAAATCTTACCTCTCTTTAATCCCTCAAGTGTCAAGTTGTAGACCTTAAACATATACGATGTCTATATGTCAATCATATATCAATACAACCTTTTTTTTTCTTTTTAAAGAAGCTGGGTGTGGTGGCTCATGCTTGTAATCCCTCATACTCAGGAGGCTGAGTGAGAGGATGACTTGAGGCCAAGAGTTTGAGACTAGCCCAGGCAACACAGCGAAAACATTTTCTCCTAAAAAAAAAAAAAAAAAAAGAGAGAGAGTATTGAACTATAGATTTTTCAAAGGGCAGGGATTTTTTTAATTCATTACTGTCTCCCCTTCCTGCCCTGGTCCCACTATTATTCACATGTATTATTATTTTTTTTTTTTTTTTGAGACGGAGTCTTGCTCTGTCGCCCAGGCTGGAGTGCAGTGGCCGGATCTCGGCTCACTGCAAGCTCTGCCTCCCGGGTTCACGCCATTCTCCTGCCTCAGCCTCCCGAGTAGCTGGGACTACAGGCGCCCACCACCTCGCCCGGCTAGTTTTTTTTTTTTGTATTTTTTAGTAGAGACGGGGTTTCACCATGTTGGCCAGGATGGTCTCGATCTCCTGACCTCGTGATCCGCCCGTCTTGGCCTCCCAAAGTGCTGGGATTACAGGCTTCAGCCACCGCGCCCGGCCCACATGTATTAATTATTCAATACATGCTGGTGGAATTCACAAAGAAGTAATTGTGAACCAGGATCCAGCTCATCAATAGTTAATCCTGGAATATAGTAGGTGCTCAATAAAACATTTTTTTTTTTTTTTGAGATGGAGTCTCTGTCGCCCAGGCTGGAGTGCAGTGGCATGATCTTGGCTCATTGCAATCTCCACCTCCTGGGTTCAAGCAATTCTCCTCTCTCAGCCTCTCGAGTAGCTGGGATTACAAGCGCCCACCACCATGCTTGGCTAATTTTTGTATTTCAGGAGACACGGGGTTTCACCACGATGGTCTCAAACTCCTGACCTCAAGCAATCCACCCTTCTTGGCTTCCCAAAATGCTGGGATTACAGGCCTGAGCCACTACATGCGGGCCAAAGCATGGTTTTTGTTTTGTTTGTTTTCAGAAAGAGTTTTGCTCTTGTTGCTCAGGCTGGAGTGCAATGGTGTGGTCTCGGCTCACTGCAACCTCTGCTTCCTGGGTTCAAGCAATTCTCCTGCCTCAGCCTCCCAAGTAGCTGGAATTATAGGTGCCTGCCACCACAGCCAGCTAATTTTTGTATTTTTAGTAGAGATGGGGTTTCACCATGCTGGCCAGGATGGTCTCCAACTCCTGACCTCACACTATCCACCCACCTTGGCCTCCCACAGTGCTGGGATTACAGGCATGAGCCACTACACTTGGCCCAAAAACATGTTTTCAATGAATGGACTGCAATCCACCAAATACGCGACACTTAAGGGAGACGTAAACCTAAGAGCTGGTCCTTGCCTTCAGTTACTATTGACATCTTGTCCAACAACAGAAGAGCTGTTACAGGCAGTCCATGATTATGAGCTACTGACGACAGCAGGACTTAGAGAGAAAGCTTTCCTAAGCATGGACAGGCAAAGTCAGAAAACAGAAAGGAGAAGATTGATGGTTTCTACTGCATAAAAATGAAACACTTCGGCTGGGCATGGTGGCTGACGCCTATAATCCCAGCATTCTGGGAGGCTGAGGCAGGTGGATCACCTGAGGTCAGAAGTTTGAGACCAGCCGGACCAGCATGGAGAAAACCCGTTTTTACTAAAAATACAAAATTAGCCAGGCATGGTGGCACATGCCTGTAATCCCAGCTACTCAGGAGACTGAGGCAGGAGAATCGCTTGAATCTGGGAGGCAGAGGTTGCAGTAAGCCAAGATCGTGCCATTGCACTCCAGCCTGGACTACAAGGGCGAAACTCAGTCTTAAAAAAAAAAAAAAAGAAAGAAACACTTCTGGACATCAAAAAACATGGTAAATAAAATCAAGGCAAATGGTAAGCCAGGAAAAAGTTGCCACTATATTAACAAAGGGTTAATAGCCTTGATATATGAAAAGGTCTGGTAGATCAGTAAGTAAAACACATATACTCCAAAAAATTAGGGAAAGGCTATAAATAATCAAAACAAAAAGAAAACTATAAATAGTTAATAAACATATTTTAAAAAACCCTTCAACTTCATTTGCTAATGATAGCACTAAACATACTAAAACCACAGGGAAATAACATTTTTATCAAACTGGCAGAGTATTTTTTGTTAAGATAAGGTGCAAAGTTGGCAAGACTAGGGAAACTGAAAATTGATGTTTAAAGTTGCATGTCATAGGCTGGGCGTGGTGGCTCACACCTGTAATCCCAGCACTTTGGGATGCTGAGGCAGGCGGATCTCCTGAGGTCAGGAGTTCGAGACCAGCCTGACCAACATGGAGAAACCCCGTCTCTACTAAAAACATAAAATCAGCCAGGCATGGTGGGGCATACCTGTAATCCCAGCTACTCAGGAGGCTGAGGCAGGAGAATCACCTGAACCCAGGAGGCAGAGGTTGCAGTGAGCCGAGATCGCCAATGCACTCCAGCCTGGGCAACAAGAACGAAACTCCATCTAAAAAAAAAAAAAAAAAAAGTTGCATGTCAGAAGGCTTTAAAATTGGCATGCTCTGTGACCTGGCATTTCGACATTTCCAGATTCATGCCAAAGAATTTATTTCACAGGTCTGCCAAGATTTGTACACAAAGATGCTCCTTGAAGTATTGTTTTTAATAGCAGAAAATTGGAATTAATGTCTAGCCATTGGGACTGCTTAAATAGATCACTATAAAGCAACAATACATAGCCAACAACTATATAGCCATTTCAAATGCTGATATGAAATAACATGTAATGAAATGGAAGCATATTTACATTACATAGCTAATTAGAAAATCAGATCCTCAAGCAAATGTACAATGTCATTTTATTTTTCATCATATAGATATATACACACATATATATTCCATAAACATTAACATGCAGATAAGCAGCCTAGAATGATTTATTCCAAAATTTTAGAAATCTGAGTGATTTTATTTTTCCTGTCTCTGTTATGTGTTTTTAAACATTCTACACTAACTTATATTACTTTTTCTATTCAGGGAAAAAAATACTATTATTTCTCTTTAGTGGTGTGGAAGTTGGCCCTTAAATATAGATGGGAATGCCAGTTTGGCTTTCCTTTGAAAACATCTCAAGGCCCCAGGGGTGCACATTTACAACAGTCTGTTCTCTCCTGAGAGGAGAGGGAGGGTGGGAGGAATTTTGGTGAATGTCTGTACTTGCAGTTCATCCTACAGTCAATCTTTAAGACTGTGGGAATAGGTGCTTTGCATTCCCTAGAACTGAAGCACACAGGTCTGGTTTGCTGTCCTTCTGTCTGCATCACGTGGAAAGGTCTGGGAGTGGAGGCCTGCCTTAATCTAAATGCCACACCAGCCCCATCAGGGGCATTTCTATGTCCTGAGTAAGTGATCCGACGGATGTGCTTTATTTTCTCCCATCACAAATAAAGGGATGATATCATCAGCTCTATACACTGCACGTGGGGGTGGTGGAGAAGTGAATGACAGCATTCTGCAGGATAGAACCAGATGGGTGTGAGAAGCTGGATGGTAAGAGGGAAACAAAGTTTACTTATCTTCTCGATTTAGCTCTCAGTTTTATGAGGATACAGAAAAATCATGCGAAGAAACCTGATGGGAATAGTCTCTAACACTAAAAAAGCAATGGGCCGGGCTCGGTGGCTCACACCTGTAATCCCAGCACTGAGACGGGTGGATCACGAGGTCAGGAGATCAAGACCATCCTGGCTAACACGGTGAAACCCCGTCTCTACTAAAAATACAAAAAAAAGTAGCCGGGCATGGTGGTGGTCACCTGTAGTCCCGGCTACTCGGGAGGCTGAGGCAGGAGAATGGTGTGAACCCGGAAGGCGGAGCTGGCAGGCTCCCTACTTGGGAGGCTGAGGCAGGGGAATTGCTTGAACCTGAGAGGCGGAGGTTGCAGTGAGCTGAGATCATGCCACTGCACTCCAGCCTGGCAACAGAGCAAGACTCCGTCTCAAACAAGGTATTTGTTTTTTCCACTGTGCTATTTGCTAGAATCAAAAGATCAGGAAATGTTTCTAAATGCTCAAGTGTTTTAGCTGACTTTTTAAGAGGTTTCCTTTGGATTCAGGAAGCTTTGAATGGCATAACAACCTATTTGATAAAACCATTGGCATATTTAATGGGATGCTCTCTACAAATGCTAAAGGGAAATTTAATAATCCCACAAAGTCTTCCAACTCTCTCCCCTTCTAAATACAGTCGCATGTCCTACAGCATGTCCTACAGCTGGCATGAACCCGGGAGCTGAGATGGTGCCACTGCACTCTAGCCTGGGCAACAGAGCGAGACTCCGTCTCAAATAAATAAATAAATAAATAAATAATAAAATGAAGCAATGGGGCGGGGCGCGGTGACTCACGTCTGTAATTCCAGCACTTTGGGAGGCTGAGGCGGGTGGATCACGAGGTCAGGAGATCGAGACCCTCCTGGTCAGCATGATGAAACCCTGTCTCTACTAAAATACCAAAAATTAGCCGGTCATGGTGGCGCATGCCTGTAGTCCCAGCTACTTGGGAGGCTGAGGAGGGGAATTGCTTGAACCTGGGAGGCGGAGGTTGCAGTGAGCTGAGATCACGCCACTGCACTCCAGCCTGGCAACAGAGGAAGACTCCGTCTCAAACAAACAAACAAACAAAAACCAGTGGTTCAATCTTCATGAATTCCTCTGACTCTATTTCCAAATATAATTCCTATATAAAACTACCCCCCTGCACTTTAGGGACCACTAAGCAACTGAATATTATATTAAAGAAAAAAGGAGGATTAACAATATGTGTTCACGATGCTTGTATCAAATATTAAACCTTGTCAATTCACAATGGTTATACCCACAGGAGATCTGTGGGTATAAACAAAGGCATTTCCTTCAACTTCAAGGTATTTATTTTTTCCATGTGCTATTTGCTAGAACCAAAAGATCAGGAAATGTTTCTAAATGCTCAAGTGTTTTAGCTGACTTTTTACGAGGTTTCCTTTGGATTCAGGAAGCTTTGAATGGCATAAATGGGCTCTGTACAGATGCTTCTAGAAAGTTAATGTGTGCTCATCTCAGAGATTCCCAGAGAGTGACCACCTCCACATCCCACCTCACGGGGCTCATGACCGATGACAATAACGTCAAAGGAGGCTGTAACTCTCTCTTAACTTTTTCAGGCTTGAAACCACAGAAAGCAATAAATTCAATGACACATATGATTGGCATCTTTCCCATGCCAGCAGCCACGGCTGCGAGCCGCCAACGACCCAGTTGTGTTAGAGTCCTTGACCTCATGGAGTTGACAGCTGGGAGTGAGAATGGAGCCACGGCGGGGACTGCTAACAGGCTTCTGGATATTTCTGTTCTTATTTTATTCTCGGATGCAAGAATGATTTTAAACAACCTGTTTGATAAAGCCATTGGCGTATTTAATGGGATGCTCTCTACAAATGCTAAAGGTAAATTTAATAATCCCACAAAGTCTCCCAACTCTCTCCCCTTCTAAATACAAGCGCATGTCCTACAGCTACCCCACAAATCTATCTCCCCTTTTCCTCCACAATCTCCCAAATTCACTCCCAACCCAGCCTCTGACTTCTCTCTCTCTCTCTCTCTCCTTTTTCTCATCCTTTTCCAGTGGATGCGTCCTTCTTCCTCCAGCAACTCTCTCTTCTTTCCTGTAAATGAAGTCAGGTCAATCTTGGTCCTTCTCATTTTCCTCTTTTCCTTCAACCCCACACACGCAGGCATAGCATCTACCAAGAACGGCCGACTTCTATTCAGTGCGGGAACTCAGCCGGTTACATAGTTAACTGGTTCCACAAATGCGCAACCTGAGCAGAGCGCGTAAGCAACTTACCCAAGGCCACACAGCCTGGAAGTAGCAGAACCAGTCTTCAAACTTCCTGATTTCAAAGCTTGGGCTGTTTCCAAAGTGCAGGGGAGGCCCTCAGGGAGGGTTCTGGGTGGATGAGGAACAGAATTAAGTCCCGTTTACAGACCGCTACCCACGTCCTCTCAGATTCAGTGGGTTGATCCGCTTCCACGCCCAAGACAGGAAAGAGCCCTTCTCCCCGGAAGCTCACTACGGTCTGCGCCTCAGGAAAATCGTCCGTCCTCATATCTTGAAAAAAGCTTTCTTGCTCCCGGAGGCCTGCCCAGGGGCGTCCACGCGGGTTTCCTGTGAATGGCGCCCCGGAAGTTGCGGGAGACATTTTGTCCCAGGCTGCACAGTTCCTTTATTTCTCATGATGCTTTTTTGGAGGCTTTGAGGGGAAGAACTGCAGCATCTGCTCTTGGTTCACAGCCCTGCGGAGGTTCAAAGCCCAGGGGTTCTCACTGACGCTTCGGGCAGGGCCAATCAATACCCTAAGCTTCAAACTCAGGCTGTGTTAGGAACCTTTAAGAATTGACTCCTCTGGGTTGCAGTGAGCCGAGGTCGCGCCACTGCACTCCAGCCTGGGCGACAGAGGGAGACTCCATTTCAAAAAAAAAAAAAAAAAAAAGAACAAGAAGGGACTCCTCTGGTAGTTGCAGGTGTTTCAAAGGCTCTGAGAAAAGAGTATCCCAAATATATATGTAAATACACGACCATCTTCTCAAGAAGTTACTGTTATGTAAAGTTCAAAAAACAACCACTATAAGGGGGAATTGATGGGGTTCAGAACATGCTACCCTAAACTATGGCACCTTGGTTATTTGAGAAAACAGCGGAAGTGCGAAGGTCGCTGTCACCTTCCCCTTGCTCTTCTGCCAGAAGCAGGTCATCAGACCCTCATTTATTCGGTGTCCTCCTTATATCTGGAGTAAAGGAACATCCTTAGCTCTGAAGACAGGGACACAGAAGAATCTAAATAAACAGGTCCTGCTGGGTTCCCTTCAGTTTATTCCCATTGGATCACATCCTTTTCCCTTCCAGTCCTATTTCTTTACAACTGTCCACTTTTCATTGAACTAAAAGTAACAATGCACAAGTTTAACCATTTCTTTGGGTCTTAAATACTGAAGTCTCCCGTGTCCTGTAAAACTTACAATGAATTAAATTTGTATGTCTTTTCTCTCCCTCTTTTTCTTTTTTTTCTTTTTTTTTTTCTTTTTTTGAGACAGAGTCTTGCTGTGTCACCCAGGCTAGAGTGCAGTGACGTGATCTTGGCCCCATGCAACCTCTGCCTCCTGGGTTCAAGTGATTCTTGTGCCTCAGCCTCCCGAGTAGCTGGGACTACAGGCATGTGCCTACACACCAGGCTAAGTTTTGTATTTTTAGTAGACGGGGGGTTTTGCCATGTTAGCTGATTTTGAACTCCTGACCTCAAGTGATCCGCCTGCCTTAGCCTGCCAAATCTTTTTGGGACAAAGTCTCACTGTGTTGCCCAGACTGGAGTGCAGTGGTGTGATCTCACTGCAACCTCTGCCTATCCTGGGCTGAAGCAATTCTCCTGCTTCAGCATCCCGAGTAGCTAGGATCACAGGTGTGTGCCACCACACCTGGGTAAGCAAATATATAATATTTTTTCTTTTTTTGAACAGGGTCTCACTCTGTCACTCAGGCTGGAGTGCAGTTGTGCAATCATAGCTCACTGCATGCTTGACCTCCTAGGCTCAAGCAATCCTCCCATTGCAGTCCCTCAAATAGCTGGGATTACAAGTATGTGCCACCATGCCCAGATGATTTTTAAAATTTTTTGTAGAGATGGTGGTCTTACTATGTTGTCCAGGCTGGTCTCAAACTCCTGGCCTCAAGCGATCCTCCCTCCTGATCCTCCTTCTTTGGCCTCCCAAAGTGCTAGGATCACAGGCATGAGCCACGATGCCTGGTTCCTTTTCTCTTGCTAATCTGTCTTTTGTATGTAGGGGATCTCACGTATGAACCCTGCAATAGGAAGAAATGCGGCTGGGCTCTGTGGCTCATGCCTGCACTTTGGGAGGCTGAGGTGGGCAGATCACCTGAGGTCTGGAGTTCGAGACCAGCCTGACCAACATGGAGAAACACCATCTCTACTAAAAATACAGAATTAGCCAGGCGTGGTGGTGCCTGCCTGTAATCCCAGATACTCTGGGGGCTGAGGCAGGAGAATCGCTTGAACCCGGGAGGCAGAGGTTGCTGGTGAGCCAAGATTGCACTATTGCCTCCCAGCCTAGGCAAAAAGAGCGAAACTCTGTCTCTTAAAAAAAAAAAAAAGGAAAGAAATCTTCCCTCAGCTATAGTACGTATGAGGCATTTTGGTGAGTGTGGGACAAAAGAACAGGAAGAAAAGAGACTTGAAAGTTTCTGCAGAAACAGTTCTGGGCTGGGGGCCCTCCCTCTCTAGGTGGGCCTCCCTGGTTTTGCTGGGGCCTCCAGAGTCAGAACTCCACTTTCCCATGGCCAAAGGTCCACAGCCACTTCCAACCCTGCCCCCTGCCCCAGGGAGCTGGTGGCCAACGTGAAGGCCAACTACAGTGAGAAAAGTAGTCCTGCATCTCTGGACCAAGGGAGATTTTTCGATGAGTGAAATTCATGTGCTTGGGGTTTGAATAAGCCTGGACCTCCTAATTCATTTTTAATACTCATCTTTGATCTGCTTTTAGCATAGTGACCAAACAATAGTCAACTGGTTCAAAACCAGAATGGACAGGTGCTTTCAGGAAGCCTCCTCCTAGTCTCTTAAAAAAAAAAAATCGGCCAGGCGCGGTGGCTCAAGCCTGTAATCCCAGCACTTTGGGAGGCCGAGATGGGCGGATCACGAGGTCAGGAGATCTAGACCATCCTGGCTAACACGGTGAAACCCCGTCTCTACTAAAAAATACAAAAATCTAGCCCGGCGAGGTGGCGGGCACCTGTAGTCCCAGCTACTCGGGAGGCTGAGGCAGGAGAATGGCGTAAACCCGGGAGGCAGAGCTTGCAGTGAGCTGAGATCCGGCCATTGCACTCCAGCCTGGGCTACAGAGCGAGACTCCGTCTCAAAAAAAAAAAAAAAAATCAACAAAGTATATATCGTGAAAACATGATTTGACAATATACTCCCTAAACATAGGTGAAACACTTGAAAAAATCAAAATAAGATATTAGAAAGAAGCACATTTGCTTTAAATGAGTGAAACTCTATGTGCTTGGAGTTTGAATAAGCCTGAGCTTCATACTTCATTTTTCATACTTGTCTTTGATCTTTAGCATAACAATCAATCAACAAACTTTGGACTGACTACTTGAAGAACCATAGCGGGAGAAACCGCGCTAGATTTGTTATCTCCCTACCAGAACTGTAGGGGGAAAACCAACATTCTTTCTAGCTTAGTGTTCAGAAGAAATCCCTTTATCAATTTATGTCGGTTTTAGCAATTTAGACTCTATTAAAATGTGGAGCAGCAAAAGATTGAAACCTCGGAATAAGGAGCTGGCCAGGCAGGGTGGCTCAGCCCTTTAATCCCAGGATTTAGGAGGTCAAGGTGGGCAGATTGCTTGAGCCCAGGAGTTCAAGACCAGCCTGGGCAACATGGTGAAACTCCATCTCTACAAAAAAAATTGTTTTTTTAAATTAGCTGGGTGTGGTGGCATGCCTGTAATCCCACCTATTCGGCAGGCTGAGGTGGGAGGATCACTTGAGTCTGGGAGGTTGAGGCTACAGCGAGCTGAGATTGCATCACTGCATTCCAGCCTGAGTGACAGAGTGAGAACCTGTCTCAACAACAACAAAAAAATGTTTTTAAAAAAGAATAAAGAGCTGAGAACAGCCTTTCTAGAAACTCAAGAATTAGTATGCTAAAATGATGTGTCAAAACTGTGGTCTTTTTGTATTTTTCATAGAGATGGGGTTTCACCATGTTGGCCAGGCTGGCCTCGAACTACCCACCAGGCTGAGATCCACCCACCTCAGCCTCCCAAAGTGCTGGGATTACGGGCATAAACCAAGGCGGGCGCCTGTAATCCCAGCTGCTCGGGAGGCTAAGGCAAGAGACTCGCTTGAACCAGGGAGGCAGAAGTTGCAGTGAGCCAAGATCACGCCATTGCACTCCAGCCTGGGAGACGAGCGAAACTCCGTCTTAAAAAATCAAAACAAAACAAAACCAAACCAAACCAAACCTGTGATCTTCCTAGAAACTCTCTAGAAAACCCTGTCTTCACAGGAACTGTCCAGTCATTTCCCTTCAAGTGCTTGAGAGTGAACCCCAGAACATGAACAGCATCAACTGCTTTGTGTCTCTGGTTCCTCTTCCTGAGGAAACCACGCTGTTGTTAGCAAGTGTCTGTATGTTGTGAAGTTCTTACAGCTTATCAAAAGCTCTTCATTAAGAGAAATGTGTGCCAGCAGGCATAGCAATAACAGCCTCAGACAGACAGACACACACCCTTCAATATTCAGAACATTCATGCCTGTGTCAACAAGATTTCAGATAAGGACAAACATAAGAATCCAAGCATCATGTTCTACTTGCCCTCACCTCACCTGCCTCTGCCTGCGCTGTATTTTCATGCATTTAATTTTCTTTTTCTTTCTTTTTTTTTTTTTGAGACAGAGTCTCGCTCTGTCACCCAGGCTGGAGTGCAGAGGCGCGATCTCGGCTCACCGCCTCCCGGGTTCACACCATTCTCCTGCTTCAGCCTCCCGAGTAGCTGGGACTACAGGCGCCCGCCACCATGCCTTGCTAATTTTTTTGTATTTTTAGTAGATACGAGGTTTCACCATGTTAGCCAGGATGGTCCCGATCTGACCTCGTGATCCACCCGCCTTGGCCTCTCAAAGTGCTGGGATTACAGGCGTGAGCCACCGCCCCCGGGCTGCATTTTAATTTTATTATTATTATTTTTTTTTTTGAGACAGTGTTTCACTCTTGTTGCCCAGGCTGGAGTGCAGTGGCATAATCTCGGCTCCCCGGAACCTTCACCTCCTGGGTTCAAGCAATTCTCTTGCCTCAGCCTGCTGAGTCTCTGGGATCACAGGCATGTACCACCATGCCCGGCTAATTTTGTATTTTCAGTAGAGACAGGGTTTCTCCATGTTGGTCAGGCTGGTCTCGAACTGCTTACCTCAGGTGATCCGCTCGCCTCAGCCTCTTGCCTCGGCCTCCCAAAGTGCTGGGATTATAGGCATGAGCCACCGTGCCTGGCCTTCCTGCATTTTTATTAGGTAGCCAACCATCATCCCGATTTGTATCTACTTTGGCATTGCCCTAAGAAATACATTTTCTAATTTTTAGAATAAAAACATTTTTCCTGTATTACTGGACAGTGAATTGCAATAACCTAATTAAGGTATAAAAGATCTATGATAGCTGGTCACAGTGGCTCACACCTATAATCCTAGCACTTTGGGAGGCTATGGTGGGCAGATCGCTTGAGGTCAGGAGTTCAAGACCAGCCTGGCCAACATGGTGAAACCCTGTCTCTACTAAAATACTAAAAATATAAAAATTAGCTGGGCATGGTGGCATGTGCCTGTAATCCCAGCTATTTGGGAGGCTGAGGCAGGAGAACTGCTTGATTGAACCTGGGAGGTGGAGGTTGCAATGAGCCAAGATCACACCACTGCACTCCAATATGGGCAACAGAGAAAGACTGTCTCAAAAAAAAAAAAAAAAAAAAGGCTAGGTGCAGTGGCTCACACCTGTAATCCCAGCATTTTGGGAGGCCGAGGCGGGCGGATCACGAGGTCAGGAGATCGAGACCATGGTGAAACCCTGTCTCTACTAAAAATACAAAAAATCAGCCAGGCGCAGTGGCGGGTGCCTGTAGATCCAGTTACTTGGGAGGCTGAGGCAGGAGAATGGCGTGAACCCGGGAGGCGGAGCTTGCAGTGAGCGGAGATCACGCCACTGCACTCCAGCCTGGGTAACAGAGTGAGACTCCGTCTCAAAAATAAAATAAAATAAAATAAAATAAAAAAATAAAAAGAGAAAGAAAAATATCTATCATATGTAGTTTTTAAAAATCACATATGGAATGAACATCATGATTTACTTTAGGCGCCATAAATATTTTGACCTCAACATTTACATGAATTACACAGCAGGTTTATCTTGATCACGGGTCTTATCATGACTCCTGCAGATTTATTGACACTTGGTGGAGCTGATGGATCAGTGCTTTTTGACTCCGGAGACCACACTACTACTGATTCACTTCTGACGTTTTGGTAAATATGATTCAAAAATATTCCAGTCTATCATTCATGATGCATTTAAGTGAATCTCTATTATGTTTGGTAACAATTTTTAGAAAATAAAAAAAATGAATAAATAAAAAGGAATTTATTAAAGTACAGGGAGAAAAAGGGAAAATTTTAGACAAACTTTTCCCTTGGATTTGATTACTTGAAAGCACCCCAAGCCTATGAATTTGGTTCCTCCTCCACATAAAATAGCTGCTCTCATTCCCCTTCTTAGAAACAAGTCTGGGTTGTTTGCCCAAGGGTGGCTGGTGACAGTTCCTTGTATTAGGCCAAGGCATTAGTGGCCTTTGGCCAAAAGAGCTGGGCGGGGAACTGAGGCCAGAGTACACGGAAACCCAATGCTTAAACAGCAGTGAGTCAGAAGTCGGTAAACTACGGAAGTTGAGGGCCCAGAAATGCCCGAGTGCTGAGCAAAGACAGGAAGGCAGAGTCCAGGCACCTGTCAGCTAAGGCACTTGGTTAGAGTTGAAGCACTAAATCAAGACATGGTCAAACAGCCGGGCATGGTGGCTCATGCCTGTAATCCCAGCACTTTGAGAGGCCAAGGCAAGAGGATGACAATTTGGGAAACTGAGGCAGGAGGATCTCTTAAGCTGGGGCAATATAGGGAGATCCTTTCTCTACAAAAAATAAATTAAAAAAAAAATTACTAATAGCTGGGTAGGGTGGCACGTGCCTAAAGTCCTAGCTACCCAGGAGGCTAAGGTGGGAGGATTGCCTAAGTCCAGAAGGTTGAGATTGCAGTGAGCCATGTTCACACCATTGCACTCCAGCCTAGGCAACAGAGTGAGATCCTGTTTCAAAAAAAAAAAAAAGACGGCTGAGTGCGGTGGCTCATGCCTGTAATCTCGGCACTTTGGGAGGCCAAGGTGGGAGGATCACGAGATTAGGAGTTCAAGACCAGCCTGGCCAAGATGGTGAAATCCCATCTCAAAATACAAAAATTATCCGGGCATGGTGGCAGGAGCCTGTAATCCCAGCTACTCAGAAGGCTGAGGCAGAAAATTGCTTGAACCAGGAGGCAGAGTTTGCAGTGAGCCGAGATCATGCCATTGCACTCCAGGCTGGGTGACAGAGTGAGACTCATCTCAAAAAAAAAAAGAATGTGGCCTTTGCTCATTTGACTTCTTCCCCTCAGTTCTGCACCTTCCACTAATACACATTCTCTTTTTTCCGTGCTTATTCAAAACCTGCTCCTCTTATAAAGTGATGGCCACACTCTCTGTGTTTCACAAAGCTGACTCTCAGCCTTGTGAGTCAGTGAGTCCTCAGTTAGGACTTAACCTCATGATGTCTTTTTACGTTGTTGGAACTGCTGTTCCATGTGTCTTGCTTCTCCAAGACAGACTATAAGCTCCTTGAGGGTAGAGCCTGACCAACAGGAAGAAAGGCCACATTTCCACGTGTCAGGCTTGCTCACCCAGGATGGACTCTCTGGCCTGTGGTTTGTTACATTTTCCTGAACAGAGACGGGATTGTTTCCAGAGTCTGAGGTGGGGGTTGAATCTTCAGGATTAAGTGGTCCCAGCACAGCCTAGTTGCGGAGTATGGGCATAAGTTCCTGGTGGTGCTTTCTGACTATATACCCTCTTACCATTTTGTTCTCCAATTTTCTTTGAATTTGTATTTATTTACTTTTTTTTGAGATGGAGTCTCGCTCCGTCACCCAGGCTAGAGTGCAATGGTACGACCTCAGCTCACTGCAATCCCCACCTCCTGGGTTCAAGCGATTATCACGCCTCAAGACTCCCAAGCCGCTGAGATTACAGGCAGCCATCATCATGCCTGGCTAATTTTTATATTTTTATAGAGACGGGGTTTCACCATGTTGGCCAGGCTGGTTTTGAACTCCTGAACTCAAGTGATCTGCCTGCCTCAGCCTCCCAAATTGCCGGGATTACAGGTGTCAGCCACCATGCCTGGCTTCCAATTCTCTCTCTCTCTCTTTTTTTTTTTTGAGACAGAGTTTCGCTCTTGTTGCCCAGGCTGGAATACAGTAGTACAATCTCGGTTCACTGCAACCTCTCTCTCCTGGGTTCAAGCGATTCTCCTGCCTCAGCCTCCTGAGTAGCTGGGACTACGGGCACACACCACCACGCCTGGCTAATTTTTTGTATTTTTAGTAGAGATGGGGTTTCACCATGTTGGCCAGGCTGGTCTCGAACTCCTGACCTCAAGCGATCCACCCGCCTCGGCCTCCCAAAGTGCTGGGATTACCGGCATGAGCCACTGCACCCGGCCTAGTATTCATCCTTTACTGTGCATCCTCCCTGTGCATGGAGCATCTGCTTTTAAGATCAGGTGAACAGATGGGCTCCCCGCGCAGCTGCCTTGGCACTTTGGTTGTCTTACATCTGTACTGTTCAGTTGGGGCATTGCTGGCATTGGGGCCAGAGGGGGGCAGTTCTACGTCCTTGGATTAAAGGACTTTTAACATCCTGGCTCCCTCCACTCACTGAGAACAGCATTGCCACCCATGAATACAACAAGCAAAAATGTCCACATAAATGTCCATATGGGCCCTAGGGAAGGCAAGCCACACCCAGCCGAGTCACCTGCTCTTGATGCTGCCTCCCCGCCCTGCTCCCCAAAATACACACACATTTTCTCCCTTAAGGGGATTGCTTGTGCCCTTATCAATAGACAGTTTCTTTTTTGAAAGCTTGTCATATCTTTAAGTCATTCTTCCTTTTAGCGTTTCTGTTTTGCCTTAGAATGGGTATTACACTAAAAAATATTTTGTTTTGTTCTATTTTACTTAGTTTTTTTTTGCTTGTTTGTTTTTTGAGACAGGGTCCTGTTCTGTCACCCAGGCTGGAGTGCAGTGGTGCAAGTAATGCTCACTACAACCTCAGCCTCCTGGCCTCAAGCAGTCCTCCTGCCTCAGCTCCTTGAGTAGCTGGGACTACAGGTGAGTGCCACCACGCCTGGCTAATTTTTACGGTTTTTTATTTTTCATTTTTTATAGAGATGGGGTTTCACCGTGTTGCCCAGGCTGGTTTCAAACTCCTGAGCTAAAGCGATCTTCCCACCTCGGTTTCCCAAAGTGCTGGAATTACAGGTGTGAGCCACTGTGCCCTGCTGCATTTTACTTGTCATTATGGGAAATGTCAAACATACACACAAATAAAGACAGTAACATAATGAACTCCTGTGAATCTATCAACTGGTTTCAACAATGATCAATTCATAGACAATCCTGTTTTTCTTTTCCCTTCTTTCTTTCTTATTTTTTTTATTAGAGACAGATCTCACTATGTTGCCTGAGTTAGAGTGCAGTGGCTTCCGACTGGCACAATCACAGCGCACTGCAGCCTCGAACTCCGGGCTCAAGGAATGCTCTTGCCTCAGCCTCCTAAGTAGCTGGGACCACAGGTGTGCACCACCTTCCCGGCTGACAATCTTGTTTTCTCTATACTTCCATCTAGCTGTCCTCAGCTCCTTTCCTGCTGCCACTAGATAATTTTGAAGCAAATGATAGACATTATATCATCAAGTGTATGTACCTTTTGGATAAACTTTCTGATATCTTTTTTTGTTTGTTTGTTTTTTTAGACAGAATCATGCTCTCTCACCCCCGCTGGAGTGCAGTGGTTCAATCTTCAGCTTCCAGTGTTGCTCACTTGCAACCTCCACCTCTCAGACTCAACAAATCCTCCCATCTCAGCCTCCAAAGTAGCTGGGGCTACAGGTGTGCACCACTACACCTGACTAGTTTTGGTATTTTTCGTAGAGATGGGGTTTCACCATGTTGCCCAGGCTGGTCTTGAACTCCTGGCTTCAAGCCATCCTCCCACCTCAGCCTCCCAAAGTGTTAGGATTACAGGCATGAGCCACTGGGCCCAGCCAAACTCTCTGATATCTTTTTGCTTTTTTAAATCAGCAAAGGTTAAGGTGAAACACTTAACCCTTCCTTACTTCCTTTGCTTTCTTAACTCTCTAGACCCCTCCCTTCCATACCACCCACACCTGCCTCCTGGGTTGCCAGACTTGGCTCCAGGGTTGGAGCCACCTCCCTTTCTTCCTTTACCTTTTGAGACAAAAATGCTCGGACAAGTTCAGGATTTACCAGATGCTCTGTGTTTTTGGCAGAAGGAGACTTTCAGCAGCTGTTTGGATCATGCAAGTTTTGTTACTATTCTGTGTTTCATCTGTGCTAGTTTGGTGATCTATATGAGGCAATTGGCATTCACATCACTCTCGGGTGGAGCGAAATATAGTTTAACACCACCAGAATAGCATGTCTGTTTCCACCCCTCCTCGGGTTCCCTGGAAAGCTCTCTCCCAGGCTGGGAACTCTGAGTCCATGATTTTACCAATCCTCCTGTTTCCTTCCTGTCTTGCAGATTGGAAAAAAAGGTACGTCCATTCCAGTACTTAAGGAAACCAAAGAGATGGCTTTTCAATTTTGTCTATAGAACGGTTTTGAAAATGAGGAGAAAATGTGTTGAGTCGGTTAATGGCTGAGTGCTCATAAGCACAGAAGATTGAAACACTGGGCTCTGTCGGATTGGTTCTTAAAGGATTAGCATGATCAAGTGGGGCGTCCTACTTTTTTCCTTCCTCCCCCTCCTTGGGGTGTCTTTGCTGGCTACTCGATTGCCTGCTGGTTAGAACTGACTGACCCTGCTGACTTTGGGCCAGCTCTCTGAAAACAAATTGATGAACCGTATCAACACTAAGCCTGACCCGAAGCGGTGCTAAGAGCGAAGCCATTGATGCCAAGGGTCCCTAGCTCTTCAGTTTACACTGGGAGCTGTGACCTTGACCTGGATTGTGGTTTTTGAGTTAGTTCTCTCCATGAATCATAGCCTTTCTCTCTTTTTTCCTTCCAAATGTAACTCCCCTCTGACTCTGCCTCTAGATGGGTGTTTAAAAAGAGTGTAGACCTGAGTGAAGAATAAATAGTCTGGATGACCCCTGGATACTGAAGCTGCACATGGCTCCTGTGGAAAGAAGGAGATGTTCAATGCTCATGGGTAGCACCCCAAAGGAACGCTGAGATCCTTCTATTCAATTAGCAGGTGACCTCTTGTTTACAAACATCTCAGCAGAAGAGTCTTCTATCCAAATTCCACTCATAAAAAGGAACATAATTTTGACTGCTTTATCTTCCTTTGTACTTGTAACATGAACCCCAGATTAGAAGGTACAGCGGGAGGCCGGGCGCAGTGGCTCACGCCTGTAATCCCAACACTTTGGAAGGCTGAGATGGGCAGATCACCTGAGGTGGGGATCACGGCACTGCACTCTAGCCTGGAACACGAGAGCAAAACTCCACCTCAAAAAAGAAAAAAAAGCAGGGTGGTGGGTGGTGCTAGGCACAGTGGCTCACACCTGTAATCCCAGCACTCTGGGAGGCCAAGGTGGGTGGATCACAAGGTCAGGATATCGAGACCATCCTGGCTAACATGGTGAAACCCTGTCTCTATTAAAAATACAAAGAAATTAGCCGGGTGTGATGGCGGAGATCTGTAGTTCCAGCTACTCAGGAGGCTGAGGCAGGAGAATGGCATGAACCCGGGAGGCGGAGCTTGCAGTGAGCCAAGATCGCACCACTGCACGCCAGCCTGGGCAACAGAGCAAGACTCCGTCTCAAAAAACAAACAAACAAAAAAACAAGAACGTGCAGTGGTATTATTATCATTACTATTATTGATGCTGGCCAAACATCCAGAGTGATTTAAGCAACTTGCCTAAAGCCAATTCATTAGCAGGGGAGTCTGGAGCCTATATCTATGCTAGAATAGAAAGTACAATTTGCCATGCCCTGTCCACTCTTCTGTCTGCTTTGGTCAAAGTCATAGTTTATAATAAGGCAGCCCAGCTCATGACCCTTTAAGTGGTCATAGGCAACCCAGCAGATCACCACTGGGAGCTGTGGTATGCAAGCACATGGAGACGGAGGACCCTATCCTTGCCGACCGCTCAGAGTTGTTGCAGCAGCTAAAAGCACAAGGGTATGTGAAAGTCCTGTGTCAACTGTGAAGTCGCATTGAAGTGAAGACAATGATGGTGATATTAATCTCATGACACCTGTGGAGTATTTTCAGTTAGCAAGTCATTGAGCTGAGTTCTTTATGCATCATCTCATTTCATTCCCATAACAATCACGTTTTTGTTAGAATTCTTATTGTCATATACATATAGTATAAGCAATAACATATGTGTGTTTAGTATGCCGTATTTAGTGCTATAAAAACTCTCTGTGGCCAGGCGCAGTGGCTCACGCCTGTAATCCCAGCCCTTTGGGAGGCCGAGGTGGGCGGATCACCAGGTCAGGAGATCAAGGCCATCCTGGCTAACACGGTGAAACCCCGTCTCTATTAAAAATACAAAACATTAGCCGGGCGTGTTGGCGGGCGCCTGTAGTCCCAGCTACTCAGGGGGCTGAGGCAGCTACTGCGGAGCTTGCAGTGAGCCAAGTGAGACTCCATCTCAAAAGCAAACAAACAAACAAACTAACTAACTAACTAACTAACTAAAAAACAACCTTTCTGGAGGCCAGGTGCAGTAGCTCATGCCAGCATGAGCTGTAATCCCAGCAATTTGGGAGGCTGAATCAGGAGGATCACTGGAGGCCAGGAATTTGAGACCAGTCTGGGCAACACCGTGAGACCCTACCTCTACAAAAATTTAAGAAATAAAAAGAAGTTAATAAATAAAAAAAAAAATTGGGCTGGGCGCAGTGGCTCACACCTGTAATCCCAGCACTTTGGGAGGCTGAGGCGGGCAGATCACAAGGTCAGGATATCGAGACCATCCTGGCTAACACGGTGAAAGCCTGTCTCTATTAAAAATACAAAAAACTTAGCCGGGCATGGTGGCGGGCACTTGTAGTCCCAGCTACTCGGGAGGCTGAGGTTTTCTTGTGACCTTTTGTATTTTTGTAGTAGGCGTCAATGATTTGGAGTGGGATTGGTCCAGAGAATGTGTGTGTGTGTGTGTGTGTGTGTGTGTGTGTGTGTGTGTGTGTGTGTGTGTTTATTTTGAGACAGAGTCTCACTCTGTCACCTAGGCTGGAGTGCAGTGGCACAAACATAGCTCACTGCATTCTCAAACTCCTGGGCTCAAGCAATCCTCCCTCCTTACTCCCTCAGTAGCTGGGACTACAGGTGTCTACCACCATGCCAAGCTAATTTTTAACATTTATTTATTTATTTATTTATTTATTTTTGAGACAGAGTCTTGCTCTGTCACCCAGGCTGGAGTGCAGTGGTGCTATCTCACTCAGCTCAGTGCATGCTCCGCCTCCTGGGTGGTAGGTGCCTGTAATCCCAGCTAATCAGGAGGCTGAGGCAGGAGAATCACTTGAACCCAGGAGGCGGAGGTTGCAGTGAGCCGAGATCGCGCCACTGCACTCCAGCCTGGGCAACAAGAGAAAAACTCTGTCTCAAAAGAAAAAGAAAACCAATGGGTATCCCAAATAAATCAAAACAGATACCTAATCACAGCCTTCTCTGGAATTCATAACTCATCACTCACATAACAGGGATTTCTTTCTCTATTTCTTTTTTTTCTTTTTCTTTTTTTTTTTTTTGAGATGGAGTCTCACTCCGTCGCCGAGGCTGGAGTGCAGTGGCGCGATCTCGGCTCACTGCAACCTCCACTTCCCGGGTTCAAGCGATTCACCTGCCTCAGTCTCCCGAGTAGCTGGGATTCCAAGTGCCCGCCACCACACCCAGCTAATGTTTGTATTTTTAGTAGAGATGAGGTTTCACCATGTTGGCCAGGCTGGTCTCGAACTCCTGACCTCAGGTGACCCACCCACCTCGGCCTCCCAGAGTGCTGGAATCACAGGTATAAGCCACCGTGCCCAGCCAACATAACAGGGATTTCTAAGTGTGATGGTTAATTTTAGGTGTCAACTTGAATGAATTGAGAAATATCTAGAGAGGTGGTAAAGCGTTATTTTGGATGTGTTGGTGAGGTATTTCCAGAGGAGACTGGAGTGTGAGTTGGTGAACTGAGTAGGGAAGATCTGGTCTCCGTGTGGGCGGGCAACATTCAATCGGCTGGTGGACCACAGAGAACAGAAAGGCAGAGGGAAGGGAGAGCCTCGTGCTCCCTCCTGGACCTGGGACGGCCTTTTCCTCCTGCCCTTGGACAGCAGGACTGCAGGCTCCCTACCTTTGGACTCCGGGACTTACATGAGCACCCTCCTCCACCTGCCCCGAGTTCTCAGGTCTTTGGCTGTGGACTGAGAGTTATACCACTGGCTTCCCCAGTTCTGAGACTTTGGACTTGGACAAAGCCACATTACCACCTTCCCTGGGTCTCCAGCTTCCAGACAGCCTCTCATGGGACTTCTCAGCTTCCAAAATCACATGAGCCAATTCCCCTCATAAATCCCCTCTCATGTCTCTGTATATCCTATTGGATCCATCAATCTGGAGAACATTGACTCATCTAAAGCATCTTAAAAATAAGAATACATGTATATATTTTAAAAAGGAATATATATGTGTATATATACACACACACACACACACACACACACATATATATATATATATTTTTTTGAGACAGGATCTTGCTCTGACACCCAGACTGGAGAGCAGTGGCGCCATCATGGCTCACTGCAGCCTTGACCTCCTGGGCTCAATACTCCTGCCTTGGCCTCCTGAATAGCTGGGACTACAGGCACGTGCCACCACACCTGGCCAAAAATATATACATATTCCTAAAAGTGGTTATTCAGCAATGACCTGCAATTTATAAAGAACAAGAACAAAGCTTATCTTTAAAATCATCATTTTAATAATTGTTCATTGCCACTCCTTTGGTCAGAGTTTCTCTAGGTGGTAGGTGGTAGCTGCTTTTCTCACTCCTATTCTTTAAGACAGCAAAAGAAGAAGCCTTTAGATGAAGTTAATACGAAACCAGAGACAGTGAAGAGAGAGAACCAGAGGTTGAGAAGAGGAAATACCAGCTTCTTTCAGGATGATGTTACTTCCTTTTTAAAGACACACACACACACACAAAGTCTTTTCCTGTTGGATTGTCAAGGCATAAATTGTAGTGTGGTTCCAAAATGTCTAATAATAGGGAAATAATTTAATATATTATAGTACTGTCAAACAATGAAGTATCATGAGCCAATTAAAATGAATTTTTTAGGTCGGGTGTAGTGGCTCACGCCTGTAATCCCAGCACTTTGAGAGGCTGAGGCAGGTGGATCGCTTGAGGTCAGGAGTTTGAGTCCAGGCTGGCCAACATGGTGAAACCCCGTCTTTACTAAATACAAATATTACTCTACTCTACTCTACTAAAAATACAAAAATTAGCTGGGCGTGGTGGCATCCCATTATTACAGAGGTTATCATCGGATGTTGAAGTCATGGCTTTAAAAACATTTTTAAAAATATTAGTTATTATACTTTCTGTTTTCCAAATATTTATATGGGCATTTTTTTTTATAATAAAAGTTGGATGTAAAATAATAAAGGATTTTCATATTGTGGTTAAACTGTAAATGAGAGTTACTGAGGTTTACAGTTTCCAAAAATAAACATGTGGTTTTAATAGTCCTGTCTCATTGTGAATAGAAATACAATTTTCCAGCCAGGTGCAGTGGCTCACTCCTGTAATCTCGACACTCTGGGAGGCCAAGGCGGGTGAATCACAAGGTCAGGAGTTCAAGACCAGTCTGGCCAACATGGTGAAACCCCGTCTCTACTAAAAATACAAAAATTAGCCGGTCGTGGTGGTGCGTGCCTATAATCCCAGCTACTTGGGAAGCTGAGGCCAGGGGATCGCTTGAACCCGGGAGGAGGAGGTTGCAGTGAGCTGAGATCGCACCACTGCACTCCAGCCTGGGAGACAGACAGAACAAGACGCTGTCTCGAAAAAAAAAAAAAAGAAGAAGAAGAAGAAGACATACAGATTTTCTATGTTGCTTTCCCTTATCCTAGGTGCTTTTCAGCAGATTCCTATTGCACTAAGTGGTTCAGATCTTCTTAGCATGTACAGAATTTTTCAAGAGTGTGTGTTAAATGTTTTGGGCAACTGACTTTCAGACAACTGGGGCTCAGCCTAGCAAAGGAATACTGCAGTGCACTAAGAGTTTCCTTCTAATTTAAAGGAGGTTATTTCCTTTTCCTTTCCTTTTTTTTTTTTTTTTAAGACGGAGTCTCACTCTGTCGCCCAGGCTGGAGTGCAGTGGCGTGATCTCAGCTCACTGCAAGCTCCGCCTCCCAGGTTCACACCATTCTCCTGCCTCAGCCTCCCGAGTAGCTGGGACTACAAGTATGTGCCACCACATGCGGCTTTTTTTTTTTTTTTTTTTTTTTTTTTGTATTTTTAGTAGAGATGGGGTTTCACCACGTTAGCCAGGATGGTCTCGATCTCCTGACCTTGTGATCCACCTGCCTCGGCCTCCCAAAGTGCTGGGATTACAGGCGTGAGCCACCGCGCCCGGCCTTTTTTTTTTTTTTTTTTTTTTTGAGACGGAGTCTCGCTCTGTCACCAGGCTGGCTCACTGCAACCTCTGCCTCCCAGGTTCAAGTGATTGTTCTGCCTCAGCCTCCCAGGTAGTTGGGACTGCAGGCGCCCACCACCATGCCCAGTTAATTTTTGTATTTTTAGTAGAGGCGGGGTTTCACCATGTTGGTCAGGATGGTCTTGATCTCTTGACCTCGTGATCCACCCACTTCTGCCTCCCAGAGTGCTGGGATTACAGGTGTGAGCCACCACGCCCAGCCCCCCTCCCCGCCTTTTTTTTTTTTTTTTTTTGAGATGGAGTTTTGCTCTCATGTTCCAGGCTGGAGTGCAGTGCCATGATCTCTGCTCACTGTAGCCTCTGCCTCCCAGGTTCAAGCAATTCTCCTGTCTCAGCCTCCCAAGTAGCTGGGATTACTGGCATGCACCACCACGCATAGCTAATTTTGTATTTTTAGCAGAGACGGGTTTTCACCATGTCGGCCAGGCTGGTATCAAACTCCTGACCTCAGGTGATGCGCCCTCCTCAGCCTCCCAAAGTGTTGGGATTACAGGGTGAGCCACCATGGCTGGCCAATTTCAATTTGTCTACTTGAAGTTTCTGCTAAACTTAAGACTCAAACCAAGAAAATCCCCAAGGGAATAAATATGGCAAAAATAGGGCGAAGATGCATTTTTATGAACAGGTATTTGAATATTAAATGTTGAAAAGAAAGACTTATTCATTTGACATAAACTAAAAACCACTTGAAATTTAAATATGGCACTTGGTCCTAATGCAGAGGTGTTAATTTCTTCCTCAAAAATTTTTTTTAAAACTTCATTAGAAAAGCAACAGAAAACTTAGATTCGTATTTCCCCAAAGCTGGCCAGCCCTCATGGAGAAGAGGGGGGCATCTTTCACAGTCCCCATCAGCGAGGTTTATTGTGATGAGATGGATTATGAGGTGGCCTGGGAGAGCACCTGGGGCCACAGAGCTGCACCTCGAGGGCTGAAAGTTATGGAGCCTGCTCCCTTGGTGCCCTGTTTGCCATCAGACCCATTTCCTGCCTTCCCTGGCTCCCATCAGCTCTCTCAGGGAGCTACAGTTCTCAAGTTCCTTGTCCCCTCTGGCTTGACATAGCATGGAAGCTACCGGAACAGTAGTGTCTCTGTGAACGGCTCCAGCAGCTGCCCGGTGATGCCGAATCCTGGGCTCCGTTCACTCTGTGTCTTCCAGCCTTAATACTTCCTGCTGTTGCTATTCTCTGTTTGGCTTCTCCACTCATTCAGCTCTTATATAATATATCCCCTTTGAGTTCCCCTTAAAATATCCAAATTGGTTTCTGCTTTTTTCTTTCTTTTTTTTTTTTCTTTGAGACAGAGTCTCACTCTGTCACCCAGGCAGGAGTGCAGTGGCATGATCTGGGCTCACTGCAACCTCCACCTCCCAGGTTCAAGCAATTCTCATGCCTCAGACTCCCGAGTAGTTGGGATTACACGCGTGTGCCACCATGTGTGGCTAATTTTTGTATTTTTAGTATAGACAGGATTTCACCATGTTAGCCAGGCTGGTCTCAAACTCCTGGCCTCTCGTGGTGATCTGCGTGCCTCGGCCTCCCAAAGTGCTGGGATTACAGATGTAAGCTACTGCACCTGGCCTTTTTTTTTTTTTTTTTTTTTTTGAGACAGGGTCTTGATCTGTTACCCAGACTGGAGTACAGTGGTGCAATCATAGTTTACTGTAAACTCACACTCCTGGCATCAAGCAATCTTCCTGTCTCAGCCTCCCAAGTGGCTAGGACTCTAGTAGCTAGTGCTGGTACCACCACATCCTGTTAAGTTTTTTAACAAAAATTTGTGGAGATGGAGTCTGGCCCTGTTGCCCAGGCTGGTCTCAAACTCCTCTCCTCAAACCATCCTCCTGTCTTGGTCTCCCAAATTGCCGGATCGCTGCTGGGCCTGGCAGTGTCTGCTTTCTGAGAGGACTCTGACACTAAAACTGTCCATGTTAAGATCATACTGGGAAATGCTTTCCCAGTGTGATCATATAGGGAAACATATAGGAGGGTTGTGAAGGGAAAACATTTCAAAGATCCATGGTCCCATCAAATCCACTTGTCACAATGGTGGCGATAAAAGGCAGAGGCTGCAAGAAACAAGGCCTGTGTATGCACCAAGGTTTGGAGAGAATTGTAAGCATGTGTCTAAAGAAAACCAGAAGTTCGCTATCTCAATAATCCAGATTTCATGGCTGATAGCTGGCAGGTTGTTTATGTTATCACAAAAAGCCATTTATTTCCTTAGGAATGAACTTTTTGATACCATGAAGCTTCAAATAATGCTTGTTCTCTTGAGTAGAAGACTTCCGGGAGCATCCAAATTTAATAAAACCTGAACAAAGCCTGAATATAGGGGGACATCTCCCATTGCCATGCTAATCATGACTGGGTAGCAGAGCGTGTATAATTTTTAAAAAACTACTCTACGATAATTACTAGCTGCCTCTTAAATTTTAAAATTCTTAACTCTGTATTTATTAAGTCAGAACCATAATTTGTGAAATAAAAGAATTATCAGCTGCATTAGTTTTGTTACCAATAGGGAATCCATATGATAGAAGCAGACAGAGAATAGTTAGCAGCTGTTTCCTATAAAGAACGAAGGAAACTGAGCTCACTGGTGATTTCTCCCAGCTACTCAGGAAGCTGACAGGGGAGCCTTGCTTGAAGACAAGAGTTCAAGGTTATAGTTGGCTATGATTGCACCTGTGAATAGCCCCTGCACTCCAGCCTGGGCAACACAGAGAGACCCCATCTCTGAAAAAAAATAAAAGAGCAACTGAGCTAGAAGGAAAACAAGATGCGTTTAGTACTCCATAGACAAAACATTTTTGTTGCATAAATCATGCACACCTCAAATTATTAATGAATGGGAATGAACAATTCATTCAGCCTGGAATAAATCGTCCCTTTTAAGCCGGGCTTGGAAAGATGACAAGGCATTGTGTAGGAAAGAGCAGGACGGGATTTCAGAAAGACCCCAGAGCCTACGGTATAGGAGTGAGCAGCCGCCAGGTGAGGCCACAGCAGGCATGAAAGGAGGCTGGCTTGGCAGGCCAGATTAAGCAGTTTTGACTTCATTTTTCATTTTTTGGGGAGTAGGTCATGAGGACTAAGCTCTGACTTTTTTTTGTTTGTTTGTTTGTTTTGAGATGGAGTCTTGCTCTGTCGCCCAGGCTGGAGTGCAGTGGCGCAATCTCGGCTCACTGCAACCTCTGCCTCCCAGGTTTAAGTGATTCTCCTGTCTCAGCCTCTGGAGTAGCTGAGATTACAGGCGTGCGCCACTATACCCAGCTAATTTTTGTATTTTTAATAGAGACGGGGTTTTACCATGTTGTCCAGGCTGGTCTCGAACTCCCGACCTCAGGTGATCCACCTGCCTCGGCCTCCCAAAGTGCTGGGATTACAGGTGTGAGTCACCGTGCTGGGCCCAACTCTGGCTTTTTATCTTCCCCAAATGTCTACCTAAGGGGTCTGGGGAGTTATGCCTTGCAAAGCATGGATTCTCATCTCATGGTTTTATTTGACCCTGTATATTGTGACTTGCTTTTCAGTCTGACTCTGGCATAATATTATGAGACAAGAAATAAAATATTTAACCCCAAAATATATTTCCTTGCCATGCCTCGAAACTGCCCTGCAAAGTGTCTTGTGGGAAGAATCCACCTTCTAAAGAGAATTCCCTTCCCCCTTTGTTTTCCTTCCTTTCTTTCTAGATTCAGGAGATAGTCAACTAAGAGCTAGGCACCCTTTTAGGTCCAATAAGAAACATTTTATGACCTGCTCTCACTCTACAATCTGCTGATAGATACCTCTGCACAATAAAATTTGGTCCCCACAATCCTTTATCTTAACCTGAACATTCCTTTCCCTTAATCCCAGGTCTTCAGATAAACGCAACCAATTGTCAACCAGAAAATGTTTAAATTTACCTGCAGCCTGGAATCCCCCACTTTGAGTTGTCCCGCCTTTCTGAACCAAACCAATATATTTCTTAAATGTATTTGATGGATGTCTCATGCCTCCCTAAAATATATAAAACCAAGCTGCACCCCGATCACCTTGGGCATATATTCTCAGGACCTCCTGAGGGCTGTGTCACGGGCCATGGTCACTTATATTTGGCTCAGAATAAATCTCTTCAGATATTTTACAGAGTTTAACTCTTTTTGTCAACAGGCAGGAGGGAGGACATAGAAGCCTTTTAAGCTGAAGAGTGACATGATCAGATCTGTGCTTTGCAAGTTCCTTGCACACATAAGTTCCATAAATATTTGTCAAATTGAATTTTTGAACGATGATAATGGAACAGCAGCTAAAAATCCTGAATGTAATTACAGTGCTTTAGGTTGGGAGTATTTTCATGCTAGGTGTGGTTAAGACCTATTGTTGGTTTCCTAGCAACCATGCATCCTTTCCGTGGAGAAATCTGAAGGGTCACTTGAACGTCTCCACTTGGGAATCATGCTAAGGAGAGTAGGAGGCATTTATTTGATTTGTTCCCTCAACTTCCAGAGACTGCAAGTCACATTCGGAAGGGATTATTGAGGTTTGGGTGGGGGTAGGTGCCTCTGCAGAGAAGGCTGGGGCACAGGAAGGGAGTCTCAGTGAAGCACTCACTCTCCTATCATGCACATTCCTGTCACAATGAGGTCTTTACAGAAAACCTAAACACAAAGGACACAAACACAGAGAGAGGCTCAGATGGATATACGAGGCAGGAGATTGTCCGATGAGCGCTGAGGGTGTGACTTGGGTGAGGAAGGACAAAGATGAAAGAAACTAAGGCTCGGCCGGCCCAGTGGCTCATGCCTGTAATCCCTGCACTTTGGGAGGCCGGGGTGGGTGGATCACGAGGTCAGGAGATCAAGACCATCCTGGCTAACATGATGAAACCCCGTCTCTACTAAAAATTAAAAAAAAACCAACCAAACAAACAAAAAAACTAGCCAGGTGTGGTGGTGGGCGCCTGTAGTCCCAGCTACTCGGGAGGCTGAGGCAGGAGAAAAGTGTGAACCCGGGAGGCGGAGCTTGCAGTGAGCCGAGATGGCGCCACCGCACTCCAGCCTGGGTGACAGAGTGAGACTCCATCTCAAAAAAAAAAAGAAGCTAAGGCTCATCAAGAAACATCATGAAGATACTGAGCATCGTTTTTAGTCATTACTATAAAGGGTAGCAGAATATGCTACCCCAAAATATGTCCCTTTGGAATAAGGATGATTTCAAACTGAAGACAATTTTAAAGAGACACGGCTGGGTGTAGTGGCTCACTCCTGTAATCCCAACACTTTGGAGGCCAAGTCAGGCGAATGGTTTGAGCCCAGGAGTACACCACCAGCCTGGGCAGCATGGTGAAACCCCGTCTCTACTAAAAATGCAAAAAAATTAGCTGGGCATGGTGGCACACGCCTGTAGTCCCAGCTACTTGGGAGGCTGAGGTAGGAGAATCGCTGGAACCCGGGAGGCAGAGGTTGCAGTGAGCCAAGGTCACACCACTGTACTTCAGCCTGGGCAATAGAGAAATACTCCGTCTCAAAAAAAAGAAAACCGAATCATTGTTTTGCCCCAGATATGAGATTTGTTCAGTAAACAAATCCCCCTCCACTCCCACCTCCCACTATCCTGGGTGATCTTTTTCTTGACTCTATCAGATGAGAAGAGGAGGGGAATGAAGAAGAGGAGAGAGGGAAAGCAGACCTTCTAGAACTGGGGTCAGCAACTGCTAGAAATAAAATTTGTTGCCTAGCAACAATGCCTTCTCACCTCCTCCCAGATATCAATTTTTGCTATTCCTCTCCTCCCTCTCTTCTTTGAGGGCTATTCTCAGCATTTAACTAAATTTTACCTATATTAAATTGGGAGACAAAAATGCATGTATCATATTCTTATGCTAACGGAGCTGAATATGGAATTTGCAGATCACAGAGGAGTGCACAATTCTTCAAATGAAAATCCCTTTATTTGGCTATTATTTATTTAACAGGTATTTATTGAATGTCTGCAGTGTGCCTGACAGTCTGCAAAGGACTGAGTTAGAAAATCTTCCACAGGTAGATTTAAAAACAGAAAGAAGACCGGGAGCAGTGGTTCACGCCTGTAATCCCAACACTTTGAGAGGCTGATGCAGGCAGATCATCCGAGGTCAGGAGTTCGAGACTAGCCTGGCCAGCATGGTGAAACCACACCTCCACTAAAAATACAAAATTAGCCAGGCATAGCGGTGCACACCTGTAGTCCCAGCTACTCGGGAGGCTGAGGCAGGAGAATCGCTTGAACCTGGAAGGCAGAGGTTGCAGTGAGCCCATGGCACTGCAGTCCAGCCTGGGTGACAAGAGTGAAACTCCATCTAAAAAAAAAAAAACAGCCAAACAAAAAACACACACAGAAAGGAGTCCCTGATGTCCAAGAAGAACTAAGAATTGACAGAGGAATCACACGTTAAAGTTTTAACTTTCTTTTTTTTTTTGAGATGGAGTCTTGCTCTGTCGCCCAGGCTGGGGTACAGTGGCGTGATCTCGGCTCACTGCAAACTCCGCATCCCAGGTTCACACCATTCTCCTGCCTCAGCCTCCCGAGTAGCTGGGACTACAGGCGCCCGCCACCACGCCTGGCTAGTTTTTTGTATTTTTAGTAGAGATGGGGTTTCACAGTGTTAGCCAGGATGGTCTCGATCTCCTGATCTCGTGATCTGCCCTCCTCGGCCTCCCAAAGTGCTGGGATTACAGGCATGAGCCACCGCGCCCAGCCTAAAGTTTTAACTTTAAGAACACATATAGGTGGGTAGACATAATGTCAGTATATCAAGAATCAATTGCATTACGATATATGAGCAATAAATATCTGAAACATTCCATTTATAACAGCCAAACCACAAAGTATCTAGGAATCAAACTGACAAATGATGTGCGAGAGTTGTCTGGAGAAAATTATAAAGCTCTATGAAAAAAAAATATTTTCAGAAATCTGAACAAATGGAAATATTTATCATGTTTGTGGATAAAAAGCCAAGCAATCCTAAAGAAGTCCATCCTTCCCAAAGTCATCTGCGAATCCAATAACATTTACATGAAAATTCTAATGAGTATTATGATGATCTTCAAATGCTAATTCTAAAAGTTATGCAGATAAGGGCCAATCATAGCCATGGGAATTTTATTTTATATAATTAATTAATTAATTAATTTAGAAATAGGGTCTCACTCTGTTCCCCTGGCTGGGGTACACTGGTGTAATCCTAACTCACTGTGGCCTCAAAATCCTTGGTTCAAGCAATCCTTCTGCCTCAGCCTCTTGAGTGGCTAGGACTACAGGCACGCACCACCACATCCAGCTTTTTATTTTTTTTCTGTAGAGACAGGAGTCTCACCATATTGTCCAAGGCTGGTCTTGAGCTCCTGGCCTCAAGTGATCCTCCCACCTTGGCCTCCCGAAGTGCTAGGATTACAGGTGTGAGTCACCATGCCCGGCCAGTCATGGTAAAATTGCCAAGTATGTGGCAAGAGGCTTACTCAGATATTAGAATTTCTTATAAAGCTACAGGAAATATAGCAATATGATATTGGTATAGAAATGGAAAAGTAGGCCCCTGGAACAGAATGGGGCCCCTTGAAAGAGACTTGTGTATAAAGGAGTCTTGACACATGACAGAGGCAGAATTACCAATGAAGTGGGGAAAGGCATTAATAAATAGTGCTGGGGGCCGGGCGCAGAGGCTTACGCCTGTAATCCCAGCACTTTGGGAGGCGGAGGCGGGCGGATCACAAGGTCAGGAGATCGAGACCACAGTGAAACCCCATCTCTACTAAAAATACAAAAAAAAAAAAATTGGCCGGGCGCGGTGGCGGGCGCCTTGTAGTCCCAACTACTGGGGAGGCTGAGGCAGGAGAATGGCGTGAACCCGGGAGGCGGAGCTTGCAGTGAGCCGAGATTGCGTCACTGCACTCCAGCCCGGACGACAGAGCAAGACTCCATCTCAAAAAAAATAAATAAAAATAAATAAATAAATAAATAGTGCTGGGAAAACTGACCCTTTACAGGGAAAAAAATTAAATTTCATCTCTGTTTCATACCATAAACAAACATCTATTCTACATTACCTGAATAATAAAAGTAAAACTTTATTATTATATATTTTTTTGATACTGGGTCTCGTTCTGTTGGCCAGGCTACATTGCAGTGGTGCAAACACAACTCACTGCAGCTTCAGTCTCCTCAGGCTCAGAGGATCCTCCCACCTGAGCCTCCCAAGTATAATAGCTGGGACCACGGATGCACACCACCACACCCAGAGAATTTTTGTATTTTTCTGTAGAGATGGGGTTTTGCCAAGTTTAGGCTTGTCTTGAACTCCTGGACTCAAGTGATCCTCCTGCCTCAGCCCCTCAGAGTGTTGGGCTTACAGGCATGAGCCACCTCACCTGGCTAAAAGTACAACTTCAAAAGGCCTAGAAGCATATACATTAAAATATCTTTATAACCTTGGGCAGGAGATAATCATTTCTCTTTTTTCTTTCTTTTTTTTTTTTTTTTTTTTTGAGATGGAGTCTCACTGTGTCCCCTAGGCTGGAGTGTAGTGGCACAATCTCAGCTCACTGCAACCTCCACCTCCGGGGTTCAAGCAATTCTCCTGTCTCAGCCTCCCTAGTAGCTGGGATTACAGGCACGTGCCACCACATCCAGCTAATTTTTGTATTTTTATTAGAGACGGGAGTTTCACCATGTTGGCCAGGCTGGTCTCGAACTCCTGACCTCGTGATCCGCCCACCTCCACCTCTCAAAGTGCTGGGATTACAGGCATGAGCCACTGCACCCAGCAATCATTTTTTAAGACTCAGAAACACAAACAGTACTTGAAAAGATTGCTACCTTTGTTAAAGGAAGTTTTCTAAAAAGGTAAAATCATGACTTTCACATAGATATATAATGAACACATGTTAAAGATTTTATTGGCTGGGCATGGTGGCTCATGCCTGTAATCCCAGCACTTTGGGAGGCCGAGGCGGGCAGATCACGAGGTCAGGAATTCAAGACCAGCATGACCAACATGGTGAAACCCCGTCTCTACTAAAAAATACAAAAATTAGTCGGGCGTGGTGGCACACGCCTGTAATCCCAGTTACTCGGGAGGCTAAGGCAGGAGAATCACTTGAACCCAGGAGGCGGAGGTTGCAGTGAGCCGAGATCGCGCCACTGCACTCCAGCCTGGGTGACAGACTGAGACTCTGTCTCATAAAAAAAGAAAAAAAAAGGTTTTATTTACCTCATTATGAGATGGGAACCAGACAGATGTTATGGTCATTTAAAGGAGAAAGCAAAGAACCACATATGATGCGAAATAAAGGAACGTTGAGGCCGTGTGCGGTGGCTCATGCCTGTAATCCCAGAACACTGGGAGGCTGAGGTGGGCAGATCACCTGAGGTCAGGAGTTTGAGACCAGCCTTGCCAACATGGTGAAACCCCGCTCTCCTAAAAATATAAAAATTAGCGGGCCGTGGTGGTGGGTGCCTGTAATCCCAGCTATGTGGGAGGCTAAGGCAGGAGAATTGCTTGAACCCAGGAGGCAGAGGTTGCAGTGAGCCGAGATTGCACTACTATACTCCAGTCTGGGTGACAGAGCGAGACTCCATCTCAAAAACAAAATAAAATAAAATAAATGTTGAAATAAATTTACAAATCAATGTGAACTTCGCTCTTTTCAAAGGCAGGTTGAAGTGGGGGAGATTAATGGATATGAGCAGAGGGAGTCAATTCAACCACCACCAAACAGAATTTACGCCTAGAGACAAGAATTATTTTGCATTGCTATCAGTATTTGACAACTTAAAAGTTAAAATAGGCTGGACAGGGTGGCTTATGCCTATAATCCCAGTACTTTGGTGGGCTCAAGGTGGGGGATTGCTTGAGCCCAGGAGTTTCAGACAAGCCTGGGCAACACAGCAAGACTCCATCTCTATGAAAAATTTAAAAATTATCCAGGCATTGTGGCACACACCTGTAGTCTCAGCTACTCAGGAGGCAGAGTTGAGAGGATCTACCAGAGCCTGGAAGGTGGAGGTTGCAGTGAGCTGTGTTTGCACCACAGCACTGTAGCCTGAGTGACAGAGCGAGACCCTGTCTCAAAAAAAAAAAAGTTATAAAATAGCTCAAAGACAATAAATAGCTGAAATTAAATAATCTAGAATAGTGTGCTCTAAACAACACATTGTTTTCCACTGGAGACACCATAATTTTTTTTTGTTTATTCTAAGTTTTTTTAATATATCTGATTACTTTTTTCTTTTTCTTTTCTTTTCTTTTTTTTTTTTTTTAGATGGAGTCTTACTCTGTCATCCAGGCTGGAGTGCAGTGGCACCATCTTGGCTTACTGCAAGCTCTGCCTCCCAGGTTCACGCCATTCTCCTGCCTCAGCCTCTCAAGTAGCTGGGACTACAGGCACCCGCCACCATGCCTGGCTAATTTTTTGTATTTTTAGTAGAGACAGGGTTTCACCGTGTTAGCCAGGATGGTCTCCATCTCCTGACCTCACGATCCTCCCGCTTTGGCCTCCCAAAGTGCTGGGATTACAGGCGTGAGCCACTGCACCTGGCCTGGATGACTTTTAATGCAATGTCTCACATATAACAACTCAGTAAGTACCGGATAAATGATGAATGACAAAACGAAAATTTGAGCTGTAAGTAGAGTTCGGGACAGGATAAAATATTAGCACTGGCCTGTCGCAGTGGCTCACGCCTGTAGTCCCAGCACCCTGGGAGGCCGAGGCAGGTGGATCACAAGGTCAGAAGATCGAGACCATCCTGGCTAACAGGATGAAACCCGTCTCCACTAAAAATAAAAAAAATCAGCCAGACGTGGTGGCAGGCACCTGTAGTCCCAGCTACTCAGCAGGCTGAGGTAGAGAATGGCGTGAACCTGGGAGTCAGAGCTTGCAGTGAGCCGAGATCACCCCACTGCACTCTAGCCTGGGCGACAGAGCAAGACTCCATCTCAAAAAAAAAAAAAAAATTAGCATCTTTGTAAGAATGGCAGAAAACAACTTGAGGTCTTCTAGCCTTTTTCTGCTGGCTATGACACATCTCTGTGCTTCCTGGATAGTTTGTTAGTTTCTTTTTTGTGTTCATTCGTTCACTTATTATTCATTATTCATTCATTTATTCATCATTGTATTGCAACTTGTGGGAAGAACGAAATAAACCACATTGACAACAAGGAGTAAACCCAGAAGCAGCAAGAGACCTGGGACTTTTGTAGTGACATCAATGTGGTTTCCAATGATACATTCAGGTAAAAGTGAGTCCGGTTTGGTTCGCTATGTGGAAGACGAACAGAATTCATTGCTCACTCACTCTCCTCTGGAGTGGAGAGAAAACAGCCATGCCTCTTCTCCCTGTCTGTGGGAAAAACCGGAATCAGTTGGCGGAGCTTAGCTAAGCTTTTTTTGGTGAAGTTAGAACTTGCTTAGGGACACAGGACTTCCTCTACAAAAGGGCTTTTTTTTTTTTTTTTTAATTGAACGAAACACTGAGGTCTCTTCTAAGTCCAGCTGGCCCCCAAACTGGCTCTCTGCAGCCCCTGCAGTTCATCCTGTCTGACTTTGCCTCTGCAGGAACTTGCTTTACATTCAAAACCATGAAACATTTTGCCCTGCCTCGGAGTAAAATCAAAAACCAGTGAGAACCTCTTGAAGTGAGTTTCCACAGACTCTCAGATGGAAGCCTGGGAGTTTCGCTGTGCCCCTAAGGAGACCTGAGCTTCCTAAGAGGACACTTTAATTTCCTAATGTGACTTTTGTCACAGTGGAGCACACTTTGACTCTCACTTCCTGTTTTAATTCTGTTTGGAAATAAGAAAATCTGCTGAGATTTAGTTTCAAAAGAGCTTCTTGAGGAGGTTTTCTCTGCCAACTAGAAAAGGGAATAATGGCCAGGTGCGGTGGCTCATGCCTGTAATCCCAACACTTTGGGAGGCCGAGGCAGGTGGATCACCTGAGGTCAGGAGTTCGAGACCACCCTGACCAACATGGAGAAACCCCATCTCTACTAAAAATATAAAACTAGCCAGGCATGGTGGTGCATGCCTGTAATCCCAACTACTTGGGAGGCTGAGGCAGGAGATTCGCTTGAACCCACGAGGCGGAGTTTGCAGTGAGCCAAGATCATGCTATTGAACTCCAGCCTGAGCAACAAGAGCAAAACTCCATCTCAAAAAAAAAAAAAAGAAAAGAAAAGAAAAAAGAAAAGGGAATAACACAATTGCAGTCAGCATGCACTGATAACCAGGAGCTGCCAGCTAACGTGGGGACCCTGCTTTGTTGAGATGGGACACATCCTCCTCGGGAGGGCTACGAATGAGGTATCGAGGGGTGAGCCAAGGTTCCCCCGGTGGAGTGGATTGGGGAACAAGGCAGATGGTGCTGCACCAGGAAAAGCGAGGAGAACAGGGAGGGAGCTGAGGGATGTGGGGTGCATAGGGAGCAGTGGAATAGCAAAGGCTTCACTGGGAGTTGGGCTGTGAGGGGCCTTGTGCCAGGGACTTTACTCCAGAAGCCAGAGGGACTCGCGGAAGGCTTTTAGCCTGAATCGATTTGGTTTCAAAAGATCATTCTGCGTGAAAGAAGGAAGCGCTTCTTTCTTAGCCACCTTGTTGGGTGGCTGCTGGGGGAACTCAGAGAAGCCACGCTAAGTGCAGGAGCTGAGATGGTGCCATTAGTAACAGTAGGAGGGGTTAGAGGAGCAGAGGGGATGGAACCTAGACTTCAGCCATTCCCCACGCTGCCTCCTGGTCCAGTGATCTTTCTCCCACCCCAGGCACCACCAGCTCTTCCCTCAGAGCCCTCCTTGGCAGAGCAGAGTATACAGTTCCTGTGGAACTGGAGGCCCAGCTAGAAATGGAATATGGCATGCCAGAAAGTTCTTTGAAGTAGTGTACTTTGTCTGAAAAAATGCATGCAAACATTTATGTTCTGTTTCAGAAGATTAGCGCTCCAGGAAGCTGAGCCATTTTTTTATCCTGTGACTCTGGTGCGCTCTGCTTTTCTCACTTACACACATGCCAGGCTGGGAAGGGTCCCTGCTCCCGGGCAGCTGGTTTGTTGATATCCCCTCCACACACCATAAGATCATGGACGCCAGGCTTGCTTTCTGGGATGGAAAGCATATTTGCACAAAGCATACCTGTCTGTGTCCTGGAAACACTGCCTTCACTTCTGTTGAGTGAAAGGATTTACTGAATTGGATTTACGACATTTAAATGAATTTTATAGTCACTCCCTTCAAATTCCTTTTTCTTTCCCCATTCTGATAAATACTCAGTTAATTAGCTTTACAGATCAAGAGTTAGCTATTGGCGGCTGGGCACGGTGGCTCAAGCCTGTAATCCCAGCACTTTGGGAGGCTGAGGCGGGTGGATCACGAGGTCAGGAGATGGAGACCATACCGGCTAACATGGTGAAACACCATCTCTACTAAAAACACAAAAAGACTGGCATGGTGGTGGGCACCTGTAGTCCCAGCTACTCGGAAGGCTGAGGCAGGAGAATGGTGTCAACCCAGGAGGTGGAGCTTGCAGTGAGCCGAGATCATGCCACTGCACTCCAGCCTGGGCAACAGAGTGAGACTCTGTCTCAAAAAATAAATAAATAAATCATAAAAATTAAAAGAAAAAAAAGAAAAGAAAAGAGGAGTTGGCTAGTGGCAGGCACAGAGTGCCAGAGTCTCCAATGGGAGGCGTAGGCTTAATGCCGCTGCAGAGTATTTTGTGCTTTATATCTGACTTGTCTAAAAATTTTTTTTTTTTTTTGAGACAGGGTCTCGCTCTGTCGCCCAGGCTGGAGTGCAGTGGCGCCATCTCGGCTCACTGCAAGCTCCGCCTCCCAGGTTCCCACCATTCTCCTGCCTCAGCCTCCCGAGTAGCTGGGACTGCAGGCGCCCACCACCTCGCCCGGCTAGTTTTTTCTATTTTTTAGTAGAGACGGGGTTTCACCGTGTTAGCCAGGATGGTCTTGATCTCCTGACCTTGTGATCCGCCCGTCTTGGCCTCCCAAAGTGCTGGGATTACAGGCTTGAGCCACCGCGCCCAGCCGACTTTTCTAAAATTGACAGTAATAGTGAGCACTAACTGGCCACTTGCTGGGTGCTGGACATGATGTTAGGGTACACTATTTCATTTCTTCTTTACAGCAAGCCTGAGGTAGATGTTATTATTATTTCCATTTTATAGATGAGGAAACTGGGACTTGGAGATCGTTTAAATTTCTCAGAGTCCTACAGCCAGGAAATGGTAGAGCCAGGATGTGATTTCAGGTGGTCAAACCCCAACACAAGAGTTTTTAGCCTTGACACTATAGGGATGAAACTGAATCTCTGGTGAACGACTAGAACATAACACTTAAAATCCTTTGCAACCCCAACATTTGATGATTTTGTGAAAACCTGAAGAAACAGATTGATTCGGATGAGACTTGATGAAGGATTGTGGAATATCACTATAAAATCCTACTTTTGGCCAGGCATCGTGGCTCACACCTGTAATCTCGGCAATTTGGGAGGCCAAGGTGGGACGATTGCTTGAGACCAGGAGTTTGAGATGCAGTCGGGGCAACAAAGTGAAACCCTGTCTCTAAAAAAAAAAATGAAAAAAAGTAGCCAGGTGTGGTGGTGTGTGCCTGTAGTCCCAGCTACTTGGGGAGCTGAGGCAGGAGGATTGCTTGAGCCCAGGAGGTTGAGCTGCAGCGATCCTGCCACTGCACTCCAGGCTGGGCCACAGAGCAAGACTGTGTCTCCAAAAAAAAAAAAAAAAATTCTACTTGTTCTCTGTTCTACCATTCTGAGACAAAAAAGTATTGATAATAATTAGAATTGTGTTTTTCTTTGTTTTTTTTTATTATTACTATAATTTTTTTTTTTTTTGAGACAGAGTTTCACTCTTGTTGCCCAGGCTGGAGTGCAATGGCGCGATCTCGGCTCACTGGAACCTCCACCTCCCCGGTTCAATCGATTCTCCTGTCTCAGCCTCCCCAGTAGCTGGGATTACAGCCATGCACCACCACCACGCCAGGCTAATTTTGTATTTTTGGTAGAGACAGGGTTTCTCCATGTTGGTCAGGCTGTTCTCGAACTCCTGACTTCAGGTGATCCAACTGCCTCAGCGTCCCAAAGTATTGAGATTACAGGCGTGAGCCACCGCATCCGGTCTAAGTATTAGAATTGTGTTTTTCTAATTTTCATTGGGTACATGAATAGAAGTTGCAAAGAAAACTTGACTTCGTTTTTAATTTTTGTAAGACACTGTCTCTAACATTTATGCATGCAAGGAGCTCTCCCCAGCCTGGAGCTGCAGCCAGAAACTGCACCTGTGTGTGTAGCACGCATAGAGGAGTTGGCTCCTCCAGGCGGTACGTGTCACCTGTCTCACCAGTCTCGAGTTTGTCTGGAAGGCTCGGTGCCCGTGCAAAATCCCTATCTAACACTACCGGACTGTATTGTTGTTACTTTGTTATGTTTGCAAAGCTGTCTTGTTTGCCTCAGGTTTAAAAATGCAGTAGCGGCCAGGCGCAGTGGCTCACGCCTGTAATCCCAGCACTTTGGGAGGTTAAGGTGGGCGGATCACAAGGTAAGGAGATTGAGACCATCCTGGCCGACATGGTGAAACCCCGTATCTAATAAAAATACAAAAAATAGCTGGATGTGGTGGTGCACACCTGTACTCCCAGCTACTTGGGAGGCTGAGGCACAAGAGTCTCTTGAACCCAGGAGGCAGAGGTTGCAGCGAGCCGAGATCTCGCCACTGGCGACAGAGTGAGACTCCATCTCAAAAAAAGAAAAAAAAAAATGCAATAGCTAGCTGGGTGTGGTAGAGTTTGCCTGTAGTCCCAACTATGAAGGCTGAGGCAAGGGCATCACTTGAGCCTAGGAGTTTGATGCTGTAGTGTGCTACAACCATGGCCCACCTGTGAATAGCCACCACACTCCAGCCTGGGCAACAGAGAGACCCTGTCTTTAAAAACTAATAATAATAAAAATAAATGCAACAGTCACTTGAAATTTATCACGAATTGTATATTCTTTCTCGTGCGTTTTAGTGGAAATCACTGTTGTCCATGTCACGCTGCTGAAACTCCACTTCGTACATACAGTACACACATACATGTATTTCAGAAGAGTAGTCATATTCTCAGAGCACTTTATAGTTTTTAAACTGGTCTCATTTACATAACTTCCTCATTTGGTCCCATCAAGATGAGTATTAGTAGTCCCATTTTACAGATGGGGAAATAAAAACTCAGAGGAGTTCATTGACTCATACAGGAGCACTTGGAAATCCTTGTATCTTCAAGTGCCTTTGGTCTACAATGTCTCATTTCTCTCCTCCACCACCTGCTATCAACTGATATTCAGATTTCTCAGTGACACCTGTTGACTCTCATAAAAGTTATTCCCTGGAATTAGGTTCTGGATGGTGGTCACCTTGTGTCAGTTCAGAGCAAAGTTCTGGAAGGCTCAGTGGAGGGCTTGTGTTTTCAGTGTTCCTCCGTGTGATGACTGCTTCTGTGTGTCCTGAGCTTCAGGGTCACTCTGCAGCTGAGACGCAGCATGGCCTGGCTCACAGGACGCTCCCAGTCTTGTTTGACTGTACATCGACGTCGTCTCCTGCACTGCGCTGTGGTGATTTTGGGACTCAGAGTTTCACAGAAGGCATATCAGGCTGTGAATGCTCCACCCCCACCCATCACAAAAACCAGTCCAAGGAAAACACCAAATGCTAATTGAAACTAAGACAACGGCACAAATATTTATGGGGGCAGAAATTCAAACAACACTCGCAAAAACAAAGAACACATTTCAGATTGGTATTAATTAAACAAAAAGAAACACTACGGTATCTAATGTAAATATTTTGTTGTCAGATCTGATACCTTCAAATGATTATTACGACTAGGAGGATAAGGTAATATAAATTATTTACTACAAAAAAAAATTTATTTTAGCCATTTGCCTTCATACTGGTCCATGCTGCCATGGACAACACCTGGGACGGGCGTCAGAATAAATGCCAGAAGGAGCTGTGTCATTCTGAGCATGTCACCTAACATTGTCCAACGTGGCTTTCGGTTTCCTCAATTGAGAAGAAAAGAAGAGATGAGAGCAGACAAGAAAACAAAAAGACAGGATGGGAAAGAGAGGTAGCTCTGCAAATGTATTGTCCAGAGGGGCTGAACTACGTGATCTCTGATGTACTGGTTTCTCTTGGTTCAGAGTATGGACTCTGTTTGTTTTTTTTTTTGTTTGTTTTTTGAGACGGAGTCTCGCTCTGTCGCCCAGGCTGGAGTGCAGTGGCGCGATCTCGGCTCACTGCAAGCTCCGCCTCCTGGGTTTACACCATTCTCCTGCCTCAGCCTCCTGAGTAGCTGGGACTACAGGCGCCCGCCACCGCGCCCGGCTAATTTTTTGTATTTTTAGTAGAGACGTGGTTTCACCGTGGTCTCGATCTCCTGACCTTGTGATCCGCCCACCTCGGCCTCCCAAAGTGCTGGGATTACAGGCGTGAGCCACCGCGCCCGGCCCAGAGTATGGACTCTGTTTGCTTTTCCTTCCTAGCCAAGAAGACACACCATTGCCCCTCCCTCTGTGCTCCTGTCCCGTCTGTTTTGCTCCTTTAATCTCTATGGCAGTGATGCCTGCTTTAGGCCAAAAAACCCAGGTGACTTGAACATTCACGTTCAAGGCATTTCTTTTGCTAGTCACTGTATCAACTATTAAGAATACACAGGTAAATAAAGCATGGCCCCTGCCCTTGGGGAATTAACACGTAACTGGGGAGAAATGTTGAAAAATGGTTCAGGCTCATTTTAATAGTGTCATAATGCAAGTGTGTGCAGAATGCCAGAAATGGTGGTAGGGGAGGTCGTGACTCTGTCGGCCAGAGGACTGGGGAAATGTCACTAGACAATGTGATTTCCCACCTAGAGAAGAGTTCAAGGGGTGAGAGGAAGGGCAAAATAAAGACAACCACATACGCAAAGGCCCAGAGTCATGAAAAGACTACAAGACAGCCAGGAAGTGGTGAGAAACCGTGTGTGTGTGTAGCAAACGGCGCCTGGGGAGGATGTGGGCTGACCGGGAGGGGTCTTGTGTGCAGCTTCAGAGCCTGCAGTGTGCCCAGAGACAGGGAGCCAGAGAGACTGGATGGAGGTGGTATTGATTTGTCAGAAGCTCACTCTGGGCTGGTCGCGGTGACTTATGCCTGTAATCCCAGCACTTTGGGTGGGCGAGGCCGGTGGATCACCTGAAGTCAGGAGTTCCAGACCAGCCTGACCAACATGATGAAACCCTGTCTCTACTAAAAATACAAAAAATAGCTGGGTGTGGTGGCGGGCACCTGTAATCCCAGCTACTGTTGGGGGCTGAGGCAGGAGAATTGCTTGAACCCGGGAGGCGGAGGTTGCAGTGAGCCGAGATCGCGCCACTTACTCCAGCCTGGGCAAAAGAGCAAGACTCAGTCTCCAAAAAAAAAAAAGAATCTCACTCTGGCAGTACGTATGTTTTGAGAATGCTGTGGTGTGGGGATAGATTTAGGGAGGAAAAGCAGTCAGGAGGCTGTCTTCCTAATTCATCTTGTGGGCTCCCAGGGTCTCCTCTATGGTAGGTGATGGGAGGGACAACTGAAGGGCAATGGTTGAGGTGGCATCATCAGGATTTGGTGACTGGTGGGATGTGAAAACTCAGGGAGGGGAGGCATCAAGGGCCACACCCACCATTCTCCTTGGGAGACTGAGCTGTGGGAACCATTCAGTGGAGGCAGGAACGCAGGAGGAGTGCCATCGACTGCAGGTTCTCGGGCCCCCATGCCACAGAAGTTGACACAAGACCAAGCAAGTTCCCCACACAAGACTTTATTCCAGGTTTGTATTCGAACACAAGGGATGCGGCACTGGAGGGAGAGTTCTCCGGCAGGTTCCCCAGGGCATGTCTGGTGTTTCTAGGAAGAGTGACAGGCATCTACACGAGCTATGTGAGTGTCATGACATGTGCAGCGTGGGGCACAGGGAGTACAGGCGCAGTGAGAAAGCAGGTTAGTACCCACACCGCAGGGTCACAAAATGGCAGGAAAGTCCCTTCCTGGGTGGGGATTTTAGTATTATGATGAGGCCAGGGGTAAACGTCGGTCATTCGTCTGGTCTTGTGCGCATGCGGGCGATAGGGTTAACGCCTGTGAGTAAGATTTACAGTGGGATGCTGCTTATCTTCGTTTCTTCAATGTTTTGCAGTCAGTGGGGATGGTACTAATGATAGGAGGTGATATAAGGTCTGGTAATCAGAGGGTATGGAAAAAAATGTGTTAGAGATGGGGGCTGAGTCCTGTCCCTACTCTGTCTCCTTAGTGGGGACAGAGGCCAAATTCCTCCCTACTCAGGAGGACAACTTTGGCCAGGGGCATAACCAAATGAGGCTTTGATAGGTTAAGTTTGAGGTGGTAGGTGACAGCAATATGAAAACATCCAGTGGACCACAGAAAACGCAGGGCTGGGAGCTGGGAGGGAAGTCGAGCCATTGACTTATGATAGTTCAAGAAATAGGAACTGATGAGCTTACAGTGGAGAAAATACTGTCCCTTGGCAAATACAGTCATTTAAGGAGCAGGTAGAGGAGTTGATGAAAGAGTTTGAGAAAAGACAGTCCAATAAGAGGAAAGAAAAGCCAGAGAATGAAGTGTCCCTGGGGACGGGCAAGTTCCTGGAAGCAGGGTGAGACGCAGAGAGCCAACTGCTCTGGAGAGGCCAGAGTGAGAACTAAACTAAGCTGTCATCGCGTGAACCCCGAATATCTGAAACAGGTCTCAGTTAATTTGGAAAGTTTATTTTGCAGGGTCAAGGATCCAAGGTTGAAGACGCGGGCCTGTGATGCAGCCTCAGGAAGTTCTGAAGACGTGTGCTTAAGGTGGTCAGAGCACAGCTTACTTTTGTTTTTGTTTTTTTTTCTGAGACGGAGTCTTGCTCCATTACCCAGGCTGGAGAGAAGTGGTGCAATCTCAGCTCACTGCAACCTCCGCCTCCCGGGTTCAAGCAATTCTGACTTAGCCTGTCGAGTAGCTGGGACTACAGGCGCCTGCCACCACATCCGGCTAATTTTTGTATTTTTAGTAGAGACAGGGTTTCAACATGTAGGACAGGCTGGTCTCGAACTCCTGACCTCAGGTGATCTGCCCGCCTCGGCCTCCCAAAGTGCTGGGATTACAGGCGTGAGCCACTGTGCCCAGCCACCAGTTATAATTTCACATGTTTACTTTATCTTATGTAAAATGTAGAGCTACTGAGCAACAGAGGAACGCATAATTGACATTTACCCCCCACTCTCTTCGCACGTGAAGTGTAGATTCACTGAGAGCTAGGCAGAGCCTCACAAGAATGTGACGACTTGCCTCATTGCCTACCCTCTTCCCCCGCCTTCTCCTTTTTTACCCTCTTTCCTCCCTCTTCTCCTTTGCCTCCTGCTTCCTCTTTCCCTTTTAAATACTGAAGTCCTCAAAATCCTCTTTGGAAAAAGCATGGGACACAGATTCCCCTGTGACTTGTGTGTCTTTTTCCTGGACGTGTCCTCAACCTTGGCAAAATAAACCTCAAAATCGATTGAGATTTGCCTGTCACTTTTTGATTTATGCTGTGAAGGAAGACAAGCACATGGAAAAGCCTGTTAGATACGATAAACACTATGGTTAAAGGAAGGCAGGGCATGGGTCAGGGTGCAACCACCCCATGGGTTCTTCCTGCCCACTGCAGAAAAACCAGTTCACGGAGACTACGGCATTGCAATAAAGAAAGAGTTTAATTGACATGAGGCCGGCCACACCACGTGGGAGATGAAGTTATTACTCAAATCAATCTCCCTGAAGATTTGGAGGCCAAGGTTTTTCAAGGATAGTTTGGCAGGCCAGGGAATCTGATTCTAGGTGGGGCCACAGGACCCCATTGGTGGGTCTGGGTGGAGCCACTGGTCCTGAAAAGACATTTTAAAAGGCCAATTTTAAGTTTTAAAATAGTGATGTTATCTGCGGGAGTAATTGGGGAAGTTGCAAATCTTATGACCTGCAGAATAATGGCTGGTAATCGTCTATGTCTACACCTGACTAGGATTCAGTGTCCTCTCCTCCTCCTAACCTGGTGGCCTTTCAATAGCTTTACGAAGGTGGTTTGGTACGGGGAAAATGCTGTTTTCATTTAAACTATAAACTAAATGTCTCCCACAGATAGTTTGGTGCAAGCCCAGGAATGATTTAGGGCAGTTTGGAGGTTAAAGGCAAGATGGGGGTTGGTTAGATCCGATCTCTTTCACTGTCATGATTTTCTGTTACAATTTTTGCAAAGGCGGTTTCAAGGGAAGGCTTCCTGGGGAAGTGGTACCTGACTTGTGTCTGGAGAGATTTATAGAGGTTGGCCAAAGAATAGGACCTGAGGTTTCCAGCAGAGGAAATAGCCTGTTTAAAAGTGTGTGGAGGACTGGGTGCAGTGGCTCATGCCAATAATCCCAGCACTTTGGGAGGCTGAGGTAGGTGGATTGCTTGAGTCCAGGAGGGCCAGACCAGCCTGGGCAACATGGTGAGACTCCATCTTGACCAAAAAAAACCACCAAAAAAACAGAAAAAATTTTAGTCAGGTGTGGGGGTGCATGCCTGTAGTCCCAGCACGTTGGGAGATGAGGCAGGCAGATCTCCTGCACTCAGGAGTTTGAGACCAGCCTGGGCAACAAGGCAAAACCCCGTCTCTACAAAAAATACAAAATTAGCAGGAATGGTAGTATGCACCCGTAGTTCCAGCTACTCAGAAGGCTGAGGTGGGAGGATACCTTCAGCCTGGGAGGCAGAGTTTACAGTGAGCCAAGATCGCACCACTGTACTCCAGCCCGGGTGACAGAGATCCAGTCTCAAAAAAAAAAAAAAAAAAAGAAGAAGAAGAAATGGGCAGGTTTTTAATTTTTTTAACAGTGCTAAATTTAGTTTGAAGCTGTTTTCTTGTAAGTCTAGCCTGAAAGTTTCTCCACACATAGTGAACTGTAACTTAATTGGATGAGTAAACAGACTGTAATGTACTCTTGTACCAACCACCGAGTTTCAGCCAATTACAGGCAGCCAACTGTTCAAATAAGGCAAACTCCAAACTGTAACCAATCTGGCTCTTTCTGTACCTTACTTCTGTTTCCTGTACATCACTTTCCTTTTCCTGTTGGTAAATCCTCTCCAACCATGCAGCAACATCAGAGTCTCCCTAAACCTATTCCACTCTGGGGGATTACTGAAGTCACCAATTGTTCATTGCTCAAATAAACTCTGTTATATTGCATTTATCTGAAGTTTATTTATTTATTTATTTATTTATTTATTTATTTATTTTATTTATTTTTTTTTTTTGAGACGGAGTCTGGCTCTGTCACCCAGGCTGGAGTGCAGTGGCGCGATCTCGGCTCACTGCAAGCTCCGCCTCCCGGGTTTACGCCATTCTCCTGCCTCAGCCTCCCGAGTAGCTGGGACTACAGGCGCCCGCCACCTCGCCCGGCTAGTTTTTTGTATTTTTTAGTAGAGACGGGGTTTCACCGTGTTAGCCAGGATGGTCTCGATCTCCTGACCTCGTGATCCGCCCGTCTCGGCCTCCCAAAGTGCTGGGATTACAGGCTTGAGCCACCGCGCCCGGCCTATTTATTTATTTTTTAAGACGCAGTCTCACTCTGTCACCCAGGCTGGAGTGTAGTGGCGCGATCTTGGCTCTCTGCAACCTCTGCCTCCGGGGTTCAAGCGATTCTCCTGCCTCAGCTTCCGTTGTAGCTGGGATTACAGGCACCCACCACCACACCTGGCTAATTTTTGTATTTTTAGTAGAGATGGGGTTTCACCATGTTGGCCAGGCTGGTCTCGAACTCCTGACCTTAGGTGATCTGCCTGCCTCTGCCTCCCAAAGTGTTGGGATTACAGGCCTGAGCTGTCATGCCCGGCCCTGAAGGTTTTCTCTCTTTTTTTTTTTTTTTTGTTGAGACAGAGTCTTACTCTGTCACCAGGCTGGAGTACAGTGGCCTGATCTTGGCTCACTGCAACCTCTGCCTTCCAGGTTCAAGCGATTCGTCTGTCTCAACCTCCCAAGTAGCTGGGATTACAAGTGAGCGCCACCACGCCCGGCTAATTTTTGTATTTTTAGTACAGATGGGGTTTCACCATCTTGGCCAGCCTGGTCTCGAACTCCTGACCTCATGATCCGCCCGCCTCAACCTCCCAAAGTGCTGGGATTACAGGTGTGAGCCACTGTGACTGGCCTGAAGTTTTTATTTTAACAACAGTTACGTAAGGACCAGGCTAGTCTTTCCTGACCATAGCAATCAACATTTACTCTGGTGTCAGATGGGCAAAACGGCGGCACATTCCCCCATGCTTCCCTGCTGGCTTATGCATTTCACCCTGAGGAGTTCCTAGTCAAACGGGTCAGAACCCTCGCCTTGACTCTCCAGAGCAGATGCTGCCCCGGGACCTCTTTCCACTGGATTAGAGCTGGGACACCTGGGCCCCATCTGTGTTTGGCAACCAGTTCTCTCTGTGAATAGGGGCAGGGCACAACTTCTGTGTCTTCATTTTGGAAATGAGACACTGGGCTACACTGATCCCTGGGGTTTCATCCATAACCAACATTTGGCAGAGCTATCAGATGAAAGTCTTTTATAATCATCTTGTTTGTCCTCACAACCTTCTAATGGAGTGAATGGGTTATTAGCAAAAGCTTTCTGTTTCAGCAATTCCTCTTGTGAGGTACTATTAGATAATCTGCTCTCTCTCGCTCCTTTCCTCTCTCTTTGTTTTCTTCCTGGCCCTGCCTTTCCACGTTGAGGAACTGCAGAAGGAGGACTTGGTCTTAAGTTGGACGCAGCTGTTTAAGAAATCATCGGTGACGCCATTAGGCTTTAATAGGATTCCTTTCTCCTCTCTCCGAGAGCCAGGAATTTCCACTTGATAGTTTGTTCATACATTCTTAGGAAAATCCCACTAAATCACTGCAGCTCGATACAGAAAAAGAACAACACGAGCTAGGAATGGGCCACTGTTCCCTGATTATATGATGAATAAATCAAAAAGAGTTGTGAAAGAAACCATTAATTTAAACCAGAACAAAGCTGGGCAAGTTACAGACTGCATAAAAAAGTATAAACTGCAAAATACCCATTTTAGAAATACCATTGTAGACTATTACAGCCAAAAGAAGGCCAGGCATGGTGGCTCATACCTGTAATCCCAGCACTTTGGGAGGCTGAGGTGGGCAAATCATCTGAGGTCAGAAGTTCAAGACCAGCCTCGCTAACGTGGTGAAACCCTGTCTCTACTAAACATAGAAGAATTAGCTGGGCATGGTGGCATGCTCCTGTAATCCCAGCTACTTGGGAGGCTGAGGCAGGAGAATCACTTGACCCTGGGAGGCACAGGTTGCAGTGAGCCAAGATCACACCACTGCACTCTAGCCTAAGCAATAGAGTGAGACTCCATCTCAATCAATCAATCAATCAATCAATAACAGCCAAAAGACAACTTGAAAATCAATGATCCTATCTTTTTTATAGATAAGGAAATTTAAGACTAAAAATAAACTGACTCACCCTAGGTTGCAGCACTATTATTTGGTCTTACGTTGGGGAGCTGTGAAATAAAGTGACAAAAAGAAAAGCGAATTTAAAATAGAAGCCAGCAAACTTTGTCTTAAAAGCCTAGATGGTATATATCTTTGGCTTAAGGGCAATATCCTCTTGACCATTGTAGCAAAAGCAGCCATAGACATGCAAACAAATCAGCATGGCTATGTTCCAATAAAACTTTACAAAAATAGGCAATGACACTAGGATGGCTACAACAATTTTTTTTTTTTTTTTTGAGACGGAGTCGTCTTGCTCTGTCACCCAGGCTGGAGTGCAGTGGTGTGATCTCGGCTCACTGCAAGCTTCACCTCCTGGGTTCACGCCATTCTCCTGTCTCAGCCTCCCAAGTAGCTGGGACTACAGGCGCCCACCACCACGCCCGGCTAATTTTTGTATTTTAGTGGAGACGGGGTTTCACTGTATCAGCCAGGATGGTCTTGATCTCTTGACCTCGCGATCCGCCTGCCTCAGCCTCCCAAAGTGCTGGGATTACAGGCGTGAGCCACCGTGCCCGGCCCAACAATTTTTTTAAAAACAGGAAAATAGGTGTTGGCAAAGATGTGGATAAACTGGAACCTTCATATGTTGCTGGAGGGGATATAAAATGGTGCAACCTCTATAGAAAACAGTTCAGCATGTCCTCAAAATTTAGACATAGAATTACCAAATTGTAACCGAAATGCTAGTTAGTGGCTCTCTGCATATGGAGTCTCATTAACAAGAGCAAGGTCTGACACAAAAAAAGTGAATTTATTCCAAAGCTAGCTTAGGGAAGTGGCATAGTGTCCTGCTGTTAAATATGCCGCTTTGTTTTTAGAGCAGAAAGCAGGTAATTTTTATAAGGCAAAGGAAGACACGAGCAAGGGCAGGGGTTCCCCTGCTAACTTGGCATCTTATTTATGGGGACAGTTGAGCTGGTGCCTTCCTGGGTAGAAGTTATAAAAGTGGCCAAGTGCGCATGCTTTCCATATGCCCTTCTGATGGATTAAAGTTCCAAGGCAACCCCCTGAAAGTGAAAGAAAGTTTCATGGCAGGTATGCTTTTGTTTTCTTTTCTTTCTTTCTTTCTTTTTTTTTTTTTTTTTTTTTTTGAGACAAAGTCTCACTCTGTTTCCCAGGTTGGAGTACAGTGGCACAATCTTAGCTCATTGCAACCTCTGCCTCCCAGGTTCAAACGATTCTCCTGCCTCAGCCTCCTGAGTAGCTGGAATTAACATGTCCACTACCATGCCTGGCTAATTTTTGTATTTTTAGTAGAGACAGGGTTTCACCATATTGGCCAGGATGGTCTCCAACTCCTGACCTCAAGTGATCTGCCTGCCTTGACCTCCCAAAGTGCTGGGATTACAGACATAAGCCACTGCACCTAGCCATGGTATGCTTTTGTTACTGAAACACCAAAGATTTGGTCTCAGTCCTGCTGCCTGCGACACAGAAAGCCAATGACTGAGACAACAAGTATTGCCAAGGGAGAAGGCTTTAATTGGGTGCTGTGGCTGAGGAGATGGGAGCTCAGTTTCAAATCGATCTCCCTGACCCACTAAAATTAGGGGTTTATATAGCAGGGAAGAAATGTAACAATGTGCGAGAAAACAGGAATTCTGGAGGGGTAAGGAAGCAATCATGACTAATGAGGGGACTGGAGCCCCATTGTCTGGATAAGATGATCTGGTAAGTTTCAGCTCTTTGATACATTTTGAGAGTTCTGCCAGTCCTTTCCTGAGGAAAGAACTCAGATAAAACAAACCTAAGTTTCAAGCTTTAAAACCAGAAGGGTCAATTTCTGTGTTTATAAAAAAAAAAACTGTTGATGGGACTATTGAGTCAGTTTCGCTTTGGTCTGAAAATTGACTGTCAGCTCTGGAGAGGGAGATCTGTCTTGGAGTGCACAGTCAGAAGAATTTGCCCTGTGTGGAACGTCTGGTGAGGGGAGAGGTGAGAGGTTACGTTTGCATGTCTGAAGGGCTCAGTAGGACATAGGGAGCTGGGGAAATGAGAAAAGAAGAGAGAGAGAGTAGGAAAAAAGAATAATTAGGCCAGGCTCGGTGGCTCATGCCTGTAATCCCAGGACTCGGTGGTTCATGCCTGTAATCCCAGCACTTTGGGAGGCTGAGGCGGGTGGATCACAAGGTCAGGAGATCGACACCATTGTGGCTAACACGGTGAAACCCTGTCTCTACTAAAAATACAAAAAAAATTAGCCAGATGTGGTGGTGGGCACCTGTAATCCCAGCTACTCGGGAGGCTGAGGCAGGAGAATGGCGTGAACCCGGGAGGCAGAGCTTGCAGTGAGCCTAGATCGTGCCACTGCACTCCAGCCTGGGTGACAGAGCAGGACTCCGTCTCAAAAATAAAAATAAAAATAATTAAACCACCTGTAGAAAAATGGGGGTCCTTGGTTACAATACGACCTACCTATCAATTGCACTCCTGTGAATATACCACGAAGAATTGAAAACAGAGACTCAAGCGAGTCCATGTACATGCCTGTAGTGGTAGCGCTGTTTACAATAGCTAAAAGGTGGAAGTAGGGCAGATGCCCATCAGTGGATGAATGGGTCAGTACATTGTTGTGCAGGTTCAGTATCCCTTATCCAAAATGCTTGGGACCAGATGTGTTTCAGATTTCCTTTTCTTTTTTCAGATTTTAGATATACATATAGAAAATGAGATATCTTGGGCATGGGACCCAAGTCTAAACACAAAATTCATTTATGTTTCATATATACCTTACAGCCAAAAAGTAATTTTATGCAATTTTTTTTTTTTTTTTTTTTTTTGAGACAGAGTTTTGCTCTTGTCACCCAGGCTGGAGTGCAGTGGCACAATCTTGGCTCACTTCAACCTCCACCTCAAGTGTTTCTCCTGCCTCAGTCTCCTGAGTAGCTGGGATTGCAGGCATGTGTCCACCACACCTGGCTAACTTTTGTATTTTTAGTAGAGACGGGTTTCACCATGTTGGCCAGACTGGTCTCAAACTCCTGACCTCAGGCAATCTGCCCGCCTTGGCCTCCTAAATTGCTGGGATTACAGGTGTCAGCCACTGTGCCCGGCCCTATACAGTATTGTTAAAAATATTGTGTGTGACACAAAAGTTTTACTACATATTGACTGCAGCCCATTACACGGATCAGGAGAGGAATTTTCCACTTTTGGTGTCACGATGGTACTCAAAATGTTCAGGATTTTGGAGCATTTCGGATTTGGGATTTTGGGATTAGAGATGCTTAACCTGTACACACATACAGTATAATATTATTGATATGGTTTGACTGTGTCCCCGTGGAAATCTTAACTTTAATTGTATCTCCCAGAATTCTCACATGTTGTGGGAAGGACCAAGGGGGAGGTAATTGAATCATGGGAGCTGGGTCTTTCCCCTGCTATTCTCATGATAATGAAGAAGACTCACAAGATCTGATGGGTTTATCAGGGGTTTCCACCTTTGTTTCTTCCTCATTTTCTCTTGTCACCACCATGTAAGAAGAGCCTTTCGCCTCTTGCCATGAATCTGAGGCCTCCCCGGCCACATGGAACTGTAATTAAACCTTTTTTTTTTTGTTGCCAGTTTTGGGTATGCCTTTGTCAGCAGTGTGAAAACAAACTAATACAATTATTTGTCCATAAGAGGTAATGAAGTGTTGACATATACTACAATATGGGTAAACTTTCAAACCACTGTGCTAAGTGAAAGAAGCCACACACAAAAGGCCACATATTATATGATTTTATTTACATGAAATATCCATAATAGATTATAGAGATAAAAAACAGATTAGTTATTGTCAAGGACTAAGGGAACAAGGGAATGATAAGAAACTGCTTAGTGAGTACTGGATTTTACTTTGTAGTGATGGAAATGTTTTAGAACTAGATAGATGTGGTGATTGCACAAGATTGTGAATGTACTAAATGCTGAATTGTTCTTTAAAAAAGTTAATTTTATGTTATGTGAATTTCACCTCAATAAATTATTTTAAAAAAACAAGGGTCCGGGCGCAGTGGTTCACGCCTATAATCGCAGCACTTTGGGAGGCTGAGGCAGGTGGATCACGAGGTCAGGAGTTCGAGACCAGCCTAGCTAGCACGGTGAAACTCTGCCTCTACTAAAAATACAAAAAACTGGCTGGGCACAGTGGCTTATGCCTGTAATCCCAGCAATTTGGGAGGCCGAGGCAGGTGGATCACGAGGTCAGGAGACCGAGACCAGCCTAGCTAGCATGGTGAAACTGTCTCTACTAAAAATACAAAAAACTGGCTGGGCACAGTGGCTTATGCCTGTAATCCCAGCAATTTGGGAGACCGAGACCATCATGGCTAACACAGTGAAACCCCGTCTCTACTAAAAATACAAAAAATTAGCCAGGCGCGGTGGTGGGCGCCTGTAGTCCCAGTTACTCGGGAGGCTGAGGCAGGAGAATGGTGGAAACCCAGGAGGCAGAGCTTGCAGTGAGCTGAGATAGCGCCACTGCACTCCAGCCTGGGTGACAGAGCGAGACTCCATCTCAAAACAAACAAACAAACAAACAAACAAACAAAAATTAGCCAGTCACGGCGGTGTGTGCCTGTAACCCCAGCTATTCAGGAGGCTGAGGCAGGCGAATTGCTTGAACCTGGGAGGTGGAAGGTGCAGTGAGTGGAGATTGCGCCACTGCACTCTGGCCTGGGTGACAAGAGTGAGACTCCATCTCAAAAAATTAAAACAAATCCAAAAAACAAGCCACAAGGTAGATATGGTCCATAGACTGTAATATGCTAATTCCTTTTATAAATGAGAGTATAGAATGGTTCAAAGGATGGTGAATTTTTATTGCCAGAGATGTTTGTTATTACATTTTTATATTTATTTATTTATTTGAGATGGAGTCTCGCTCTGTCGCCCAGGCTGGAGTGCAATGGCGCGATCTCAGCTCACTGCAGCTTCCACCTCCTGGATTCAAGCGATTCTCCTGCCTCAGCCTCCCAAGTAGCTGGGATTACAGGCTCCCATCACCACACTCGGCTAATTTTGGTACTTTTAGTAGAGATGAGGTTTTACCATGTTGGTTAGGATGGTCTTGAACTTCTGACCTCAGATGATCTGCCCGCCTCAGCCTCCCAAAGTGCTGGGATTACATGCGTGAGCCACCTCACCCTGCATGTTTGTTATTATAATCATTTATCCTGTCAAGGAGAAGAAATAAAGCAATTTCCCAGGTAAAATATTAGCAGAGCCAAGAATATTGTTGAGTTTGAAAATGCCTCCAAATCCAACTAGGTGAGTTTTGCACAAATTTCAGACTCAATTTAAATCTATTACTCTTTTGGTAAAGGTCAAATTCAATGTTTGAAGGGCTTTTGCTATTTTTAGAATGCATCAGATATCTCCCATCCCAATTTTGGGAACTAAAATAAATGTTTGGGGCTTTTTGTGAACTTCCTGTTTCTAAGGAAGAACCTAAGTCTCGTGTAAAGTGTTCCAGAAGCTCTTGGGACATCAAAGAATTCCAAAGAAACAAGGGAATTAGTTCATTGCCGAGGAATCTGAAAGACACCAGATAATTTTATCTAATAAACACACAGAAAACTCCTTCTCAAAGACAATTCAAGGGATTTAATCAATTCGGGGTTCAATGACCCCAAAGTCATGTCTAAGTCAAATATGAAAACAAACTGTGAGAAGACTGGATGCTTACGGAAAGATAAGAAATTCTCGTGTGAACATGGACAACTTGGCCTGATAGTCTCACTGCTATTTTTAATTAATTTTAACAGTTGGGAAATGGGAAAAAAACAGGCTATTTTCGAAGGAGAAGAAGGTAGAAAGGAAATGATGTCTGTGATTTGACTTTTGTGTCCCAGGCCAGCTTTCCCAGGCGACAGCCAGCAGCCCCTAGGTGGCTTTTGTTCACAGAATCGTCATGTTTCGAGTTAGAGTAAGCCCCATTGAGGCTTTCAAAGAGTCACTAACAAGAAGGGTTGCCTGGCATCAAAGTGGCTCGTTCCTGAACCATTCCTCCATGGTGAGTTGCTTCCCACACCCTGATGCTTAGAGTTCCAGGGTGTTCCCCCTTCTTCTTGTAGCAGCAGGTTCTCTCAGAAAACACCAGTCATTATTTACATTTTAGTGTGAATGAGTTTAAGGCATTGGAAATTTACATTTAGCGAAATATCAGTATGAAATAACAAGTGTTGTTCTTGAGTTCTGGTTCTGGGGAGCAGACTGGAAGAATGTTTCTGGGCAGAAGCCTCCTACAGGATCTTGAACATTCGCTTTATTCAGGCTACTAACTCTCCCCAAGATGAAGATTGACCTAGGAAATGTAAACGTCGTTGGCTTTGGAACTGTGGAAGAGAAACGCTTGGAATGAAGGGCAGACACCAGAACACTTGACAATATTTTGTGATTGTGGAAGATTCATTTAGTTCCACCTCTTAGGTGAAAAAGTCATTCATACCCAAAGTGGGAGGAGGATTATTAATGATTCATTTTTTTCTATTATGCTTTCCTGTATTTTCTGCAATGAGCTGTATTTCTTTAATAATCAGTTAACAAAATCTAAAGAATGTAAAGCATTTTTAAAAACTCATCTTTTCTGCCTACACATTATTTTCACTGGTGCATCCATATTTCCATCAATTTGTCATTGCAACTCTTCTGAAACTGCTTCTTAAAATAATTGAACTAGGAAAATCACAAAAATTATAAGAATGACTATGGATGCAGCTTTTGGTCAGGCTCATCAATGTTCTCTGTCCACACAACTGTAGAGAGCTCAAAGGATTAGATGTTCCAATCACACTGGGGTGCGGAGGGATCGTCATGCTTGGTTAGATTGAAAGAGACAGTTGGAATTATTCTTGGAACTGTGCTGTTCCTGTGTGGAGACACAGTCTTGGAAATAGTTGCCTTTTTGTACCACTCCACACATCCTTCAACTAAAACACTACAAATACTATGCTCATTGTGTGCAATCTTATCTCCCTCATTTAATTGTGGAGGGATAGGGAAAAAGGGGATTTGTCCTCTATTGACCATGCTAGTGGTGAATGGATGAATGGGTGGGGACCCCGGGATACTACATCCACCTAAGCTTCAATGAGAGACAGACAAGAAAGAAAATGATTAGTTAAAATATATTTTGGCTGGGCATGGTGGCTCACGCCTGTAATCCCAGTACTTTGGGAGGCCGAGGCGGGTGAATGACCTGAGGTCAAGGGTTCAAGACCAGCCTGTCCAACATGGTGAAACCCCATCTCTACTAAAAATACAAAATTAGCTGGTTGTGCATGGCACATGCCTGTAATCCCAGCTACTTGGGAGGCTGAGGCAGGAGAATCACCTGAACCCGGGAGGTGGAGGTTGCGGTGAGCTGAGATCGCGCCATTGCACTCCAGCCTGGGCAACAAGAGCGAAAGTCTGTCTCAAAAACAAAAAAACAAAACAAAACAAAACAAACCATATATGTGTATATATATAATATGTATTCAAAAATATATTTAAACATTCCTTCCCCTTCTTATCCATGCATCACTGAAGTCTGTGTTCATGCAGCATCCTGGTGTTTACATTCCTTCATCCATATGTACACATTTGGATGAATGAACAGAAGGGCTGTCTCACAGTCCTTCAGATCATAAGTATGAACTGTTTTGCAAGTTTTATCTGCTCTTCAGTACCCATAGTTTATACTTTTGTTACTATAAACATATACCTCTTAGGTCAGTATTGGTGTCTAGAAGAGACAACTTTCTTTGATAGCAAAACTATCAAAGAAAGTTGTCGGGCCTGGCTTTCCTTTTGTGAGCTCTATAATGAAGGGTCTAGTCACTAAATCAGAGCCACTTAGCCTGCACTTTCATCTTGGTGCAATAACAGCATGCCAGTCCTGTCCTGCCCTTGCTGTTTTGGATTATGTGAGGGCAGAGGAGGGGTGTTTCACAAGACACAGAGCATTCAGTTGTCTCAGAGTCATTGACTCAGACTGAGATTAGGCTGGAAGCTGCACAGTGTCAGAATGATGATGATTCTCTCCTTTTAGATATTTATACTTTATGGGAAAGCTATTCTTATGTCAATGACTCAAGTTTCAAATCTTCCATCGAGATGTCTTTTTTGGGAGGGAAGTTTCCTGTCCTTTGTTGGGCAGCTAGAATCCTTGCCAATGCATTCCCCACCCCATACCTGCTTTGTCTCCCTACAAGCTGTCTGAGACATGTCACCTGTCTTTAGTGGAATGCAGGCTTGTTTCCATTTACAGGTCTTTGAAAGTAAAGCTTGTATGATGGAAGCTGTTGGAGTTTGCACAGAAGTTTGCACAGAGACTGGCCCATTTGAACTACATATCATGTCTCTGTTCAGATCTGGGTTTTGCATATTTGGAGTCTCACATCTTGCAATAAATACACGACTTTGATAAGCTTCCCGGGTCACTCAAGGGCTAGAACAGATGATCTCTTATAATCAAGATGGTTTAAGAGAGTCCAGCCATCTGTTTCAGCTTGGCACCCTCAGGGTAGCTATGTTGGCCATGTCACCACATTCTAAACCCTTAGCTTTGTAAGGTCAAATACTCAGTACCATCAGATATTCCAGAGCAAATCAGGCTTTGGGGGGGCTGATTCCCAGTAACCAAACTCACAAGAGGCTGGTGGATAAATGTATCTTTTTTTTTTTGAGACAGAGTCTCGCTCTGTCACCCAGGCTGGAGTGCAGTGGTGTGATCTCGGCTGACTGCAAGCTCTGCCTCCCGGGTTCACGCCATTCTCCTGCCTCAGCCTCCCAAGTAGCTGGGATTACAGGTGCCCGCCACCACACCAGGCTAACTTTTTGTATTTTTAGTAGAGACAGGGTTTCACCGTGTTAGCCAGGATGGTCTCGATCTCCTGACCTCGTGATCCACCCACCTCAACCTCCCAAAGTGCTGGGATTACAGGCATGAGCCACTGTGCCTGGCCAATAAATATATCTTATAATATGCTATGAGGATTAAATGAGTGAGTGGACATAAAACTTCCTTACCTCTGGCCAGGCACATATAGTAAGTGTCTTGTAAATGTTGACTTTTATTTATGCTGTGACCTATCAAACATAGTAGATGCAGCACAGGATAAACACCAACAAATATTTACTCTTGGTGGCTTCCTCCCCTGGGTTCTAGAATCCATACACAGCACCATCCTTCTATGAGGCAGTCAGTCACAATGTGATAAAATAGGTCACTTCAAAAAAAGTGTTCTGGTCCTAAGGATGCAACTGGCCCACACTGTGGCACCTCTCTGGGCTCTTGATCAGCTCGAGAGTCCTCTTGCTTCCTGATTTTATTTGGCAGAGCTGCTGGACCATGTTTACAACCATGTTCAAAGTGCTTAGCTTCTGCAGATGGCTGGTCCTAGCCATTTTATGTTGATCTCTTGTTAACGTCAATTGTGATTGATACTGACCATAGATGCCAGTTTCCCCATGAGCTACATCAGCCAGCTGCCAAAGCAAAAGCACAATGCCTACCAATGAACACTCACCGCCTGGACTGCACAGAGTCATGGTGCTGGGTGTGTCACGTGGGTCCAGAGAATTCGGTGGAATTTGCTCTAGCGCTAATACTTAACACAAAGATGACTGTGGCCCAAAGGAACACTCCACTCCCAATTTTTGTTGCGCGTTGAATTGCAACACCCCCTCCCATCCCTGCCTATTGAGATAACTAACCAAACTCTTAGGAGACAGAGAACAGAGCCCTGACAAACTGAGATATCAGACTGATATTTCAGCAAGAACAGGGAGTGAGGGAAAGGTCTGGAGCACAAAGTTCTGCCTGGGAAGAAAATAATCATAACCCCAAGTAGACTGCAAGGTGGGGCCAGGGTGGGGGTCAGGGCGCTAGGGTGGCCAAGGACCAGCAGAAAAGTACATCATACCGCCAGGTAGATTGAGGGAGAATGAGCCTGTTGAAAAGAGGTAGAACATGGAGTGGGAGTGGGAAGCTGCCCTTTTTTACTGTAGGGCCCCATGGTGGATTCTGTCTATGGAGAAGGCTTACTGGTGCTGCCTGTCCTGAAAAGATCAGAGAGATGCAATGCCTTTGGGAGAGAATGCCAGCGAAGAAAAGAACTTAGTATAACTTCAACTCCATCTATTTTTGCCTGCCTAATGGAATCAGAGCTGGGTGTCTGCAAACGGTTAGTCTGCACGGAGTAGAGGGAATCTATCCTCCTCTCCTGAACCGCATGGCAATCTGTCATCTAACGATCTGCGGCAACGTGATAGAGGGATGGGTCATTACTCTTCAGTATCATCTTAAGAGTCATGCAAGACATAATAGTTTCATCTAGATTCTGACTTAAAAAGGAAAACACAGGCCAGGAGCAGTGGCTCACGCCTGTACCTCCAGCACTTTGGGAGGCCGAGGCAGGCAGATCATGAGGTCAAGAGATCGAGATCCTAGCTAACATGGTGAAACCCCGTCTCTACTAAAAATACAAAAATTAGCTGGGCATGGTGGCATGCGCCTGTAGTCCCAGCTACTCGAGAGGCTGAGGCAGAAGAATCGCTTGAACCTGGAAGGTGGAGGTTGCTGTGAGCTGAGATCGTGCCATTGCACTCCATCCTGGTGACACAGCGAGACTCTGTCTCAAACAAACAAACAAACAAACAAACACACAAAAAGGGAAAACACAAACCTTTTCAAGTTTGAGCCAGAAACTCAATCAGCTGTACTAACAGGGAAGTCGTCCCTTAGCCTCAGTATAATCAATGTGTCTGGGGCAGGGGTGGAGGGATGTAGGAAATCTCCAAAGGTGCTCTATTCTTCCTTGTCATGAGATCACGGAGGCCAGCTGGGTGCTGGTCCCAGGGAGCCAGGTCAAATCATCAGTCAGAATGTGCCAGAGCAGCCAAGGGCCAGTGGCTCACGCCTGTAATTCCAGCACTTTGGGAAGCTGAGGTGGGTGGATCCCTTGAGCTTAGGAGTTTGAGACCAGCCTGGGCAACATGGTGAAACCCCATCTCTACAAATTAGGCTGGGCCCAGTGGCTCACTCCTGTAATCCCAGCACTCTGGGAGGCCGAGGCGGGTGGATCACCTGAGGTCAGGAGTTCGAGACCAGCCTGGCCAACGTGGCAAAAGCCCATCTCTACTGAAAATACAAACATTGGGTGTGGTGGTGGGCACCCATGGTCTCAGCTACTCGGGAGGCTGAGGCAGGAGAATCGCTTGAACCCGGGAGGTGGAGGTTGCAGCAAGCCGAGATTGAACCACTGTACTCCAGCCTGGGTAACAGAGTGAGTCTCCATTTCAAACAAAACAAAACAAAACAAAACATAAAAATCAGCCGGGCGTGATGGCATGCGCCTGTAGTCCCAGCTACACAGGAGGCTGAGGCAAGCGGATCCCTTGAGCCTGGGAGGCAGAGGCTTCAGTGAGCTGAATCGGGTCACTGCACTCCAGTCTGGGTGACAGAGGAAGACCCTGTCTCAAATGTGCCAGAGCTCCTGCCTCCTGCAGCTGTAAGACTCTGGGAGCATCTGTGGCCACTCTCATTTTTCCTAGTCCAAGGGGACCCTCTCTGTATCTTGTCTCCAACATCTGGGTTGTGTCGCTGAAGCCAAAGCCAGTCTGCTCTCCTACGCAAGTACGACCTGCACTGGCCGGGGAGTGAGACTGTGTACCTAGGAGTCCCTGCTGGCGGCAGCAACAGGAGCGCCCCTGCCAGCGAGGACGATGCAGAAGGGCAAGACTGCCTTTGGGATGGAGGTAGGGTTGCCCGGCAGGGCTCTGAATGCCAAGAACCCTGTGACCCACGTTGTCACACTCCCATTTTCCTCCCTAAGGTAGTGTAAAAAGGGAGTTCTTCAAAGTGCAGCCCTTGGCATCTTCACCCATAGGCAAAAGTCTCCTCTGCATTTATTAAATAGCAACGTGGCAGTTTTTAAGCTGTTGGCTCTCAGTAGAATTCTCCACTCTGTACTCCACCCTGATGCTGAGAGGGGGGTCTGCACCCTCTATTTCTGTCACCAGCAGGAGCCCTCACTGCTCTGCCTATAGAGGGCGCTAGAGGGAGACTGATGGGCTGAAGCGGGGAATGATTTGCCTTTTCCCATGTTTCTTGCTCTTGCTGTCATTGTCACCACAGCAACACTAATTCACCTTGGCAGCAACCAGAAATTGATTCCAGTAGCCAGAAGTTCCAGTTTCCAGTTTCTCCTACACTGGCCAACCTCAGAGACACCAGCCCCAACCCGGCACCTCCTCCAGCTCCAGGTCCTAATAACCCAGCCTCCTCTGTTCCGCCAGCCCCAGGGGTGGTAGCCGCCTCCTACAGTTACTCTCCTTTCTGCCTTACTGCATGTTCTCTCCTCACCTTTTCAGTACTCCAAAACCTCTTTACCTGATTGCTATTGTGTGTGATCTCTGTTAAAATTACACAAAATAGCATGGCTTCTCTCTCTCTTTTTTTTTTTTTTTTAAGGCAGTTTCACTCTTGTCGCCCAGGCATGATCAATGGCATGATCTTAGCTCACTGCGACCTCCACTTCCCGAGTTCAAATTATTCTCCTGCCTCAACCTCCCGAGTAGCTGGGATTACAGGTGCCCACCACCGTGCCCAGCTAATTTTTTGTATTTTTAGTAGAGATGGGGTTTCACCATGTTGACCAGGCTGGTCTTGAATTCCTGACCTCAGGTGATCCGCCCACCTCGGCCTCCCAAAGTGCTGAGATTACAGGCGTGGGCCACCTCATCCAGCCCAGCCCAGTTTTGTTTTTTGTTTTTGTTTTTTTTTACACAGAGTCTTGCTCTGTTGCCCAGGCTGGAGTGCAGTGGTGTGATCTCGGCTCACTGCAACCTCTGCCTTCTGGGTTGAAGCGATTCTCCTGCCTCAGCCTCCTGAGTAGTTGGGACTACAGGCACGCACCACCATGCCCAGTTAATTTTTGTATTTTTAGTAGAGATGGGGTTTCACCATTTTGGCCAGGCTGGTCTCGAACTCTTGACCTCGTGATCTGCCCACCTTGGCCTCCCAAAGTGCTGGGTTTACAGGAGTGAGCCACTGTGCCCAGCCTTAGTTTGGTTTTTAATAGTGACAAATATGGGAGAATATAAGAGAGAGGAATGCTTCCTTGTTTCACTCCCTAATGTTTTTGTGGTTGTGAAGAGTTGGTGGGGAGTGGGGAGAGCAGAGATGCCATGATTTGTCGTCTACTTCCACCAATGAACAAGACAAGATTTATTTGCTTATTGATTAATCAGTTACTTTTTTCAACAAACCAACTATTTAATCCAACAGCAGTAATGTGTTTTTAAGAACATTATTCATCACATTAAATTAATGTTCTTCATTAAAATGTTATTGGTTTTCGTGGTTTTGTTTATATTTTATAATTATGTGGAGGTTATAAACATATGGGCTTCATGCCTAGTTTATGTTTGTACTCTCTTTTTTTTGAGACAGAGTTTCACTTTTGTTGCCCAGGCTAGAGTGCACGATCTCAGCTCACTGTAACCTCCGTGTCCCGGGTTCAAGTGATTCTCCTGCCTCAGCCTCCCGAGTAGCTGGGATTACAGGCGCCCACCACCACGCCCAGCTAATTTTTTGTATTTTTAGTAGAGACAGGGTTTCACCACGTTGGGCAGGCTGGTCTTGAACTCCTGACCTCAGGTAATCTGCCTACCTCGGCCTCCCAAAGTGCTGGGATTACAGGCATGAGCCACCGTGCCTGGCCCTATGTTTGTACTCTTTAAATATAATAAAAATAATTTAAGGCAACACTTAGGGTCCACAGGAAAATGTTTTCTTCTTCAAAAAGGGTCTATAGACTGGGCGCGGTGGCTCACACCTGTAATCCCAGCACTTTGGGAGGCTGAGGTGGGCGGATCACCTGAGGTCAGGAGTTCGAGAACAGCCTGACTACAATGGAGAAACCTCATCTTTTTTGTAAAAATATTTTGTAAAAATACAAAATTAGTCAGGTGTGGTGGTGCATGCCTGTAATCCCAGTTACTCGTGAGGCTGAGGCAGGAGAATCGCTTGACCCCGGGAGGCGGAGGTTGTGGTGAACTGAGATCGCGCCATTGCACCCCAGGCTGGGCAATGAGAGGGAAACTCTGTCTCAAAAACAAACAAACAAAAAGGCGGGGGGAATCTGTAACAATTTTTTCTCTTTTAAAGGGTCCTTGGGTTGTTAAATATTTGATGACCAAATTATTGAGGTTTTTTTTAAACATATTTTCTTTTTTTTTTTTTTTTTTTTTTGAGACGGAGTCTCGCTCTGTCACCCAGGCTGGAGTGCAGTGGCCGGATCTCAGCTCACTGCAAGCTCTGCCTCCCGGGTTCACGCCATTCTCCTGCCTCAGCCTCCCGAGTAGCTGGGACTACAGGCGCCCGCCACCTCGCCCGGCTAGTTTTTTGTATTTTTTTAGTAGAGACGGGGTTTCACCGTGTTAACCAGGATGGTCTCGATCTCCTGACCTCGTGATCCGCCCGTCTCGGCCTCCCAAAGTGCTGGGATTACAGGCTTGAGCCACCGCGCCCAGCCTAAACATATTTTCTTAATCAGCCCCCTAGAAATTTGCATTGTTATTGCCTCATTTTATCATAGGGTTTATTAACTTTTTCCACCACTTCTATGCTGTTTTCCTCATTAATTAAAAGTCATTTATTGGGCAGCCACCCCAAAATCCAACTGAAGATAATCTTGTAGAGTTTCCTTCTTTTTTCTGATCATTCAGTTCATGAAAAGGCAACACTGAGCATCAGAAAACTAGAAAGAAAAGGCCCCAGAAGGCTGAGCCTGCTGTGGATTTCCCCTTAATCCTCTTGATAGAGGGATTCCCGTGGGCCCATTTTCAACTTAAGCCCCTGCTTGCCAGAAAAGGAAAAGAGGAGCTGGGCACAGTGGCTCACACCTGTAATCCCAGCACCTGGGGAGGCCGACGTGGGCGGATCGATTGAGCTCAGGAGTTTGAGACCAGCCTGGGCAATACTGCAAAGACTCTGTCTCTATAAAAATAAATTTTAAAAACTTTAAAAAAGAAGAGAGGGAGGATTGAAGAAAATAATGGAAAATGGTGACTGAGAAGTTGTGCGTCACCAGAACAAGTGGAAGGAGAGCCAAGACTGCAATGGGAGTAGAAGAAACGGGACAAAGAAGCATGAATGACAACAATGCCAAGGAGAGCCACGGGGCAACACGGAGAAGAGCCGGAGAAAAAGATCCATGGAAGCGTGAAGATAATACAGAAGGAAGAAAAGTCTAGAGCAGTGTCGTGAGCCCAGTGTGATGGCATCCTCCCGTTTTCCTTTTCCTTCTATTTTTGGATTTATTTCCTTCTCATTCCATGCCTTTGGCAAGGGACACCCCTCTACACCCGCTCAATGTCTGTGCTTCCTGGGATAGCTTTGGAGGTAGAGAGCTCTTCCACAGTTCTTACAAAGAGATAAGTGTTTCATGGTTTGCCAATCCTGTTGTACTGGCTTATGAGAGTCAATTGTTAATTTTTTGAGAATTTTGTGAGCCAGATGTGAAACATGATTATTTTAAAAATTAAACTGTGGCCGGGCGTGGTGGCTCACGCCTGTAATCCCAGCACTTTGGGAGGCTGAGGTGGGCGGATCATGAGGTCAGGAGATCAAGACCGTCCTGGCTAACATGGTGAAACCCCGTCTCTACTAAAAAAATACAAAAAACTAGCCGGGCGAGGTGGCGGGCGCCTGTAGTCCCAGCTACTCGGGAGGCTGAGGCAGGAGAATGGCGGGAACCCGGGAGGCGGAGCTTGCAGTGAGCCGAGATCCGGCCACTGCACTCCAGCCTGGGAGACAGAGCGAGACTCCGTCTCAAAAAAAAAAAAAAAAAAAAAAATTAAATTGTAAGTACAACAGAATAAATGGTATTAAAAAACACAAAATAAATACTAGAACCTCGTCATTCCCTAATGATGTTAGCATATGTTACTGTCTGTGTATGGATGTTTGGAAGGTTACTCAGTTCTTCCGCATGGAAACGCGACATGGTAGTGCCTCACTACGTGTCTCTTGTCTTCACCTTGAGGTGAATTCACACTGACAGGCTGAAATCAGCCATGGTGGGAGTATTTACACCACAGAAATCAGCAAACACCATAAATCAGGGCTTAAAATATTGTTTTATTGTCTAAATGTAACAACATGGCAGAGAGAATATTAATAATGCAGATTAAACTTGAAAATGTGTTGAGTCAGTAGCTGTTACCTTGTGAATAACACAAGAAATTGAGAACAGGGGAGTAGAAATAAAGAGAAATTAGGGAAGTATTTTTCCAGTATTCAAAAACTACATTTAAAAACTATAATCCAACTCATCAAAAATATTGCTTATGGCATTGTAGAATGAGTGACCTTCTGACATATGCCCTTGTTTCACTTTTGTCTTACTTTTTTCTTCTTTTTTCTTTTCTTTTTTTTTTTAATTGAGACGGAGTCTCGCTCTGTGGCCCAGGCTGGAGTGCAGTGGCGTGGTCTTGGCTCACTGCAAGCTCCACCTCCCGGGTTCGCGCCATTCTCCTGACTCAGCCTCCCGAGTAGCTGGGACTACAGGTGCCGCCACCACGCCTGGCTAATTTTTTTTGTATTTTTAGTAGAGATGGGCTTTCACGGTGTTAGCCAGGATGGTCTTGATCTCCTGACCTCGTGATCTGCCCGCCTCAGCCTCCCAAAGTGCTGGGTGTGAGCCCCCGCACTTGGCCACTTTTGTCTTATTAGACAAAAATATCAATCAGCATTCATGTCAGAACTTTATTTGTTCATCAGTTATAACCATTGTTGCTGCAGGTACAAGAGTTTAGCAAAAGTCAATTAAATCGTTTCATGAATATCAATTGGCTGTGTGGAATTTTTAAAGAGTGTCGTGTATTTTATCATTTTCTGCAAATTGTGTGACTCACATCCTTTTTATTGATAAAATGTATAATAAACTTGTGTACCAATATTTCCTTGCAGTTGTTTTTTGTTTTTGTTGGAGAGCCAGTTGTTAAGCATTTACCAGCACATCAGTGGGTAGTTTGGTTACTAAGCATTGCCTCACTCAGCCACCCCAAAGTGAGACCCAGAAGGTGACACCCAGAAGACTTCCTTTAGGAAAGGACCTGGGGCCAGTGAAAAGCACAAGCACGTTTTCTCTCCCCTTAAACAAATTGTGGCAAAATGTACTTAACATAAAACTTACCATTTTAACCTGTTTTTGCTGCTGTTGAGACAGGGTCTCACTCTTTCACCCAGGTTGGAGTTTAGTGGCACGATCTCGGCTCACTGCAACCTCTGCCTCCCAGAGGCAGTGATCCCCCAACCTCAGCCTCCTGAGTAGCTGGGACCACAGGTGCATGCCACCACACCTGGCTACTTTTTTTGTGTGTTTTTGGTAGACATAGGGTTTCACCATGTTGTCCAGGTTGTCTTGAACTTCTGAGCTTGGGCGACCCACCTGCCTTGGCCTCCCAAAGTGCTGGGATTACAGGCATGAGCCACTGCACTCAGCCCATTTTAACCATTCTTAGGTGTACAGTTTCAGCGGCATTAAGTACCTTCACATTTTTGTGCAACCATCACTACCATCCACCTCCAAAACTTTTTGATCATCTCTGACTGAAGCTCTGTACTCATGAAACAGTAACTCCCTATTACCCCCATATTAGTCAATTTTCATACTGCTATATAAGAAATTCCTGAGACTGAGTAATTTATATAGAGGTTTAATGGACTCACAGTTCCATATGACAGGGGAGGCCTCACAATCATGGTGGAACGCAAAGGAGGAGCAAGGGCATGTCTTACATGGTGGCAGGTAAGAGTGTGTGCAGGGGAACTGCCCTTTATGAAACCATCAGATCTCATGAGACTCACTCACAATTGCGAGAACAGCATGGGAAAAAACCACCCTCCATGATTCACTTACCTCCCACTGGGTCCCTCCCACGACACGTGGGGATTATCAGACCAACAATTCAAGATGAGATTTGGGTGGGGACACAGCAAACCATATCACCCCTTTCCTTAGCCCCTGGTAATTACCTCTGTTCTACTTTTTGTATCTATGAATTTGCCTATTCTAGGTATCTCATATAAGTGGAATCATACAACATTTGTCCTTTTGTGTCTGGCTTATTTCACTCAGCATGGTGTCCTCCTCAAGTAAAATCCATGTTGTAGCATGTGTTAGAATTTTCTTTTCTTTTTCTTTTTTTGGGACAGAGTCTTGCTTTGTAGCCCAGGCTGGAGTGCCGTAGCGGGAGGGATCTCTGCTCACTGCAAGCTCCGCCTCCTGGGTTCACGCCATTCTCCTGCCTCAGCCTCTTGAATAGTTGGGACTACAGGCACCTGCCACCACGCCTGGCTAATTTTTTTTTTTTTTTTTTCGTAGAGACGGGGTTTCACCGTGTTAGCCAGGATGGTCTCGATCTCCTGACCTTGTGATCTGACAGCCGCGGCCTCCCAAAGTGCTAGGATTACAGGCGTGAGCCACCGCACCCAGCCTGATTTTTCTTCCTTTTTAAGGCTGAATAATATTCTGTTGTGTGGAGGCACCCACATATTGTTTACCCATTCATCTGTCAATGGACATTTAGTTGTTTCTTCCTTTTGGCTATTGTGAATAATGCTGCTATGAACATGGGCGAGCAAACATTTTTTCTCTCTTTCCCTTTCATGAAGCCCTTTAATTCAGGAGCTCCCACAGGTCAGATGAGAGCTGGATGGATCAAAATGTGGTCCCAGAACTAACCCAAACCTTGCTTTGCCTGAATACTTGATGTCTCTTTCTGCTCCTGTTTCTCAAGTAAGAGGCTGCGTGCTGCAGGAACAGCACCCAGAGAAGCCAACTCCAGTGACTGGTCCATGACACTGCCTGATGCTTCTGCCAATGGCTGGAGTGAAGTACAGTGTGAACTAGTGCCACAACGTGACCCACAGTAGTCCCAGAAACTGGATGACAGAAACTACAGCAGGTGTCTGGTGAGCAAAAGGGCTTTGATATTTTGAGAGACCATTTGGCCTTAAGGCATAAGGGACGGGGTCGAGGGCTTAGCCCTCTTCAGGACCAGGAAATGCCACTGACCCTGAGCAGCTAGTGTGATTGAATCTAAATAAGCTTTTTTAAAAAATGCTGGAAATAATCCATCCTGATTTGTGCCTAGTTGCTGAAAATGTGATCAGCTTTTCCCAGATGAAGCAAATTATTTGCTATTAAAAATTCATTTAAAAATAACATGCCAATCATATTTTCATTGTCAGTTTATCTTCTACCCCAAAAAGCTGAGAATAAAACAAAACATGGAAACATTTTCTGTTTTTTGAAGAAAACAGACATTTTTGGCTCCTCTGAGCAAATGGTAGAGACGTGTTCAACAAGACAAGGTCAGTGTGATGAATGTTTTTGTATGAGATCAAAAGATGTGCAGATGGTGGAATCAACGCTTGTGGTAAAGAGCACTTCCAAATGTAATTTTTAAATCTTTTGTCAGGCTTAGAAAGGCTTCCTAGGTTGTGGAGTGCTGGCCTTTGCTGGTATTAAGAACCCTGGGCCGGGCGCGGTGGCTCAAGCCTGTAATCCTAGCACTTTGGGAGGCCGAGACGGGTGGATCACGAGGTCAGGAGATCGAGACCATCCTGGCTAACACAGTGAAACCCCGTCTCTACTAAAAAATACAAAAAAAAAAAACTAGCCGGGCGAGGTGGCGGGCGCCTGTAGCCCCAGCAGCTGGGGAGGCTGAGGCAGGAGAATGGCGTGAACCCGGGAGGTGGAGCTTGCAGTGAACTGAGATCTGGCCACTGGGTGACAGAGCAAGACTCCGTCTCAAAAAAAAAAAAAAAAAATAAGGGGTTCCCACAATCGTCTCCTCAGATTTGATGATTTACTATAATTTCATGGAATTCAAGGAAACACTTTACTTCCTATTGTTGACTTAAAACCATGAGAGCTATAAATTTGGAAAGGTCTTTATTTCTGGAGAAGGGTTGCTACGTGCGGGGAAGTGGAGCCTCTGGTTGACACCAGAAGCAGGCACTTCAAGGGAGGAAGGGAGGGACAGGAATTTTATGTCAAATGAGTTGGATAAACATATATATATTTAACAGGTCATAGGGGGAGGTATGAATATTCATTAAAGGGGTCACGCACATTTGCAATGAGCAAACATACATGTTAAACATGTCCCATGTTCACTTTGGAATGGAGACTTAGCATTAAAATGCAGTAAAATTAGGCTCTGTGTGTCAAAAGATGAAACTTAGAACACAGAGGCCCCTCTGTGGGCAGCCTCTCAACTGGCCAGAGCCGGCCCATGGTCAGTGGTGTTTTTAATCAGGAAGGAGTGCTTTGTGAAAGTGGTCTGCTGCCGGCCAGGCACAGTGGCTCACGCCTGTAATCCCAGCACTTTGGGAGGCTGAGGCGGGCGGATCACGAGGTCAGGAGATCGAGACCACTCTGGCCAACATGGTGAAACCCTGTCTCTGCTAAAATACAGAAAAAGAAATTAGCTGGGCGTGGTGGTGGGCACCTGTAGTCTCAGCTACTCGGAAGGCCGAGGCAGGGGAATCACTTGAACCTAGGAGGCGGAGGTTGCAGTGAGCCAAGATTGGGCCATTGCACTCCAGCCTGGCTACAGAGCGAGACTCCATTAAAAAAAAAAAAAAGTGGTCAGCTGCCATGTTGAAGCTACAAAAAAAGAGGAGAGTCTAACCATGGCATCAGATGGTTGCTTGAAGTCAATGAAGGCATGAGTTTTCCATTCTTTGTTTCTCCAGGGCTGGTTTCTGTGTAACTTGGGAGAAAAGGCCTGGCAACAGTTAGTGAGGAGGGGGTGTACTGAGGTGTGTCCCACCTCCCATCTCATCTTGAAGGGGAAACTTAGTTTTGTTTTTGTTTTTTGTTTTTGTTTTTTGTTTGTTTGTTTTGAGACCGTGTCTTGCTCTGTCACCCAGGCTGGAGTGCAGTGGCATGATCTCAGCTCACTGTAAGCTCCACTTCACAGGTTCACGCCATTCTCCTGCCTCAGCCTCCTGAGTAGATGGGACTACAGGCGCCCACCACCACGCCCGGCTAATTTTTTGTATTTTTAGTAGAGATGGGGTTTCACCGTGTTAGTCAGGATGGTCTCCATCTCCTGACCTCGTGATCCGCCCGCCTCGGCCTCCCAAAGTGCTGGGATTACAGGTGTGAGCCACTGCGTCCGGCCAGGAAACTTAGTTTTCAAAGTTTTTCTGGGATCTCCTTGGTTAAGAGAAGTCCATTCAGTCAGTCTGGGGACTTAGGATTTTATTTTCATTTCACACTTAGATGTTTATTATAAGGGATACAAATGAACAGCTCATGAAGAGGTACATAGGGCAAGGTTCAGAAGGTCCCTAGTGCCTGAGCTTCTGTCCCCATGGGCTATGGTGCTTGGATGCTTCACCAGCCTGGAGGTGTTTTGAGCCCTATAGTTCAGGGTTTTTATGGAGGCTCCATTATGTAGGCATGATAGACAAAATCATTAGTCATTGATGATTAACTCAATTTCCAGCCCCTCTCCTCAGAATTGGAGGTGGCGGAGAGGGTTGGAACTTTCAGCCAGACCCTCTAATCCTGCTGTGGTCTTTCTGGTAACCTGTCTCCACCCTGAAGTGATCTAGGGTCCCCAGCCAACAGTCATCTCATTAACTAGAAAGAGACACTCATCACTTCGGAGATTCCAAGGGTCTTAGAAGTCCAGTGTCAGGAACTGGAGAGTACGACCAAATATTATGACAAAAGATGCTTCCATCATTCCTATCATTTGGGAAATTACAAGGGTTAGGAACACTGTATATCTTATATGACGGGGGGATATCCTAAAGATCTAGGGAATCAACTTGCTTTATTTCCCTTATTTTTTTCTGACCTTGTCTTAAAAACTGGCTCTCACCAGATGGCCATAAACAACCTTTAGCACCTTTGAAATTGCTGTGGGGTAAAACTAACGTTCATTTAAAATAAATTTTGGAAGAATACAGATGGGCTTTCTACTGACAAAAGTGAGCAGATTTTCTCTTGAATATAAACCATTTTCAATAGTTAAAAAAAACTCAAGCAATCCAGTTAGAAAATGGGCAAAAGGCAAGGGGAGACATCTCACTGAAGAAAATAAAGAGATGGCAAATAAACACATGAGATGATTTTCAACATAATTACCACCAGGAAAATACAAATTAAAACCACAATGAGAAGGAGGGGTAGAGCAAGATGGCTGAATAGAAGCCTCCACTGTTCATCCCCCTGAGCAGGAACACCAAATTTAACAACTATCTACCCAGAAAAACCCACCTACATAAGAACCAAAAATCAGGTGAGCAATCACCATTCCTTGTTTTTTTTGTTTGTTTTTGTTTTTTTGTTTTTTTTTTTGAGATGGAGTCTCGCTCTGTCACTCAGGCTGGAGTGTAGTGGCGTCATTTCAGTTCACTGCAAGCTCTGCCTCCCCGATTCAAGTGATTCTCCTCCTGCAGCCTCCTGAGTAGCTGAGATTACAGGCGTGCACCACTGCACCCAGTTAATTTTTGTATTTTTAGTATACATGACAGGGTTTCGTCACGTTGGCCAGGCTGGTCTTGCCCGCCCCCGCCTCCCAAAGTGCTGGAATTACAGGCGTGAGCCACCACGCTTGGCCGTCAGTTCCTTGTTTTAACCTTATATTGCTGAAAGAGGCACTGAAAAGGATAGGAAAAACAGTCTTGAATTGCCAATGCCCTTCCTCCCCCATCCTCCAGCAGTGACCACATGGCACGTGGAGAGAATCTGTGTTCTTGGGCAAGGGAGAGTGCACTGATTATGGGACTTTGCATTGAACTCAGTGCTGCCCTGTCACAGTGGAAAGCAAAACCAGGCTGAACTCAGCTTATGCCCCCAACAGAGGGAGCATTCAGATGAGCCCAGCAGTTGGAACCTGAGTTCTGACAAGCCTTGCCACTGCAGGCTAAAGTGCTCTGGGGCTCCAAATAAACTTGAAAGGCAGTCCAGGCTACAAAGACTATAACTCCTAGACAAATGCTAGTGCTGTGCTGGACTTGGAGCCAGTGGACTTGAGGGGCACACAACCTACTGAGACAACAGGTTGTTAGGGAGTGTTTGTGCTACCCCTCCCCTAACCGCAGGCAGTGCAGCTTGCAGCAATGAAGCTTGCTCCTTCCTTCTGCTTGAGGAGAGGAGAGGGAAGAGCAGAGAAGACTTTGTCTTGGATCTTGGCTACTAGCCCAGCCACAGTAGGACAGGGTATTGGGCAGACTCATGTGATCCCCATTCCAGGCCCCTAGCTCCTGGATAATATTTCTAGACATACCCTGGGCCAGAGGGGAACCTACTGCCTTGAAGAGAAGAACCCAACTCAGGCAGGATTCATCACCTGCAGACTAAAGATCCCTTGGGCCCTGAATAACCAGAAACAATATCTAGGTAGTAAAACCGTGGGCCTCGGGTGAGACTCTGAGATGTGCTTGCTTTAAGTAAGACCCAGCACATTCTCAGCTGTGGTGGTAGAGGTGAGAGATTCCTTCTGCTTGAGAGAAGCAGAGGGAAAAGTAAAGGGGATTTTGTTTTGCACCTTAGGTACCAGCTCAGCCACAGTGGGGTAGAACACCAAGTGGGCTCTTGGAGTGCCTGATTCCAGACCTTGGCTCTTGGATGGAATTTTTGGACCTTCCCTGGGCCAACGAGGAGTCCACTGCCCTAAAGGTTGAGTCCCAGGCCAAGCAGCATTCACCACAAGCTAACTGACCAGCCAGTGGGCCTGAATTGAACGTCAGTGGTAGTAGTCTGGCAGTACTCCCCGTGGGTCAGAGGTGGCAGTGGTCATGAGGTGAGGCTCCTTTGCCTTTGAAAAGGGGAGGGAAGAGTGGGGAAAACAGTGTCCTGTGGTTTGAGTGCCTGCTGTTCAGTATGCCAGGTAGACTCCTAAGGTTTTTGACTCTAGTCTCTGGCTCCTGGATGGTGTCTCTGGGGGTGCCCAGAGCCCAGGGGATTTGCTACCCTGAAGGGAAGGACACAGACCTGGCTGACTTTGCCATCTGCTGATTGTACAGCCCTAGGGCCTTGAGCAAACATAGGCAGTAGCCAGGGAGTGGTTACACTGGGCCTTGGGTGAGACCCAGTGCTGTGCTGGCTTCAGGTCTGACCCAGTGCAGTCCTAGTGGTGATGGCCCCAGGGATGCTTGTGTCACCCCACCCCCAGCTCCAGGTGGCCCAGCAGAGAGAGAGAGAGAGACTCCATTTGTTTAGAAGAAAGAAAAGAGAACCAGCATCTCTCCCTGGTATTCCAGAGGATTCTTCCAGATCTTATTCAAGACTACCAAGTCAGTACCTCTACGAGTCTGCAAGAACCACAGTATTACTGGGATTAGGGTGCCCCTGATGCAGATATAGCTTAGATCACAATATCCAAGTGCTTTTGAATACCTAGAAAGTCTTCCCAAGGATGGGTACAAACAAGCCCAGACTGTGAAGACTACAATAAATACCTAACTCTTCAATAGACTGATGAACATAAGCATCAAGACCATCCAGGGGCCAGACAGACTCATGCCTGTAATCCTAGCACTTTGGGAGGCCGAGGTGGGTAGATTGCTTGACGTCAGGAGTTCAAGGCCAGCCTGGCAAACATGGTGAAACCTTGTCTCTACTAAAAAATAAAAAAATTAGCCAGGTGTGTTGGCAGGAGCTTGTAGTCTCTGCTGCTCAGGAAGCTGAGGCAGGAGAATGACTGGAACCCGGGAGGCAGAGGTTGCAGTGAGCTGAGATCATGCCACTGCACTCCAGCCTGGGTGACAGAGTCAAACTCCATGTCAAACAAAACAAAACAAAAACAAACCATCCAGGAAAACATAACCTCACCAAACAAACTACATAGGACACCAGGGACCAATCCTGGAGAAACAGAGATATGTGAACTTTAAGACAGAGAATAGAAAATAGCTGTTTTGAGGAAACTCAAATTCAAGATAACACAGAGAAGGAATTCAGAATTATATCAGATGAATTTAACAAAGAGATTGAAATAACTAAAGACACAGCAGAAATTCTGGAGTTGAAAAATGCAGTTGAGAAACTGAAGAATGCATCAGAGTCTCTTAAGAGCAGAATTGATCAAGTAGAATAAATAATTAGTGAGCTTGAAGACAGGCTATTTGAAAATACCCAGTAAGAGAAGACAAAAGAAAAAAGAATAAAAAAGAATAAAGCATACCTACAAGATGTAGAAATTAGCCTCAAAAGGGCAAATATAACAGTTGCTTTCCTTAAAGAGGAGGTAGAGAAAGAGGGGTAGAAAGATAGTTCAAAAGAATAGTAACATGACAAGGATGCTCACTTTTACTGCTGTTATTCAACATAGTACTAGAAGTCCTGGCTAGAGCAATCAGACAAGATAAAGAAATAAAGAACATCAAAATTGGAAAGGAAGAAGTTAAATCATCTTTGTTTGCAGATGATATAATTGTATATTTGGAAAAACCTAAAGAATCCACCAAAACCATTAGTACTGATAAACAAATTCTGTAAAGTTGCCGGATACAAAACCAACACACACAGATTAGTAGCATTTCTGTACACCAATGGCCAACAATCTGAAAAGGAATCAAGAAAGTAATTCAGGGCAGGCGTGGTGGCTCACACCTGTAATCACAGAACTTTGGGAGGCCAAGGCAGGTGGATCACCTGAGGTCAGGAGTTGGAGACCAGCCTGACCAACATGGAGAAACCCTGTCTCTACTAAAAATACAAAATTAGCTGGGCGTGGTGGTGCATGTCTGTAATCCCAGCTACTTGGGAGGCTGAGGTAGGAGAATTGCTTGAACCCGGGAGGCAGAGGTTGCGGTGAGAGAGATCACGCCATTGCACTCCAGCACTCCAGCCTGGGCAACAAGAGCAAAACTCCATCTCAAAAAAAAAAAAAAAAAAAAAAAAAGGAAAGTAATTCCAATTTACAATAGCTACAAATAAAATAAAATGCCTGGGAATTAACCAAAGAAGTGAAAGATTACTATGATGAGAACTATAACACTGAAGCCAGAAATTGAAGACACAAAAAAATGGAAAGAGGTCAGGAATGGTGGCTCATGTCTATAATCCTAACACTTTGGCCAAACGAGGCCAATCACTTGAGGCCAGGAGTTTGAGACCAGCCTGGCCAACATGGCAAAACTCCTTCTCTACTAAAATTAAAAAAATTAATTGGCAGGGTGTAGTGGCTTACACCTGTAATCCCAGTACTTTGGGAAGCCAAGGCAGGCAGATCACAAGGTCAGGAGTTCAAGACCAACCTGAACAACATGGCGAAACTCTGTCTCTACTAAAAATACAAAAATTAGCTGGGCGTGGTGGTGCATGCCTGTAATCCCAGCTACTCAGGAGGCTGAGGCAGGAGAATCACTTGAACCCAGGAGGTAGAGGTTGCAGTGAGCCGAAGTTGTACCACTGCATGCCAGCCTGGGCAATGGAGTGAGACTCTGTCTCAAAAAAAAAAATCACAAAAATTAGCCAGGCATGGTGGTGTGCATCTGTAATCCCAGCTACTTGGGTGGCTAAGGCACAAGAATTACTTGAATCCATGAGATGGAGGTTGCAGTGAGCCGACATCACATCACTGCACTCCAGCCTGGGCAACAGAGTGAGACTCTGTCTCAAAAAAATGAATAAATAAAAAAGGAAGGAGGATATTCCATGTTTATAGATTAGAAGAATCAATATTATTAAAATGTCTGTACTACCCAAAGTAATGTAGAGATTCAATGCAGTGACATTCTTCACTGAAATAGAAAATACAATCTTAAAATGTATATGGAACCACAAAAGACCTAGAATAGCCAAAGGTAGCCTGAGCAAAAAGAATAAAACTAGAAAAATCACATTACCTGACTTGAAATTATACTGCGGAGCTATAGTAACCAAAACGGCATGGTACTGGCATAAAAACAGATGCATAAACCAATGGAACAGAACAGAGAACCAGAAACAAATCCACACACCTACAGTGAACTCATTTTTGACAAAGGTGCCAAGAATATACACCAAGGAAAAGACAGTCTCTTCAATAAACGATGCTCAGCAAACTGGATATCCATATGCAGAAGAATAAAACTAGACCCCTATCTCTCACCATATTCAAAAATCAAGTCAAAATAGATTAACGACTTAAATATAAGACTTCAAACTGTGAAATTACTAAAAGAAAACATTGGGGAAACTCTCCAGGACATTGGGGTGGGCAAAGATTTCTTGAGTAATACACCATAAGCACAGGCAACCAAAGCAAAAATGGATAAATGGGATCACATCAAGTTAAAAAGTTTCTGCACAGCAAAGGAAACAATCAACAAAGTGAAGAGACAACCCACAGAATAGGAGAAAATATTTGCAAACTACCCCATCAGACAAGGAATTAATGATCAGAATATATAAGGAGCTCAAACAATTCTATAGGAAAAAAATCTAATATTCTGTTTAAAGATGGGCAAAAGATCTGAATAGACATTTCTCAAAAGACATACAAATGGCAAACAAGTATATGAAAAGGTACTAAACATCATTGATTATCAGAGAAATGCAAATCAAAACTACAAAGAGATGTCTTTTCACCTCAGTTAAAATGGATTTTATCCAAAAGACAGGCAATAACAAATGCTGGTGAGATGTAGAAGACAGGAAACCCTCACACACTGTTGGTGGGAATGTAAATTAGTGTGACCACTGTGGAGAACAGTTTGGAGGTTCCTCAAAAAGCTAAAAATATAGAGCTACCATATGACCCAGCAATCTCACTGCTAGGAATATACCTGAAAGAAAGGAAATCCATATATTGCAGAGATATCTGCACTCTCATGTTTATTGCAGTACTATTCACAATAGCCGAGATTTGGAAGCAACCTAAGCATCCAACAACAGATGAACGGATAAAGGAAATGTGGTACATGTACACAATGGGATACTATTCAGCCATGAAAAAGAACGAGATCCTGTAATTTGCAACGGCATGGTTGGAACTGGAGATCAATTTTTTTTTTTTTTTTTTTTTTTTTTTGAGACGGAGTCTTGCTCTGTAGCCCGGGCTGGAGTGCAGTGGCCGGATCTCAGCTCACTGCAAGCTCCGCCTCCCGGGTTTACGCCATTCTCCTGCCTCAGCCTCCGGAGTAGCTGGGACTACAGGCGCCCGCCACCTCGCCCGGCTAGTTTTTTGTATTTTTAGTAGAGACGGGGTTTCACGGTGTTAACCAGGATGGTCTCGATCTCCTGACCTTGTGATCCGCCCGTCTCGGCCTCCCAAAGTGCTGGGATTACAGGCTTGAGCCACCGCGCCCGGCCTAGATCAATATGTTAAAGGAAATAAGCCAGGCACAGAAAGACAAACATCACATGTTCTCACTTATTTGTGGTATCTAAAAATCAAAACAATGGAATTCATGGAGATAAAGAGCAGAAGGAAGGATGGTTACTAGAGGCTGGGAAGGGTAGTGGAGGCGGCGGGGGTGGGAGGGGGGTTGCTGCTGGAGGGGAGGTGGGGATGGTTAATTGGTACAAAAAACAGTTAGAGAGAATGAATAAGACCTAGTATTTGATGGCACAACAGGGAGACTATAGTCCATAATAATTTAATTGCAAATTTAAAAATAACTAAAAGAGTATAATTGGATTGTTTGTAACACAAAGGATAAATGCTTGAAGGGACGGATACCCCATTTACCCTGATGTGATTATTATGCATTGCATGCCTGTATCAAAATATCTCATGTACCCCATAAATATATACACCTCTTATGTAGCCACAAAAATTAAAAATAAATTACAAAATATGTATTTAAAAAATACCCAACCCATGATGAGATAACACTACACCCCTATCAGAATGGCTAAAATCAAAAGTAGTGATAACACAAAATGCTGGAAAGGATGTGGAGAAATTGATCACTCAAACACTGTTGGTAGGAATGTGAAATTGTCAAACCACTGTAGAAGAGTTTGGCAGTTTCTTATAAAACTAAACATGCCATTACCATATGACCAGACAATTACATTCTTGGACAATTATCTGGGACAGATTATAATTTGTGTTCTTACAAAACTTGTACACGAATGTTCATAGCAATTTTATTTTTTGTTTGTTTTTTGTTTTTGTTTTCTTTTTTTGAGACAGGGTCTCACTCTGCTGCCCAGACTGGAGTGCAGTGGAGCAGTCATAGCTTACTGCAACCTTGACCTCCTGTGTTCAAGCAATCCTCCCCCCTCAGCTTCCAGGTAGCTAGAGCTATAGGCATGAGTCACCATACCTGGCTAATTAAAAGAAAAAATTTTGTATAGATGGGGTCTCAGTATGTTATCCAGGCTGATCTCCAACTCCTGGGCTCAAGGGATCCTTCCTCCTTCACCTCCCAGAGTGCTACAATTACAGGCATGAGCCACTGTGCCCAGCCTGCAACTTTATTTGTAATAACTCCCCAAACTGGAAAGAAATCAGACATCCTTCAACAGGTGAATAGCTAAACAAAGTGTGGTACATCTGGCAAAAAAACAGATGCATTCAGATGAATCTCTAGGAATTATGCTGACTGGAAAAGGCCAACCCCAAAAGGTTATATACATCATGGAGTACTACTCAGCTATTAAAAAGATGAATTAGGCCGGGCGCGGTGGCTCAAGCCTGTAATCCCAGCACTTTGGGAGGCCGAGACGGGCGGATCATGAGGTCAGGAGATCGAGACCATCCTGGCTAATACGGTGAAACCCCGTCTCTACTAAAAAATACAAAAAACTAGCCGGGCGAAGTGGCGGGTGCCTATAGTCCCAGCTACTCGGGAGGCTGAGCCAGGAGAATGGCGTGAACCCGGGAGGTGGAGCTTGCAGTGAGCTGAGATCCGGCCACTGCACTCCAGCCTGGGTGACAGAGCAAGACTCCGTCTCAAAAAAAAAAAAAAAAAAAAAAAAAAGATGAATTATTTGGCTGGGAGCTTTGGCTCACACCTGTAATCCCAGCACTTTGGGAGGCTGAGGTGGTCAGATCACCTGAGGTCAGGGGTTTGAGACCAGCCTGGCCAACATGGCAAAACCCCATCTCTACTAAAAATACAAAAATTAGCTGGGCGCGGCAGCAGGCACCTGTACTCCCAGCTATTCAGGAGGTGAGGCAGGATAATGGCTTGAACCCAGGAGGCAGAAGTTGCAGTGAGCTGAGATTGTGCCACTGCACTCTAGCCTGGGCAATGGAGCAAGACTCTGTCTCAAAAAAAAAAAAAAAAAAGGCTGAGCAAGGTCATTCACACCTGTAATCCTAGCACTTTGGGAGGCCGAGGCAGGCAAATCACAAGGTCAGGAGTTCGAGACCAGCCTGGCCAGCATGGTGAAACCCCATCTCTACTAAAAATACAAAAATTAGCTGGGCATGGTGGCACACACCTGTAGTCCCAGCTACTCAGGAGGCTGAGGCAGGAGAATCACTTGAACCCAGGAGGCAGAGGTTGCAGTGAACCAAGATCTCACCACTGCACTCCAGCCTGGGCGACAGAGCAAGACTCCATCTCAAAAAAAAAAAAAAAAAAAAAGAATAAATTATTAATACATGCAACAGTTCAGATGAATCTCTAGGAACTATGCTGACTGGAAAAAGCCAACCCCAAAAGGTTATATATTGTATAATTCAATCTATGTAACTCTTCTCAAATGGCAACATTTTAGCAATGGACAACAGATTGTTGGTTGCTAGGTGACCGTGGTGAATACCTAACATATGATACAATTGTGTAGAATTAAATACATACATTACACAAATGTGTAAAAATAAAAGGAGATTTCTGAGTAATATTGTATCAAAGTTGATATCCTGGTTGTGATTTTGTGCTATAGTTTTGGAAGATGTTACCACTGGAGGAAATGGGTAAATGTTTCATAGAATCTCTTTGCATTATTTCTTATAACTGCATGTGAATTAAAATTATCTCATTAAAATTTTCAGTTAAGGCCGGGCGCGGTGGCTCAAGCCTGTAATCCCAGCACTTTGGGAGGCCGAGGCGGGCGGATCACAAGGTCAGGAGATCGAGACCACAGTGAAACCCCGTCTCTACTAAAAATACAAAAAATTAGCCGGGCGCGGTGGCGGGCGCCTGTAGTCCCAGCTACTCAGGAGGCTGAGGCAGGAGAATGGCGGGAACCCGGGAGGCGGAGCTTGCAGTGAGCCGAGATCGCGCCACTGCACTCCAGCCTGGGCAACAGCGTGAGACTCCGTCTCAAAAAAAAAAAAAAAAAAAAAAAAATTTTCAGTTAAAAAAAAAATTAATCAGGGCCAGGTGTGGTGGCTCATGCCTATAATCCCAGCACTTTGGGAGGCCAAGGCAGGTGGATCACTTGAGGTCAGGAGTTTGAGACCAGCCTGGCCAACATAGTGAAACCCCTTCTCTACCAAAAAAATACAAAAGTTAGCTGAGTGTGGTGGCAGATGCCTGTAGTCCCAGCTACTCGAGAGGCTGAGGTAGGAGAATCACTTGAATCCAGGAGGCAGCGGTTACAGTGAGCTGAGATGGCACCACTGCACTCCAGCCTGGGGGACAGAGTGAAACCCTGTCTCAAAACAAAAACAAAACATTAACCATAAACACAACATTTTCCTTAAAAAGCATCAGGCCAGGAAAACTCCAGGCCAAACTTTCAGTTCTATTCTGGAATGCCACAGGTTTTTCTCAGAACCTCATGTGACTTCAGATCGTTGTTCTTACTATACATCTGTTCAGATACACTCACTCACATAATATATATATCTTTTCCTTAATATGATTATTTAAAAGACAGGGTCTTACTACATTGTCCAGGCTGGACTTGAACTCCTGGGTTCAAGCAATCCTCCTGCCTCAGCCTCTTGAGTAGCTGGGAATACAGGCACATGCCACAGCTCCCAGCTTCCACATCTGTTTCTTTACAGTCTTTCCTCATCCATCATTCTATTGAATAGACATTAAGCCATGTCTATTATTATTTTTAATAATAGACATTAAGTACTTTGTAGGTTGATGAATTAATCTCTTGCTAATGTGGCCCTGAGACTCACAGCCCTTAATTGCTCTCTAGTGCCTGGAGTCTTATATGAGATTGATTTCCTTCCTTCCCTCCTTCCCTTCCTTCCCTCCCTCCCTTCCTCCCTTCCTTCCTTCCAGATTTCCTTCTTTCTTTCCTTCCTTCATTCCTTCCCTCCCACCCTCCCTCCCTTTCTTTCTCTCTCTGTCTCTTTTTTTTTTTCTGTGAGACAAGGTTTCACTCCGTCACCTAGGCTGGAGTGCAGTGGCATGACCACTGCTCACTGCAGCCTCAACTGCCCAGGCTCTGGTGATTTTCCCACCTCAGCCTCCTGAGTAGCTGGGACTACAGGCAGGCATCCACCACAACATGCAGCTAACTTTTTGGTATTTTTTGGTGGAGATGGGGTTTTGCCATGTTGGCCATGCTGATCTTGAACTCCTGGACTCAAGTGATCCACCTGCCTTGGGCTCCCAGAGTGCTGGGATTATAGGTGTGAGCCACCGTGGCTGGCCAAGATTTCCTTTCTATGAAACTTGAAAATGTCTGATAGATGACCTTATAGCATTGAAAAGATTATGCCTTTAGATCTACTAATACTGAATTCTTTATTTTATTTATTTTTATATATATTTTTGAGACAGAGTCTCGCTCTGTCACCTAGCCTGGAGTGCAGTGGTGCACAGTGGATCTCGGCTCACTGCAAGCTCCACCTCCCGGGTTGACGCCATTCTCCTGCCTCAGCCTCCTGAGTAGCTGGGACTACAGGCGCCCACTACCACGCCCGGCTAATTTTTTGTGTTTTTTAGTAGAGACAGGGTTTCACCATGTTAGCCAGGATGGTCTCGATCTCCTGACCTCATGATCCACCCTCCTTGGCCCCCCAAAGTGCTGGGATTACCAGTGTGAGCCACCATGCCCAGCCACCAAATTCTTATATTCTGGAAACACAAATCTTTTTATAGAGAAGAGACTAAATCTCCTTTTCCTCCTCCTTCTTCCTCCTCCTCTTCTTCATTCTCTTCCTCATCTTTTTCTACTCCATTTTCACCATATACAGACACTAGACATAGTCCTTTGCTTTGTCTCATGCTCACAACAAGCCTATGAAGGAAGTATTATTTCTGCTACCTTATACATATAAGAAAAAAACTGAGGCCCAGCCACTTACCCATGGTCACATGGCGGATTGCTGGAGGCCGAAAGAGTGAGGGTTGTGATCAACTCGGTATACCACTGGAGGCTGTATGAGTAAGCAGCAAACTGTTTCTCATAATACAGAATGTTGGCAAACTGGCATTCGCAGCCAGAAGGACTGCTGAGGGCAGTCACGATCCAGGCACAAATGTTTCTTATTATTAGGCATAATTAAAGCCTATCAGTAACAATATGAACCTGTGATCAATTAAGCAGCGGACCAGTCGTTACCTCCTCCTCCTTGGTCTTGTTGCCCAATAAATACAAACGGCTGTAGAAGCTCAGGGGCTGCCTTTGCTCACTAGAAGCAGGGAGCCCTTTTCATCTTGTCTTCTTCTCGTTTCTTCTTCCCCATGTTAGCCTTTCCTTAAAATAGTTATTTTTGTTTTTTGTTATCATTTCTATGTTCCTCCCTTCCTTTAGTCTCATAATGACAGTCTCAGGCAGAAACAGTAGTAACTGCTGTAATGATGGTCTGAAGTAGTAACAGTAGTAACTGTTATAGTGACTGTCTCAAGTAGTAACTGTGGCAGTCTGCCACAGCTGATAAGTAGCAGAGCCAGGAATAAAGCATGGGTCAAATGTGCATTCTCACAACACCACACCTGTGGTTCTGTTACCGTACCAGGTTCCTTGCCCAATGCATGACAAGTCAATACACTGAGACACCAAGTTGCAGCAGAGAAAGAGGTTTAATCATCAGGCAGCCAAGTGAGGAGATGGGAGGAAGCCTCAAACCCCAAGGAGTTTGGGGCTAGGGATTTTAAGGGGTTTGGATGAGTAGGGGGCTGAGGTGTGGGGATTGTTGATTGGTTGAAGAGGACTGGGTGAGGTCATGGACAGGGACATGAAGAATCTGTATTCTTCTGCTGATTCAGTTCCTCTGAGGGGGGTCTTCAAACTGGTTGGCATCAGCCATTCCAATTGAATTCAGGATCTGGAAAACATCTGACACAACCTTTTTTTTTTTTTTTCTGAGAGTCTTGCTTTGTTGCCCAGGCTAAAGTGCAGGAGTGCAGTGGTGCAATCTCAGCTCACTGTAACCTCCACCTCCCGGGTTCAAGAGATTCTCCTATCTCAACCTCCCAAGTAGCTGGAATTGATTTTTATATTTTTAGTAAAGACCAGGTTTCACCATGTTGGTGAGGCTGGTATTAAACTTCTGACCTCAAGCAATCCACCCACCTTGGCCTCCCAAAGTGCTGGGATTACAGGCATGAGCTACCGTTCCTGGCCTTAAGCAATTCTTAAAAGCAATTCTAATGAGTCTAACATTAGAGATCCTATCTACAGGAACAATGGGGATGCAAAATAGTATCTAGTGCTAGGAGATTTTGAGTTAGCAAGCAGCTACGGGAAGCTTACCAAAGTGTGGCTTGATTAACATTTAATTATACCTAATTTTCCATCCAGCATCTGGCATATAATTCTTGTTAACCTTGTTGTCAGAGGTATTTGAACCAGAGCAATTCCTTTTTGAATAGGGGTTGGGTAAAATAAGGCTGAGACCTACTGGGCTGCATTCCCTGGAGGTTAGGCGCCCTTAGCCACAGGATGAGATAGGAGGTCAGCACAAGATACAGGTCACAAAGACCTTGTTGATAAAACAGCATACGCAGTAAAGGCGGCGGCCACATCCCACAAATCCAAGACTGCGATGAAAGTGACCTCTGGTTGTCCTCACTGCTCATGATACGCACATTATAATGTATTAGCATACTAAAAGACACTCCCATCAGCACCATGACAGTTTACAAATGCCATGGCAATGTCAGGAAGTTATCCTATGGGGTCTAAAAAGAAGAGGAACCCTCAGTTCCAAGGATTGCCCACCCCTTTCCTGGAAAACACATAAATAACTCACTCCTTGTTTAGCATATAAACAAGAAGTAACTGTAAGTATCGTCAGCCCAGCACTCATGCTGCTGCTCTGCCTGTGGAGTAGCCATTCCTTTATTCCTTTCCTTTCCTTCTTTTTTTTGAGACAGTCTCACTCTGTCACCCAGCTGGAGTGCAGTAGTGTGATCTCGGCTCACTGCAACCTCCACCTCCCAGGTTCAAGTAATTCTCCTGCCTCAGCCTCCTGAGTGGCTGGGACTACAGGCATGTGCCACCATGCCTGGCTATTTTTTTTTTTTTTTTTTCATATTTTTAGTAGAGACATATTTTCCCCATGTTGGCCAGGCTGGTCTCGAACTCCTGATCTCAGGTGATCCACCTGCCTTGGCCTCCCAAAGTGCTGGGATTACAAGTGTGAGTCACTGCGCATGGCCTCTTTTACTTTTTTCTTTCTTTTTTTTTTTTTTTTATTTGAGACAGAGTCTCGCTCTGTAGCCCAGGCTGGAGTGCAGTGGCATGATCTTGGCTCACTGTAACCTCCGCCTCCCGGGTTCAAGTGATTCTCCTGCCTCAGCTGCCTGAGTAGCTGGGACTACAGGCACGTGTGCCATCACGCCTGGCTCATTTTTGTATTTTTAATAGAGTCAGGGTTTCACCATGTTGCTTAGGCTGGTCTCAAGCTCCTGAGCTCATGATCTGCCTGCCTCGGCCTCCCAAAGTACTGGGATTACAGGCATGAGCCACCATGCCCAACCTACTTTTTTTTTTTGAGATGGAACCTTGCTCTGTTGCCCAGGCTGGAGTGCAGTGGTGCAATCTTGGTTCACTGCAACCTTGGCCTCCATGGCTAAAGAGATTCTCGTGCCTCAGCCTCCTGAGTAGCTGGGACTACAGGTGCGTGCCACCATGCCCGTCTAATTTTTGTATTTTTGGTAGAGACGGGGTTTCACCATGTTGGCCAGGCTGTTCTCAAACTCCTGACCTCAGGTGATCATCTGCCTTGGCCTCCCAAAGTGCTGGGATTACAGGTGTGAGCCACTATGCCCAGCCTCCTTTACTTTCTTAATAAACTTGCTTTTAATTTACTCAGTGGACTCACCCCCAAATTCTTTCTTGCGCAAAGTCCACGAACCCTTTCTTGGGGTCTGGGTCGGGAACCCTTTCTTGGGGTCTGGGTCGGGACCCCTTTCAGGTAACACTGTGAGTATGGTTTCAGTTCTCTCCAAGTTTTTGGTGCTGTGACCTCTTGACATTTAAAGATTATTGAGGATCCTAAAGAGCTTTGGTTAACGTGAATTATATAAATTGGCATTTACCATTAGAAATTAAGGCCAAGCACAATGGCTCATGCCTGTAATCCCAGTGCTTTAGGAGACTGAGGCAGGAGGATTGCCTGAGGCCAGGAGTTTAAGATCAGTCTGGGCAACATAGTGAGACCCCCATCTCTAAAAGAAAAGAAAAGAAAAAAATTGAAAAAACTAGTTGGGCATGGTGGCATGCACCTGTAGTCCTAGCTACTAAGGAGGCTGAGGCGGGAGGATCACTTAAGCCCAGGAGTTTGAGGCTGCCGTGAGCTACAGCTGTGCTACTTCATCCCAGTCTGGGCAACAGAGTGAGACTCTGTCTCTAAAAAATTTAAAAAATAAAAGAAATTAAAAGTGATACATTTTAGAATACTTATTAATTCATCTAAAAATAACTCACTAGATTTGAACATAAAATATACAATTTTTATCAAAAATAAGTATATATATCCCAGAATAAAAAATATTAGTGAGAAAAGATGTTTGAATCTCTTTGAAGTTTGGCTTAACAGAAGACAGTTGGATTCTCAGGTCTGTGTCTGCATTTAATCTGTTTTGAAATGTTGGTTTTGTTGAAGTATATGAAGAAAATCAGGCCTCTTTACAGTCTTTTAAGAAATTTTTCAGATAACTTTAAATATTAATCTTTGATGCAGTATCAATACTCAACAAGTGATATTTTCTTGAATGTTAGTCATAATGTAGAATCTGAAACAAAACCAATGAATTTTTTTGAACTCTGTTACATTAAAACATATAGGTCTCTCTTGTGACTTGGATCTTTTACTGATGCATGATTTGTAACATCTTGAATTGGTCATTTTGAGAATATTGGTTCACTGAGGTATGCAGATATCCTAGATATTGACACATTTCATTGTATATGAATCACATTGGCCGGGCGCGGTAGCTCAAACCTGTAATCCCAGCACTTTGGGAGGCCGAGACGGGTGGATCACGAGGTCAGGAGATCGAGACCATCCTGGCTAACACGGTGAATCCCCATCTCTACTAAAAAATACACACACACACACACACACACACACACACACACAAAACTAGCTGGGGGAGGTGGTGGGCACCTGTAGTCCCAGCTTCTCGGGAGGCTGAGGCAGGAGAATGGCATGAACCCGGGAGGCAGAGCTTGCGGTGAGCAGAGATGGCACCACTGCACTCCAGCCTGGGCGACAGAGCGAGACTCCGAATCAAAAAAAAAAAAAAAAAAAAGAGAAAAGACACGTCTATGCAAAGGGTGGCTAGTTCAGCTTGCAATTGAATTGTACAAGTGCTTTTCCTCAAGATACCACTCCTACATAGAATGTTAAAAAGATGCTGAAATTTAATCAAATCAATTTTGCGTGTGTGTGTGCATCACAGGGTCTCACTTTGTTGTCCAGGCTGGAGTGCAGTGGCGCAAACACGGCTCATTGCACCCTCGACCTCATGGCCTCAAGTGATCCTCCTTCCTCAGCCCTGCAGGTAGCTAAGACAACAGGTGTGTGCCACTACACTCCGCTAATTTTTATTTATTTATTTTTTTGTAGAGTTGTAGAGACAGCGTTTCGTGATGTTTCCCAGGCTAGTCTGGGACTCCTGAGCTCAAGTGATCCATCAGCCTTGGCTTCCCAAAGTGCGGGGATTGTACAGGTGTGAGCCACTGTGCCCAGCCTAAAATCAATATATATGTATATTTTACTTCTTTGGCAAGGACATTCTTTTTTATAACTTTTAAATTTACAACCTTTTATATTTACAGAAAAGTTACATAAATAATACAGAGAATCCCCATTTGCCTGGCTCCACTTCTTAATGACTGTAGTGCCTTTATCAAAACCAGGATCTTAGCATTGTAACATACCATTAGCAAAACTACAAATTGTATTCAAATTACACCAATTTTCCACTAAGGTCTTTTTCTTGGTCCAGGATCCATACAGGATCCCATGTTGCATTTAATTACTGTGTCTCCTTAGCTTTCTCTAATCTGTGAAAATTCTGCCAAGGCATTCTTAGGTAAAAATGGCCTTTTTTCCCTTGCCAGTGTATTGCATTCAAAGAATATAATGATCACTACCTTGAATTGTGTTAAGGCACAACATTTACCTCTAATTGCCTTTGGTTGTTGTTGCTGTTGTTGAGATGGAGTCTCTCTCTGTCGTCCAGGCTGGCACGGTCTCAGCTCACTGCAACCTCCGCTTCCTGGATTCAACTGATTCTCCTGCCTCAGCCTCCTGAGTAAATGGGATTACAGGTGCCCGCCACAACGCCAGGCTAATTTTTGTATTTTTAGTAGAGGTGGGGTTTCACTATGTTGCTCAGGCTGACCTCAGGTGATCTGCCCACCTTGGCCTCCCAAAGTGCTGGGGTTACAGGTGTGAGCCACTGCGCCCGGTCTATAATTGCTTTCATGTGGTCAGTGAAAATGGACACGATGGAAAAGGCAAATAATGCTTTAGTATGATTATGAAGATGACTTCATGGACCTTCTGAAAGAGCCGAGGGACTCCCATGGGGCTATGGACCATAGCATACAAACTCCTGGTAGAGGAAGAGCTGCTCAGATTTTGCTTTTCAGCATCAAACCTGCTAGGCTTGATGCAGCAGCTGTTACCTCTGGGGCACATTCAAAACTCCTTGGGGATAAGAACCATTTCCACCCAGATGAAATGCCAGAGCCAGGAGCCCACGGAAACAGCTGTGGCACCTTCCCAGGAACCTCCACTTCAGTACCAGTATCCCAGGTGTCCCAGGCTTCCTGCTGCCCAAGGCCACACAAAAGGGACCTCGGATGTGCAGGGCAACTTTACAGAATGGTAGGGAAGAGCAAGCTTGTCTCCATCGTTCCTGTGCTCACGGTACAACTACAGGAACCCAAAGATCAAACCCCAGGGTGCTCCACAGGCTGCTTTCTCCTGGACAATGACCTGCCTTCCTGCTCCACAGCGAGTACCCTGTGTCTTGGACTTCTCTGTCTTTTCTTCAGTATTTCACTTTCCAGAACACGGCAGCAGGTTACCCGAGAAATGAATTGTTGACACTGTGAGAATGACCATGAAAATGTTCATTGTGGTAGGCAGGGGAATTCATGGCTTAACAGGAGACTCCTGGAGGTAGAATACCTTAAAAGCAAGAAATAATTGTGTGATGGAGAGTATTTCAGGAGTGGGTCAAAGGCAAATGGGGTGATTCTGGAGCCCCGAAAATTACATGAAGGGCCTACTTGGCCTAGACAAAGTCAGAGGAATGGAATGATTAAATGATTGGGGGAGGGAGACAAAATCTGTGCTGCAGTGGGTTATCTCTTCATGAGAAGATGGCTATACTATAGAGCTTTTTTTCAGTTTCCAATGAATGAAAAATATGTAATGTTTACATTGTCAGGGTCCAACAGAACACGCCATATGTCTCAGTTTACACAGCTGATTTCATGGACCATCATATTTCTAACATTTCCATGTTGTTCTTCCTTATAGACGTTTGGACACGACTTAGGTAGGTCACGTTTTAATATTTTGGGGGGCCCAGTCTTCTTCCTATATCTCCCTGGTTTAGGAGGCTGTCAGCTTTTTTTTTTTTTGAGACAAAGTCTTGTTCTGTCACCAGGCTGGAGTGCAGTGGCACGATCTTGGCTCACTGCAACCTCTGCCTCCCGGGTTCAAAACTCAGCCTCCCAAGTACCTGGGATTACAGGCACACACTACCATACCTGGCTAATTTTTGTATTTTTAGTAGAGACAGCGTTTCACCATGTTGGCCAAGATGGTCTCGATCTCTTGACCTCATGATCCACCTGCCTCAGCCTCCCAAAGTGCTGGGATTACAGGCGTGAACCACCGCACCCGGCCCTCACCTCCTTTTTTTTCCCCTTTTTTAAGACAGAGTCTCGCTCTGTCGCCCAGGCCGGAATGCAACAGCCCAATCTCAGCTCACTGCAACCTCCGCCTCCTGGGTTCAAGTGATCCTGCTGCCTCAGCCTCCCGAGTAGCTGGGACTACAGGTGCCTGACACCACACCTGGCTAATTTTTTGTATTTTTAGTAGAGATGGGGTTTCACTACATTGGCCAGGCTATCTGGGGAACCAGCCCCCAATATTTCAACATAGGTTCTTTTCTATTTTCCCTAAGTGCTGGCTGGAAAATAAAGAGAAAGGGTAAAAAGAGAGGAATTTTATAGCTGGGCCTCCGGGGGTGACATCACATATGGGTAGAACTGTAATGATGACCCCGAGCCACAAAACCAGCAAGTTTTTATTAGGGATTTTAAAAGTGGAGGGGCTGTATGAACAGGGAATAGATCACAAGGATCACATGCTTCAAAGGGCAATAAAGATCACAAAGCAAGGCAAAATTGGAATTACTGATGAGGGTCTATGTCCTGCTGTGCGTGTATTGTTTTGATAAATATCTTAACAGGAAACAGGGTTCAAGAGCAGAGAACCGGTCTGATTAGAATTTACCAGGCGGGAATTTCCCAATCCTAGTAAGCCTGAGGGTACTGCAGGAGACCAGGGCATATTTCAGTCCTTATCTCAACCGCATAAGACAGACACTCCCAGAGCGGCCGTCTATAGACCTCACCCCAGGAATGCATTCCCTCCCCAGTTGCTTGCTGGGAAAAGAATTCAGTGATATCTCTCCTACTCGCACATCCATCTATAGGCTCTCCGCAGGAAGAAAAACATGACTCTATTCTGCCCGACCCCGCAGGCAGTCGAACCTTATGGTTATCTTCCCTTTTTCCCTGAAAATCACTATTATTCTGTTCTTTTTTAAGGTGCACTGATTTCATCTTGTTCAAACACACATGTTTTACAATCAATTTGTGCAATAGTGGTCCTGAGGTGATGTATATTCTCAGCTTATGAAGATAACATGATTAAGAGATTAAAGTAAAGACAGGCCTAAGAAATTATAAGAGTATTATTTGGGAAGTGATAAATGTCTATGAAATCTTCACAATTTATGTTCAGAGATTGCAGTAAAGACAGGCGTTAGAAATTATAAAAGTATTAATTTTGGGAACTGATAAATGTCCATGAAATTTTCACAATTTATGTTCTTCTACTTCGGCTTCAGCCAGTCCCTCCATTTGGGGTCCCTGACTTCCCGCAACACCAGGCTGTTACCTGTTTTCTATGCAGAAAGAGAGGCAAGGGTGTGGCAAGTAACATCGTTGGACAATTCGGTGGAGGTGTCAGGTTAACCTGACTGGAACAAATGGGGTGCACAGGAAGGTAAATTTGGGGGACAGGTTGTACTGCTGAGCAGACACCTTGTACCTGAAATGCACACCGACGAGCTGAGCTATCAGTGTTCTGTGTGCTACATCTGCAGAAGGTCAAACTGGCTTTTCTTTCAAGCCCTGAATTATGAAACAGGATTGTACACGTTTTGGAAAAATCCTTGTGGGTGTTTTTCTAACAAATTTGGCCTTTTGGTTTTCATCTCGTCCTGGGGAGACTTTTCAACATTTACGTCTGGTCTCTGCTACCTTCATTATGGGCAAATAATAAGTGGTCAATTAATGCTTATAGAATAAAATTCACTCCTCCAACATGACAGGATTTTAAATGATTCTATGGCCTGGTAGTAACACCTTCTCTGTATTCCTCTTCCAGAGTTTGAACATTCAGAAAGTAGGGGAGGATACAGGGCTGAGAAAGGGGGTTGGTTTATGGAGCCCCCTTTGAGCAAATTACTTAAGAGATCTCGATTTACCTATCCACGTGTGTGCCTTAACAGGTCATGTCTTCCCTACTAGACTCTCCTCTCTAGGTCAATTGTCTTCTCCTTATAGTTCCCAACCACAACCTGCAACACCCCTCCTGTTCTACTGCTTCCAGACCTTTGTTCATATGACCCCTTTCCTTCATGAAATCTCCCTCTCCCACTTTGTTCCCCAGCCCCTCTAAATCTTTTTTTTTTTTTTTGAGATGGAGTCTTACTCTGTTGCCCAGGCTGAAGTACCATGATGTGGTCTCAGCTTACTGCAACCTCTGCCTCCCGGGTTCAAGCGATTCTCCTGCCTCAGCCTCCCGAGTAGCTGGGATTACAGGTGCCTGCTACCATGCCTGGCTAATTTTTTGTATTTTTAGTAGACAGGGTTTCACCATGTTGGCCAGGCTGGTCTCGAACTCCTGACCTCATGATCTGCCCACCTCAGCCTCCCAAAGTGCTGGGATTACAGGCGTGAGCCACAGCACCCAGCCCCGCCCCTCTAAATCTTATCTAGTCTTCAAGGCCCACCTCAGGTTCTGACTTTTCAGAGATTTTCTTTGTAATTCATCATCATTATCTCTGCAATACTGATAATAATGATGACAAGTATCAATCACTGAACAGTTACTATATACCAGCGGCTGTAGTAAACCCCAATATAATTTCATTTAATTATCATAAGAACCTTGTACTTGTGGGTGGGGAAAGCTAAGAGAATTTGGGTGCACTGACCATGCCAGACTCTAAGTGACAGAGCTGGAACTGCAGCCTTAGTTTGCCTGGCTCTGAAGACCATGCTTTTAACTGCTCTCTAGTTTGCCCTCCTGAAAAGTGCTAGCTATCTAATTGGGAGAAGCTGATGAATTACATAGGACCTCAAAGATCATGCAGTCTGTGTTGATCCATTTGCATTGCTATAAAAAAGTACCTGAGGCTCTTGCCAGAAGGAGATATTGGTGCCATGCTTCTTGTACAGCTTGCAGGAGTATGAACCAAATAAATCTCTTCTTTTATAAATTGCTCAGCCTCAGGCATTGCTTTATAGCAACACAAACAAACTAACAGAAAATTGGTCCTGAGGAGCATTGCTATAAAGATACTTGAAAATGTGGAAGCAGCTTTGGAAATTGATAACAGGCAAAGATTGGAAGAGTTTGGAGGGCTCAGAAGAAGACAGGAAGACAAGGGAAAGTTTGGAACTTCTTAGAGACTTGTTAAGTGGTTGTGACCAGAATGCTGATAGAAATATAGCCAGCGAAGGCCAAGCCGGTGAGGTCTTAGATGGAAATGAGGAACCCATTGGGAACTAGAGGAAAGGTCACCCTTGTTATGCCCTAACAAAGAACTTGGCTACATTGTGTCCATGTGCTAGGGATCTGTGGAAGTTAGAAGTTAAGAGTGATGACCTAAGGTATCTGGTGGAAGAAATTTCTAAGCAGCAAAGAATTCAAGATGTGGTATTGCTGCTTCTAACAGCCTACAATCAGATACAGGAAGAAAGAGATGACCTAACGTTGGAACTTGGAATTAAAAGGGAAGTAGAGCATTCAAATGTGTTTCAGAAATCTTGGAGATATCCCCTCCCATCACAGGCCCAGACACCTAGGAGGAAAGAATGGTTTTGTGAGCCAGGCCTGTGGGGACCACTGCGCTGTGCCACCTTGGGAGGCTGCTTCCTGCATCCTGGCTGCTCTGGCTCTGGCCATTACTCAAAGGGCCACAGGTACAGCTCAGGCTGCTGCTTCAGAGGGCACAGGCTGTAAGCCTTGCTTCCAAGTGGTATTAAGTCTCCAGGTGTGCAGAATGCAAGAATGAAGGAGGCTTGGCAGCTTCCACCTAGAATTCAGAAGGTATATGGGAAAGCCTGGGTGCCCAGGCAGAAGCCTCCCACAGAGGCAGAGTCCTCACAGAGAGGCTCTACTAGGGCAGTGCTGAGGAGAAATGTGGGCTGGAGACCCCACTCCTGCTTACCATTTGTGTTAGTCAGTTTTGCATTGCTATAAGGGAATACCTGAGACTCAGCAATTTATAAAGAAAAGAGGTTTATTTGGCTCATGGTTCTGCAGACTATGTAAGAAGAATGGTGCCAGCATTTGTTTCTAGTGAAGGCCTCAGGAAGCTTACAGTCATGGTGGAAGGTGGAGGGGGAGCATGTGTATCACAAGGTGACAGAGGGAGCAAGAGAGAGGGAGCCATGTTCTTTAAAACAACCAGCTCTCATGTGAACTCACTGCCACAGGGACAGCACCAAGACGTTCATGAGAGATCTGCCCCATGACCCAAACTCCTTCCACTAGGCCTCACCTTCAACACTGGGAATCACATGTCAACATGTATTTGGAGAGGACAAATAGCTAAACCATATCACAGTCCAAGCCTCTCATTTTACAGATGAGGAACCTAAAGTCCTAAAAGGCAGAGATTTGACCTTGGTAACACAGTAAACATGTTGGCAGACCAGTTTTCCCTGTTCCCAGACTCATTCATCATATATTTATTCAAGAAACATGGATTAAAGCCTACTCTGTTTAGGCACTGTGCTGGGCTGCTGTACCTTCCCCTGGGTGCTCCTTTTGCAAGTTTAATGAATCCACACACAAAACTGCCTTATTATGCAGGATCAAGTAAACTCCTGCCTCCTCTTAGGACAGCTCTGTGCAGATGCACCATGCACCACTAATGGCACCAACATGATGCCCTTGCCATTGGTGTTCATGCACCATGGCCTGACTCACACTCAGAGCAGTTGCAGTTCCACAGGGGAGGGTGTGTGAATACAGTTATTTATTCCTTTCTAGAGTAGCATGGGAAGTGGAGAAGGGCCCTGATTGTGAAGATGATTCAACATGGCCCAAGTAACTCTTTCAGGAACAAGCATTAGAAAACAGGAAACATCACTCTTAGCTTCACCCAGTCCAATCCCATTCCAAAAGACGTCCCTCTCTTGCTCTAGTGTGTGTATGTATGCAGAAGTCACCAAGCTTGTCTTCTTAGGTATCTACTACCCTGGCACCACTATCTGGTTTTATCACTATTATTATTTATTGCCTGGAAGATTTTGCCTGAGAATCCTGGGAGATTCCCAACAAACCCTGTGAAGTGAGCTGATAGGACTTAGGGGCCACAATGAGGTCCTCCTGTTTGAGAACTTGGAAGGAAAAGAAATGCAGTTGTTCTTTGAGAGTTCAACAGTAATATCAACATGTACTAGCTCATAGCCGATATATGTATATCTATGCAATGGAGAAAGATGGCTACTAGGTTAGAAGCACTTGACTGCCACTTATCTTGTTACATGCCACCCAAGCAGGTGACTGAGCAGACAGCACATCAACAGGGATTTTGAAATGGTTGTTCAGTGGAGACTCACAGGCACAGAAGCAGCAGCTGGGGTGCATTTCCCCTGATGTCCATGACATTCTGGTGTAGACTGTGACAATCCACAAAGGCCAAGAAACAGCATGTAGGAAAGGGGCCCTAGCCCTTGGGCTGCATGGCTTTCACGCTTCATGGTTGGGAAGTGCCAGTCCTTCCTCTGGAGTGTTAGGAGTTGAGATGCATCAGCAGATGTGACAGAACCTTGGCCACTAGTCCTACTCTGTCATTTCAGCCTTCTTCAGCTGGAAAAGCACCAGCTATTCCCATGGTGTTTTTAGAAAGATGGGAGGCCAGGCCTTGTGGTTGCAGCTCTAGTACAGGAAGGATCAGAAAGATGAAACTGGCACTTCAGCATTCTACCAGGATTGGCTGACCTGGGTTTCTGTGGATCTTTGCAAGCGACCAACTCCTTCAAGAAACGTATCAGCCATGTCTGAGAAGTGAGGGGACAGCGATTTGTTGATGGACATTACATTTTAGAGAGTCCTTGAAGTGATCTGGACTTCGAGTATGGTTAAGTCTTGGAGTTTGGAGGTTGTTGGGACCGAGGCTTTCAAGCTCCTTATGAAAGACAGGTCTGGTGTCTGTCCTACAGATGTATCTTGCCAGAAACCAGACAACAGGCTGTTGTTGCATTAGTCTGCTCTGATGATACATTGGGGCCTAAAACCCTCCCTGCCTTGACTTCCCACAGACCCCCCTACAGGCTGCACTTCCCATGGCAATTTACCCTATGCTGCTTTCCTAGGTGCCTCTGATACTACCGTATCATCTTTTTGCAAGATGGTATTTTCCAGCATCCCTGCCTTCAGCCCCACAAGACGGGAAAAGTTACGTGCCTCTCTAACCACCCCATCCTCCCAGGTAGGGACCCTCAAGAGAATGGCTGGTAAAATGTGGTGGTGGGCATGGGAAGGCAAAATGGGCATTGTATTCCCTGTTGGAGACAGCTGAGGTGCAGGAGCATCCAGGGGTACAGGCCTTTGGGAAGTCTGGATGGGTATGGCAAGCTGGAGGGGGCGGGAGATGCTCCTGTAGCACTGCCTGCCCCCCAGCCTTGACCCCATCTGCAGCAGGGGCCACAGGGCTACTTGTGCTCCCGTGGAGGGTACCTCTCCCCTGGCCTCAACAGTAGCCCTGGCAGGACCGAAGGGCCCTCCAAGCTCAGTATGCCTCAGGTTGACCCCCTCCAACTCTTTATCAATACAAACTTCCTGAGAGGTAAATCCAAGGAGGAGAATATATTTACAAGTGACTAGCCCCCTGCCCTAAGGGATTGTCAGGAACTGAAGCCCTATAACCCTACACCTCTGTTACTAGAAGCCTAAATTGCAGGTAATCCTCCTCACCTGGACTCTTGTATGTCTACAGTTCCATATAGCTTTAATCTAACTCAAGCTTCCCAGATCTCTTCTCTATTTACAATCAAACCTTGGTGATCTCATGCTGGTCCATTGCTTTAAATAGCAGCTAGAAATTGATGACTCACCCCCCTCCATTTATATCTCCCACTGTGGCCTTGCCCCTGAACTTCAAAGTCACATGTTCACACCTAACATCTCTACTTGGATGTCTGATAGGATCCCAATCTTAATCTGTCTTAAACAAATGCATTTCTGCCACTCTACCTCAAATCCACTGCTCCTCCATTCACCTAGCTGCTCACATACAAAACTTGGGAGTTATCCTTGATTCTTTATTTTCCCTTACACCCTTTAAAATTGTCCAGCAGGCCAGGCGTGGTGGCTCACACCTGTAATCCTAGCACTTTGGGAGGCCAAGGCAGGCGGATCACTTGAGGTCAGGAATTCCAGACTAGCTGGCCAACATGGCGAAACCGCATCTCTACTAAAAATACAAAAATTAACCGGGCGTGGTGGCACTTGCCTGTACCAGCTACTCGGAAGGCTGAGGCATGAGAATTGCTTGAACCCTGGAGGCAGAAGCTGCAGTGAGCTGAGACTGCACCACTACACTCCAGCCTGAGTGACAGAGTGAGACTCCTTAAAAAAAAAAAAAAAATCACCCAGCAAATCCTACTGATGCTCTACCTTCAAATAACCACTTCAACTGCTCCCATTTTAAACCATCATCTTCCACAGGACAACCACAAGGATCTCGCTCCCTGCTCCCACCTTCACACCCTGATTATCTCATTCTCCTTCACATCACCTTGAATAATCCTTTAAAAATGAGACAGGTTGGCTGGGCGCGGTGGCTCAAGCCTGTAATCCCAGCACTTTGGGAGGCCGAGACGGGCGGATCACGAGGTTAGGAGATGGAGACCATCCTGGCTAACACGGTGAAACCCCGCTTCTACTAAAAATACAAAAAATTAGCTGGGCATGGTGGCGGGCGCCTGTAGTCCCAGCTACTTGGGAGGCTGAGGCAGGGGACTCACTTGAACGTGGTGATGCAGAGGTTGCAGTGAGCCGAGATCACGCCAGTGCACTCCAGTCTGGGCGACAGAGTGAGACTCCGTCTCAAAACAACAACAACAAACAAAAAACAAATACTCTATATACCACAAGTATACTATATATACTGAAACTGCAAGTAAGGCTCAGTTGTATTTGCTACCATCAGTATAATCCATGTTTTTTTTTTTTTTTTTTTTTTTTATGTGACGGAGTCTTGCTCTGTCACCCAGGCAGGAGTGCAGTGGTGTGATCTCAGCTCACTGCAATCTCTGCCTCCCAGGTTCAAGCGATTCTACTGCCTCAGCCTCCCGAGTAGTTGGGATCAAAGGCACCCGCCACCATGCCTGGCTCATTTTTGTATTTTTAGTAGAGGTGGAGTTTCACCATGTTGGCCAGGCTGGTCTTGAACTCCTGACCTCAGGTGATCCACCCACCTTGGCTTCCCAAAGTGCTGGGATTATAGGCGTGATCCACTGTGCCCAGCCAATCCATGTGAATATTAATGCACAGAGTCTTTGAAAGTTTTGGGCCGGGCGCGGTGGCTCAAGCCTGTAATCCCAGCACTTTGGGAGGCCGAGACGGGCGGATCACGAGGTCAGGAGTTCGAGACCATCCTGGCTAACACGGTGAAACCCCGTCTCTACTAAAAAATACAAAAAACTAGCCGGGCGAGGTGGTGGGCGCCTGTAGTCCCGGCTACTCGGGAGGCTGAGGCAGGAGAATGGCGTAAAAACCCGGGAGGCGGAGCTTGCAGTGAGCTGAGATCCGGCCACTGCACTCCACCCTGGGCGACATAGCGAGACTCCGTCTCAAAAAAAAAAAAAAAAAAAAAAAAAAGAAAGTTTTGGCTACTTACATGATGTTATTGTAAATGATTCAACTTTGTCTTGAAATTGATCTATTACTCTTCTTCAAGATTCTGGAATAATCTAAGAATATCTTGTGTTGCAAGACAGATGTTAAAGATCTTTACCACCGGCAGGCCGGGTGCAGTGGCTCACACCTGTAATCCCAGCACTTTGGGAGACTGAGGCAGGTGGACAATGAGGTCAGGAGTTCAAGGTCAGCCTGGCTAAATGGTGAAACCCCATCTCTACTAAAAATACAAAAAAGATTAGCTGGGTGCAGTGGTGGGCGCCTGTAATCCCAGTTACTGGGGAGGCTGAGGCAGAGAACTGCTTAAACCCAGGAGGTAGAGGATGCAGTGAGCCGAGATTGTGCCACTGCACTCTAGCCTAGGTGACAGAGTGAAACTCCGTCTCAAAAAAAAAAAAAAAAGACGATCTTTACCACTGGCAAAACATTATCTGTGTGAGTAAAGATAATCCTGATGCTGAGCAGTCAAAATACAGAAATACCTTTACTTCTAAAGTTGGCATAACACTGCAGCTGTCATTTGTAACTCTGTTTCAAATTTAGCTGTTCATCTGTAAAACAGAAAGATAAGTAAACTTGTACCCCCAACCAATTTACTTATAATGAGAGGTTGGAATAGATTATTTCTTTTTTTTTTTTTTTTTTTTTTGAGACGGAGTCTCGCTCTGTGGCCCAGGCTGGAGTGCTATGGCCGGATCTCAGCTCACTGCAAGCTCCGCCTCTCAGGTTTACGCCATTCTCCTGCCTCAGCCTCCCGAGTAGCTGGGACTACAGGCGCCCACCACCTCGCCCGGCTAGTTTTTTGTATTTTTTAGTAGAGACGGGGTTTCACGGTGTTCGCCAGGATGGTCTCGATCTCCTGACCTCGTGATCCGCCCCTCTCGGCCTCCCAAAGTGCTGGGATTACAGGCTTGAGCCACCGCGCCCGGCCAAGATTATTTCAAGCATTAACTTTTTATTCTCTGATTTTTTGAAACTGTCAAATGCATGCTCAGGCCATTTTTGCACAGTTTGTTATCTGTGATTTTCTTGAGCTTAATGCTAACTTCCTATGAAATCCACTCCAGATATTGCCTGGTTCACTGGAAATACATGTCTTTCAAATTCTGAGTCCACTTTCTACATTTCCTCCCAAATACCTTATCAAAATTGATAGATACGTTGATGGTCTAAGGTTAATCTGAGTTTTGTTCTTTATTTGTCCTGCCAAACTTTGGTGGAAATGTTAATAAACAATGGAAGGGCCCAGACTCAGTAAGCATGAATAATGGATAATTATCTTTCTGAATAAATGGTTAGAGGATAAATAGGAAAAAAAAGCAAATTTCCTGGACAAATCTCCAAGGGGATAGTGGGCAGCCTCAAATTTGAGTGCAGAATAACATGTTGGGCAAATATCCACTACATAATTGTCCCTGGATTCTTAAATATGTAAAAAGAAAGTTCACTGTAGAATTACTGATAGATTAATTTCTCTTTTTGAAAGTGTTACAATTACAAATGACATGTAGAACAAGGGTCCCTCCCCATTTCTAGTAGGAGACCTAGTTTAATGATTCTAACTTTGCAATGTTCCTTGTGACCACTGAGTTGGTTAAAGGCTCACTGAGGAGAATTGTCATATTCATCTTTGTACTCTCAGCTGCCAGTTCTGGTATGTGACAATCATTAAGTGGTTACTAAATTTCTTCTTTTCCATTGCACCTCCATGTCTTAGCCCAGGTGCTCCTCATATTTGGAATATTATAATAGATTACTAAATGCTTTTTCTTGCACACCTGACTCTATGCCTGACCACGCCCTCACCAAATCCATTTTATATATATTGCGGGCCTGATGATGCCATCTAAATTAACGCATTACTACACAGCTCAAAATATTTTCTACTGTCTTGAAGCTTAACATTGTACTACTTTTCCTTGTTGTCCTAGCAATATTTCTAAATTTGCCTTTACTGATTTGTGAACTTGTTAGAAATATAAATGCTCAGACAAAAATCAGAAACTTTGGGGTGGAGCTCGGCAATCTGTGGTTTAACAAGCCTTCCAGGTGATTCTGTTGTACACCAAAGTTTGAATGCCACTGTACTAGCCTGTAACAGTGACTTAGGGCAGTGTTCTCAAACTTGGCTGCACACCAGAATCACACAGGGAGCTTTAAAAGAAATATTGATTGGCCAGGTGTGGTGGCTCAAAGGCAGGCAGATCGCTTGAGCCCAGGAGTTTGAGACCAGCCTGAGCAACATGGTGAGACCTCATCTCTACAAAAACAAACAAAACAAAACAGGCGTGGTGGCACGCCTATAGTCCCAGCTACTCAGGAAGCTGAGGCTGCAGTGAGCTGTGATGATGCCACTGCTCTCTAGCCTAGGTGACAGTCTGTCTCCCCCAAAATTACTGATGCCTGGAACTTAACCTCAGACATAATTGGCCTGAGGTGCAGAAAGCATTTGACTAGGTGGACTTATAAGTAAAAGTGATAAAATTGAATGCTTGAAATAAATTCACGTTATTAAAGTATCGTTGTTTACTGAAGCTCTATATAAGATTTAATTTGAAGAAAGGGATCTTCTACTAGTGGTCTGAAAAACCACAGTACTACAGACTCAAGTCTAGAGTCTTAATTTTGCATTCAGGACCCAAGTTTACTGCCTCTCTTACTAAAACCACATGCTAGCTCTACTCCCTAGTTCTAATGCGTACACCTGCAAAGGGGAAAGAACATCAAACTGAGGTCCCAGATGCCATACATTCTGGTTCTAGCCCTTTGGGACCTTGGCAATCACTGAGTCTTTGGGCTCCTGTTTCTTCATTACAAAGTAAGGGGCTTGAATCAAATGATCTCTAAGGCCCCTTCTGACTCAGTATTTTAGCATCTCCACATTCCAATTAGTTTCCCAACTTAGATTGCATTGTCTCCTCTTTGCTTCTCTAGCTAGGTTAACTCATCCTAAGGCATAGTGTGGGTTCTAATTAGCCTTAAGATTTCTTCGGCACTCAGCCTAAGCCTCTTTGACCTCTTAGGCATCTTTTTATGGCTGGCTGTTCTCCCCCTGGGTAATAGGAGCTCATGCATTTCTTTGTATTCGTAAATGCCCAATACGTAGGTACACAATGTTGACTTTTGTTTTCCTCTCAAGACCATGAATTCTTACCTCTGCTCTTTGTTATATTTCAACAACAGCTATGTTGAAAGCTCTTTTTGGGCTGATGTGCTATCATTACTGTGACAAAGGTACGCAATTCATATGCTATATATCCTAGAAATTCTCTTTTGATTGCTCGGCCTCTAGTTTCCAACTAATTATTTCTCCAAAAAGAGCTCTCGGCTGGACGCACTGGCTCACACCTGTAATCCCAGCACTTTGGGAGGCCGACGCGGATGGATCACCTGAGGACAGGAGTTGAAGACCAGCCTGGTCAACATGGCGAAACCCCGTCTCTACTAAAAATGCAATAAAAATTAGCCAGGCGTGTTGGTGCATGCCTGTAATCCCCGCTACTCAGGAGGCTGAGGCAGGAGAATCGCTGGAACCTGGGAGTAGGAGGTTGCAGTGAGCTGAGATCGCGCCACTGCACTCCAGCCTGGGCGACAAGAGACTCCGTTTCAAAAAAAAAATAAAAAATAAAAATAAATAAATAAAATAAAATAATAAAAAATAGCTCTCTTCTGGCCTCTGCTGGTGTGATAGCAGACAACTGTTTCATTCTTTGCTTAACTGCATGCCAAAGAATTAAAGTGTAAGGACACTTAAGTTTTCTTTTTTCTCTCTTTTCTTTTCCTCTTCTCTTCTGTGAGACAGGATCTTGCTCTGTTTCCCAGACTGGAGTGCAGTGACACAATCTCAGCTCACTGCAGCCTCGACTTCCCAGGCTCAAGTGATCCTCCCACCTTAGCCTCCTGAGTAGCTGGAACTATAGGCACACACCACCACACCTGGTTATTATTATTATTATTATTACTTTTTTGAGATGGAGTTTTGCTCTTATTGCCCACCCAGGCTGGAGTGCAATGGTGTGATCTCAGCTCACTGCAACCTCTGCCTGCCAGGTTCAAGCCATTCTCCTGACTCAGCCTCCCGAGTAGCTGGGATTACAGGCATGTGCCACCAACCACACCTGGCCAATTTTGTATTTTTAGGAGAGACAAAGTTTCTCCATGGTGGTCCGGCTGGTCTCGAACTCTTCTGACCTCAGGTGATTCGCCCGCCTTGGCCTCCCAAAGTGCTGGGATTACAGGTGTGAGCCACCACGCCCGGCCTATTATTATTTTTATAAGAGACAGGGTCTCGCCATGTTGCCCAGGTTAGTCTTGAAGTGCTGGGCTCAAGTGATCCTCCAGCCTCAGCTTCCCAAAGTGCTGGGATTACACGCATGAGCCACTGTGCCCGGCCAACACTTCAGTTTTCTAAGGACTATTCTAACAGTTCAACTTGGCAGAGAGAAAAACTGAGGTGTCTCTTAAACTGCTAGATATGCTGATAATACACAGTTGGATAGTAAAATTTGAGATATAGTTCAAATGCTTATTTCTGTTCAAAGATATAGTTCAAAGTGGCAGTTTTCAAAATTAAACTCATGGATGTTATGAGATGACAAAGATGACAAAGTAAGATTCTTAGGTGTTTCTTTAAAAGCTTGCTCTTTTAGAGAATATCTGTCAAATTTTGCCGAATCCTGACACTGTACTTAGTATTGTGCCTGGTAAAGATAAAGCACTGAAGAAATGTTTGTCAAATGAATGAACTAGTGTTATTTGGTTTATGTAACATTAGTCTTTTTACGTAACTGAATTACAAATGAAAGACCATCTTGGAGCCAGGTGCAGTGGCTCATGCCTGTAATCCTAGCACTTTGAGAGGCCGGGGCAGGAGAATCACTTGAGCTCAGGAGTTCAAGACCAGCCTGGGCAACATAGTGAAAACTCATCTCTATAAAAAGAAAAAAACAAAAAATTTAAAGAAAGACAATCTTTGGAGAAATCTTTGCCCTCTTTCAAATTTATTTCTTTCAGAGGGTCTAAGAATGCCCTATATACATTTAAAAATACAAGCTAGTTGCAGTTTATTATTTTGTTATTTATTGAGACAGGGTCTCACTCTGTCATCCAGCCTGGAGCCCACTGGTGCGATCTTGGCTCACTGCTGCCTCAGCCTCCCGGGACTCAAGGGATCCTCCCACCTCAGTCTCCCAAGTAGCTCCTGTGCCACTGTGCCCAGCCTAGATGCAGTTTAAACTGTTACTAATACATTCAGCCTATTGGCAGCAGCCTTCCCAGTTGGACTTTGAGAAAACTTTTCACCGCATGAAATGTTTTAGGGAATATTCTTCGGTTTCATCTGGCTTTTCTCTCAAGGTAACATTATTATGTCTTCTACACATACTTGGGTACCCATGATTAACTCATTCACACTGTCCCATTTGACAACCTTAGGTTTCAAACGGTTTAATCAGAGTATCTCTTTACTAAAGGTAGGAAAGCTGGCAGTCAAATGTTAAGTGCTGACATATAAGTTCTGCATGTTTCCTAAGTTTAAATCAATGGTCTCTAACTTTAAAAAGCTTGCTAGTGGCCAGGTGTGGTGTCTCCTGCCTGTAATCTTAGTACTTTGGCAGGCTGAGATGGACGGATCACCTGAGGTCAAGAGTTTGAGACCAGTCTGGCCAACATGGTGAAACCCCATCTTTACTAAAAATACAAAAATTAGCCGGGCATGGTGGTGGGTGCCTGTAATCCCAGCTACCCAGGAGGCTGAGACAGCAGAACCGCTTGAACTCAGGAGGTGGAGGTTGTAGTGAGCTGACATCGTACCACAGCATTCCAGTCTGGGTGACAGAGTGAGAGACTCCATCACCAAAAAAAAAAAAAAGCTTGCTGGCAACCTGACATTACATGTAACTATATATAACCGTGAATGAAAATATCGTCTAACATGTCTATTATACAAATACTTTACAAATGTATAAAGCCCTTTAATATACATTATCTTTTTAAAGAAAAGCTTGAGTGCACTGTCATAAACAGCCATTTTGCATTTATGTATCTAACTCAAATTTTTTTTTGGGTTTTTTTTGAGACTAAGTGTTGCCCAGGCTGGAGTGCAGTGACGTGATCTCGGCTCACTGCAGCCTCCACCTCCCAGATTTAAGCGATTCTCCTGCCTCAGCCTCCTGAGTAGCTGGGATTACAGGCGTGTGCCACTACACCCGACTAATTTTTACATTTTAGTAGAGATGGGGTTTCATCATGTTGGCCAGGCTGGTCTCAAGGTTTTGACCTCAAGTGATCCACCCACTCTGGCCTCCCAAAGTGCTAGGATTACAGGCATGAACCACCGTGTCCCGCCACTGAAATGTTTTTAAAATGTGTCTATTTCCTTACTCCATTTAAAGGTAGAAGTTGGTCCACAGCAGATAAAAAGGGAGACAGACCTCAGTTCACTCAACTTCACAGTGTAACTGAAGAGAAAATGAAAACTGCTATAAATGGGATGGATAGCTGTGAAGCTACCATCAGGTGGACAAACCCTCTCTGCTTAGGCTGCCTCTTAAAAAGCAAAATCCACTGGAAGTATACAGCTCCAACCACACATCCTGTGGTGCCTTGTTGAAATTCAGATGTCTCTCAAAGTCCTGGCCTTTAGAAGGACTATACTATAGTGAAGATGAGTTAGTAGATTCTGGAATTAGGCAACTATGGGTTCTAATTTCATCCCTACTAGTTATTAGAGGTAGCCATGAGATGGATAATTCTGACCTCTGAGAAGTCAGGAAAGTTATGAGGTAGGGCTTTCTGGAAACTTTTTTGTAGGGAACGAAAACAAATGGCATGTACTTTTTTTCTTCTTTTTGTGCAGAACATGGACATGATGCTAGAGGTGGCGGAAACTACTTTACAGATACCAGGATGAACACCAATATAAAGTATGGAAGAGCAGAAAACCAGGAGAAATCTGGGTCCCTAAGGCCATTATGGAGCTGCACTAGTGGCCTTGGACTGCTGACCTATAGATTTTTTAAGGTGAGAAAAATACAGCCAGTAATTTGTTTTTTAATCTGCTGTTTTTTGGATCCTCTTTTTTTTTTTTTTTGCCGCTTAACAATATTAAGTGATAAATTCACAGGGTTATTTGAGGATCGAAAGAGAAACATTTATGTGAAGAGTATAACACAGTTCTTGACATACAGTAAGTGATCAATCAATGACTACTACTATTTTTGGAAGATTAGCTGACTACCAGCAGAGAACAAAAATCAAACACAGAATAAACAATTTAGGAAGGGAAGAAAAGGGCTGAATAGAAGTGATGATAGGGTGATAAAAAATTCAGAATGGCCGGGCACGGTGGCTCACGCCTGTAATCCCAGCACTTTGGGAGGCCGAGGCGGGCGGATCACAAGGTCAGGAAATCGAGACCATCCTGGCTAACATAGTGAAACCCCGTCTCTACTAAAAAATACAAAAAATAAGCTGGGCGTGGTGGCGGGCGCCTGTAGTCCCAGCTCCTCGGGAGGCTGAGGCAGGAGAATGGCACGAACCTGGGAGGCGGAGCTTGCAGTGAGCAGAGATTATGCCACTGTACTCCAGCCTGGGCAAAAGAGTGAGATTCCGCCTCAAAAAAAAATCAGAATCATGGAGCCAAACAATGTACATAAGTGGTCTGACATAAAGTATATAATCAATATGTGTAATTCCTTTTCCTATCCTATTTGTGAGAACACAAACTAATGCCATTTATTCACGAGAACCCTGATCAACAAGGAAGACCAGACTAAGCAAGAAGATTTTAGGACTCTGAGAAGTAAAGACTGTATTCATAAGGTTATTTATATTTGAGTGAGACATTCCATTCAATGTCTCTTTCATTTCTGCTTATGTAATACTGTCAAGATATGGATCAAAGAAATACACAAAAGAGACACTGATAAACAAAATGTCACTAGAAAAGATGGCATAGATTGGTCAGTCATCTTAGTGACTCATATACTAGGTCCTAGAGGAATAGAAAGTTGCTAAATAGAAAAATCTATTTTGAAACCAAATTGTTCATAACATTTGTCAGTCCACAGAAATAATACAATAGAAGTTGAACAAATGGGCAGAGAACTCAACATATTTAACCTCGAAACTGCACCAGAAAAAAAAAAAAAGTATGGCTGGGCGCGGTGGCTCATGCCTTTAATCCCAGCGCTTTGGGAGGCCGAGGCAGGTGGATCACGAGGTCAAGAGATCAAGACCATCCTGGCCAACACAGTGAAACCCCGTCTCTACTAACAATACAAAAATTAGCTGGGCATGGTGGTGTGTGCCTGTAGTCCAGCTACTTGGGAGGCTGAGGCAGGAGAATCACTTGAACCCGGGAGGCGGAGGTGGCAGTGGGCTGAGATTGTGCCACTGCACTCCAGCCTGGCAACAGAGCGAGACTCCTTCTCGGGGTGGGGGGAAGAAAGTATGATGAAAAGAAAACATGTGAAGAGCTGGAAAATTAGGACCAGATCAGAGAATAATGTTTACAGTACATGGGAAAGGAAAAAAAGTCAGTATTTGTGGTCACCTTGAAAGGAATTTATGACAGTATAGTACCTCATCCCAATTCAACAAAAGCTGGAGAGTTTTAAAAAACTATTAAAATATAGCCTTTCTTTTTTGTTTAAAAAAAAAAAAGACTTAAATGCTAGACACTGGTATGACCTAGAGAAGAGCAACTGATTAAGAAAAATCTGTCATGATTAAAATGAAGTCACTGCTCAATGTAAATACCAAGGGAAGATGAAGTAAAAAGAAAAGAACTGAAAGGCAACAAATCAGACTACAACTATCGTATTTTCAAAATTGTATTAGGTATCACTACACAAAGTAAATAAAAACTCTTAAGTTAGAGTGCAAAATGAAAGCGCCTTATTGTTTTAAAGGTGCAAAAGCAAAATATCGCAAACATTTTCAATAGAAAACTGATTTATAAATCCATTTATAGAAGATCAAAAAACCAATGTTTAATACCAACTTTAAGTATAAATAAGAAGGAAAAAACTGCTCCATCCTATTGTTTCTGTTTCAACGTCTATGTCTTCTGCTCCTTGCCTTTTGGAGAAAATATTGCGTTGTAAGGCTGACGTCTTTTTGGGCGAGGACAAGGATCAAGATCTTCCTTAATATAACCTTAAAAACAAATCATAAACTTAGAAGACTGTATGTGCAACATGTATTTCTTTCAGCTTATACCTAGTAAACGTTTCTTATTTGATGCTTTGTAAGTTTATATAATTCTGATTATTAGCTTTGTGATGCTGATGATTGATCTCACTATTTAGCATGTTTCCTCATTTATAATAATGACAGCAGTAAACATTTACCAAATGGTTGCATACATCATCTCATATAACTCACATTCGTTTGAAATAGTTTCTACTATACCTGTTTCACAGATGAGGTAATAGAGACCCAAGGAAGTTAAATTACTTGTTCAAGTTCACAAAGCTAGCAAGTAGAGGAGCTGGGACCTGGCCCAAGCTCTTTCTTATTCCAGAACCAGAATTCTTAAACTTTCCTATTCTGCCTCCTATAGGTAGTTGCAAAGGGGGACAAAGTGCTCAACATGAACTCTACTATAAATTTCAGGTACTTATCAAAAACACTTTTTACAGTAGCTATTTCAATAGATGACAATCCCTCTATACCATTCAGACTATTAGATCTCCTAAGGTGTCTCTAAACATGTAATTTTCAGGGGAAGTATTTGCTCTGCCATACGCATAGGGGTGCAATCACAGGCTCTATCCAGACTGATTCTATCTGGTGACCAGGCAGTGAGATATCACATCAAAGGTGACTCAATCTAGCTTAATAATGGGGAAAGCAGAAATACAGTGAAAGCTGTCAAGAGACTTTGCATCTTTTGGAAAAACTATCCTACCGTTAAACATCTGGAGCTTCTCCAAAAGTGAAGAAGGTCTCTCTCCTTGTGCAGTTAAATCATCAGAACTCTTCATTGAGAACAGCTGCTTTTCAAAATTAAATTAAATTAATTGTTTTTTTGAAACAGGGTCTTGCTCTGTTGCCCAGGCTGGAGTGTAGTGGTGCAATCACGGCTCACTGCAGCCTCCACCTCCAGGGCTCAAGCAATCCTTCCATCTCAGCCGCTGGGACCACAGGCATGTGCCATCATACCTGGCTAATTTTATTATTTATTTATTTATTTATTTATTTATTTTTTTGAGACGGAGTCTCGCTCTGTCCCCCAGCCTGGAGTGCAGTGGCCGGATCTCAGCTCACTGCAAGCTTCGCCTCCCGGGTTTACGCCATTCTCCTGCCTCAGCCTCCCGAGAAGCTGGGACTACAGGCGCCCACCACCTCGCCCGGCTAGTTTTTTTTTTTGTATTTTTTTTTTTTTTTAGTAGAGACGGGGTTTCACCGGGTTAGCCAGGATGGTCTCGATCTCCTGACCTTGTGATCCGCCCATCTCGGCCTCCCAAAGTGCTGGGATTACAGGCTTGAGCCACAGCGCCCGGCCTTATTATTTATTTTGTCTAGACCCAGGGTCTCACTCTGCTGCCACGGCTGGTCTTGAACTCCTGGGCTCAATGGATCCTCCCATCTTGGCCTCCCAAAGTGCTGGGATTACAGGTGTGAGACACTGTGCCCAGGTGAGAACAGTTTCCATAAGATGACAAGGCTGAAATGAAATTCTAGGTGGTATAATTTTATCATCTGACATTTATTTAATGCTAGTTTTTCTTCTAGTGGGTAAAAATTTTAGATGTTTATCTATAACTGACAAACACAGGCCTAAAGCCTGAGGGCTACTAATTAATTAAAAAGTCAAATCATAAATATTCTAAACACTACTATACTTTTCAATCACATACCAGAAGACACATCCCGTTTTCATAAAACTATTTTTTTTTTAAGACAAGTCAGGTACAGTAGTGAGAACGAAGGGAAAGAGTAAAAGAAGGAGTTTGATCTGTAACTGAACGATCAACTGAGATAACTAATGGCCTCTGGAACAGCTAAAACTCAGTATTTTAAACCAAAAGGTAAGACTTAGTCTGCACCTGGGTAGTCTTTGGACCATGGAGAAAATACCAAAAAATAATAAAGAGGTCAGATAAGTCCCTGCTTAGCGAATATTCTTCCTCTCTTGTGGCTTTTTTCTAAACAGCTTCATTCAAGTATACTTGGTATATATAAACTGTACATATGTAATGCGTTTAGTTTATATATATATAAACTATACATATGTAATGCGAATATTTAGTTATGTTTAAGGATGATTTTGAATTAAAATTCTTCATAAAACTAAGAGTATATTGTCTTATTAAAGAGAATGTCTGACTGAATGTCTATACCAACATTCATTTAATAACAAATGAGTTTTGAACTATATGAGCCACACACAAAAAAAGTCTAAGAATACAATCATGTAGAGAATAAAATCTTTAGTTAAAGAGGTCCCTTCAGGCCAGGTGTGGTGGCTCGAGCCTGTAATCCCAGCACTTTGGGAGGCCAAGGCGGGTGGATCACTTGAGGTCAGGAGTTCGAGACAAGCCTGGCCAGAATGGTGAAACCCCATCTCTACTAAAAATACAAAGAAAAAAGAGCTGGGTGTGGTGGCGTGTGCCTGTAGTCCCAGCTATTCAAGAGGCTGAGGCAGGAAAATCGCTTGAACCTGGGAGGTGGAGGTTGCAGTGAGCTGAGATCATGCCACTGCACTCCAGCCTGGGCCTTGCAGAGACTCCATCTCAAAAAAAAAAAAAAAGGCCCCTTCATAAAAACTAGTTATTAAATGCTCTATGAGCTCCTCTGGAATGATATTTTCACAACAAAGGGTCTGTGAAATGGACCCTGCTTAATTAAATAGCTCTTTTAAGGCTAAGGACTCGAGCTTTTCATTTCATTTAAACCAATGATTACAATGAAGTTCAGACCTTAGTGACTATGAATTACTATATGCCTGGAACAGTGGCAATGTCCAGATTAATAATCCTAGCTTGAGCACAGAAATGGGAGTATGCTACCCCAAAGAAAGTTATATGACATGAAGACTTCAGATCACATACCCAACTAACTTAACTTCGGTAGAAAATATAAAACCAGAAAAGTGTGGATCTATATTTTTTAGCATTATGCTGCTGGTAAGACAGAACAAAAATTACTACTCTTGACCTTTTATTAACAGCCTAAAAGCTGAATATATTCTCAAATTATATTAAATGTAAGTGTCATATCTAAACAAGCTAGTTGCATGTCAACAACCTAACAAATAAACATCTTTTTAATTCAGATACCATTTATAAACATACAGCATTCTGGATAAGTGAGGTTTAAAAATCCAAAATTCATAGCAGGAGATTTAAAAAGATTCTCTCTTTTTAAATATAACTTTGCTAGTAGTTTTTGTTAGGTTATTTATTTTATTTAAAGTCATTTTGGCTGGGTGCAGAGGCTCATGGCTGTAATCCCAGCGTTTTGGGAGGTCAAGGCAGGAGGACCACTTGAGGCCAGGAGTTCCAGACCAGCCTGGGCAACATAGTGAGACCCTGTCTCTAGCGAAAAACAAAACAAAAAAGTGCTGGGTGTGGTGGCACATGCCTGTAGTCCTTGCTACCTGGAAGGCTGAGATAGGATAGTTTGAGTCCATAAGTCGGAGGCATCAGTGAGCCATGACTGTGCATGCCACTGCACTCCAGCCCGGGTGACAGAGTGAGGCCCTATATTTAAAAAAAAAAAAAAAAAAAAAAAAGTCATTTTGATGATACAATAAAAGAGAAATTGTTTTTTGAAATTTGGTAAAGCAGAATAATATAAGCACAATCACATTAAAGTGATATAACCAATCTCTAATTCCAACTAAATTACTGAAGAGTCCTTTTATCTTTAGGAATGTTTTTATGTCACAAAACTACCACCCAACCTGCAGAAAAGGTAAAGAAACCATAGAAAAAAAAGTGCATGTTCACATTTGGGCACATACAGTATTTTATTTTATTATCTTATTTCATTTTATTTTTGAGACAGAGTCTTGCTCTGTTGCCCAGGCTGGAGTGCAATGGCACAATCTTGGCTCACGGCAACCTCCATCTCCTATGTTCAAGTGATTCACTTGCCTCAGCCTCCCCAGTAGCTGGGACTACAGGCGTGTGCCACCATGCCTGGCTAATTTTTTGTATTTTAGTAGAGATGGGACTTCACCACGTTGGCCAGGCTGGTCTGTAACTCCTGACCTCAGGTGATCCATCCGCCTCGGCCTGCCAAAGTGTTGGGATTATAGGCATGAGCCACTGTGCCCGGCCAAGTATTTAAAAAAATTAATTATAAAATGTTGCAATCTATACTCTCACCTCTTTCCATACAAGTCTGAGTGGAAGGAAAACCAACTTCCCAAAAATTCTCTGGTGTGTTGGGTGGAATGTAGCGGAATCGGTGTCTTGAGCAGGAAGCCAACTTCTTTTCTCTTTCTTCTGCTGGCATATCTGCATAATACTAACAATAAAAACTGGTAAGTTTTTTCACTGAAGAATAATAAATGGAGTGTTATGCTTATTGATTATAAACTAGAAGCTAAAAAAGCCATTTACTAAGATAGTCAGCATTCTAAGGAAACTTAATCCTCACTGATGAACTATTAGTAATTAATTCTTACAGACAGTACTGATGTTGGTCTGTGAAGTGCCTGCTTCACTGATGAGAAAAGGAGCTTGTATCACAACGTAAACCAATAAAGTGCTTCCTTCATCAACAAAGTCTTGCAATGAAAAAAAAAGAAAAGCCAGTTGAACTTGACAGTGTGCTTAGTGATACAGCGGATTTATACACTGGTAGAAAGTCTTTGTCCTTATTAGGCCAGTAACAAAAATTCAGAGGTCTACATGTTTCTTAATTGTTATCTGAATATAATGTGTGTTTCAAGGTAATTTTCCGATCTCTACGGTTTTAAAAAATAATTTAGATCTGAATGTTGTAGGCTCCATGAGTTCTCCCTTTAAGGTTTCAGTTAGGATCAAAAGCATACTATTTTTTGGCAACTGTGAAAACACAGAACTTGAACTTCATGCACACAAGGATAAAATTATATGTAAAAATTGTACAGGTTTTAAAGGCCTAGACCTAATGAAAACAAAGCAGTAGTATAAGGTTTAATAGAACATAGATGGACAGAATCACTTTTTTTTTTTGAGAGACAAAGTCTTACTCTGTCACCCAGGCTGGGGTGCAGTGACACGATCTTGGCTCGCTGCAACCTCCCACTCCTGTGTTCAAGTGATTCTCTTGCCTCAGTTTCCCAAGTAGCTGGGACTACAGGCATGTGCCACCATGCACAGCTAATTTTGTCTTTTTAGTAGAGACGGGGTTTTACTATATATTAGCCAGGCTGGTCTCGAACTCCTGACCTCAAGTAATCCACCTGTCTCAGCCTCCCAAAGTGCTGGGATTACAGGAATGAGCCACCCAGAATCACATATCTAATCCAGCCAATTCCTTCACTTTACACTTGAGAAATTGAAAATGAAAGTGGTAATTTGCTAAAGATATCACCTATTGAAAGTGACAGACTTAAAACTAGAATTTAAGTTTGAAGTAAAAGCTTTTAATACATTTCTATTTTACATAGATTAAAGGCTTTAAAGAGTGTGAAATAACTTTATTCAGGTATCTTTTTCATCATTCTCACTGCCCTAAGTTTAAGCCTTTGTTACCTTAGTCTGGGCTTTGGGATGAGATGACCTTAGAGAATCAGGGATTACTGGAAAAAACACTGCCACTGAATTAAAACATACTTGAGAAAGAGTAGTCGGTCAGTGCAGTTGTAAGACGGCAAGCAAATGGGTTAGTGGTAGAACAGGAAATCAGAGAGGAAGTGCAGTGCCAGAATTTGTTGTCCTTGATAAGGACTTTAGATTCTTTTTCTTAGAGGGATGGGAGGACACTGAAGGATTTTGGGAATGACATGATTTAACTTTCATTCTAAAAAAAGGCCATTCATTGCTGAGCTGAAAGTACATTGTTAAGAGACAAGAATGAAAAGTAAAAGAGAATGAGGACAGAAGTACATGGGAACTCTATGTACTTTCTGTACAACTTTGCTGTGAACCTGTAACTGCTCTAAAAAAATAAATGTTTATTTATTTTTTTGAGATGGAGTTTCGCTCTTGTCGCCTAGGTTGGAGTGCAACGGAGCGATCTCAGCTCACTGCAACGTCTGCCTCCTGGGTTCAAGCGATTCTCCTGCCTCAGCCTCCCGAGTAGCTGGGATTACAGGCGTGCACCACCACATCCAGCTAATATTTGTATTATTAGTAGAGACAGGGTTTTCCCATGTTGGCCAGGCTGGTATTGAACTCCTGACCTCAGGTGATCCACCCGCCTCAGCCTCCCAAAGTGCTGGAATTAGAGGCGTGAGCCAGTGTGCCCAGTCAAAATAAAAGTTTTAGAGTAAAAAAAAAAAAAATGACCAGGAGAGCACTTAGAAGCTATTACAATTATAAAATGTTGGCTGGGTGCAGTGGCTCACGCCTGTAATCCCAACACTTTGGGAGGCCGAGGTGGGCGTTTCACAAGGTCAGGAGATTGAGACCATCCTGGCTAAGATAGTGAAACCCCGTCTCTATTGAAAATACAAAAAAATTAGTCAGGCGTGGTGGCGGGTGCCTGTAGTCCCAGCTACTTGGGAAGCTAAGGTGGGAAAATGGCGTGAACCCAGGAGGCAGAGCTTGCAGTGAGCTGAGATGGTGCCACTGTGCTCCAGCCTGGGCAACACAGCGAGACTCCATCTCAAAAATAAATAAATAAATAAATAAAAATGTTGCCTTGGTCCAGGGCATTAGTGGTGGTGACAGTAAGTGGATGGATATGGGATATATATATAGATATATATATATATTTTTGAGACGGAGTCTCGCTCTGTCGCCCAGGCTGGAGTGCAGTGGCCGGATCTCGGCTCACTGCAAGCTCCGCCTCCCGGGTTTACGCCATTCTCCTGCCTCAGCCTCCCGAATAGCTGGGACTACAGGTGCCTGCCACCTCGCCCGGCTAGTTTTTTTTTTTTTGTATTTTTTAGTAGAGACGGGGTTTCACCGTGTTGGCCAGGATGGTCTCGATCTCCTGATCTTGTGATCCGCCCGTCTTGGCCTCCCAAAGTGCTGGGATTACAGGCTTGAGCCACTGCGCCCAGCCTGATATGGGATATATTTTGAAGGAAGAATCAACGAATCAATGGGGTTTGTTGATACGTAAGTTATTGAGACGTGAAATAAAAAAGTAGTGAATAACTACAAGATCTCAGGACATATAGGAGACTCAGCGGTGAGGTCTGGGAATTGAGAGCAGATATTGTATGTTTGTTTTTGGACATGTGAAATTTGAGATCACTATTGTAGATCCACATGAGTATTGCACATTCAACTTGTAGAATAGGCAATGGGATACATTTAAGAACTGCAAGCTTGTAGTTAGTATTTAAGTACATGGGACTGGCACTTCCACTTCTGTTTATGATTGAGTAACAGAACAGATTCACCCTCCTACGTAAATTAACTAGAAAAACGAAAATGTACACAATAATGTTTTGCAGAGATTGGATAACAAAAAGCACGGGAAATGATTATTGAGAATGAATGCAACTTAACAGCTTTTCTATCAAAGTAGCTTTTTTCTAACTAGTAGGATTAGTTCTAGATCATAGAATTATGTATATAACTAAAAATCAGAGATTTACTTAATGCGGACCATATTCTTTAAGAAATCATGATATATTGAATTTGTGTAATGAAAACTCACAAACTCACATTATGGGCTTTTGCTTGTATTGCCAAACTGCTTTTCAAATAGTGATCCCCATTGTTAGTACATAAGAGCATATTTTTACCCAATGCTTACCTGCATTACAATCTAGTCACACTTTCACATATAATTTTAATGTGCTTGGTTATCAAATTTTCTAGCCCATAGGTTAAAAAGGAAATTTAAAAGGGGAAGTAAATTGCTGAAGGCAGGCATCTGAGAGCTAATGGACAAAAAGGGAAGAAATAAAAACAGCATGTTCCAGGTCAAAACAACCTGCCTGGGACTATTTAGTAAAAGGACAATCAGTACAGTTGGCCCTTCATATCCTTGGGTTCTACATTCATGGATTCAACCAGCCATGGATCGAAAATATTCAGGAAAAAACCCTGCATCTGTATTAAACATGTACAGACTATTTTTCTTGTCATTCCCTATGCAATACAGTATAACAACTATTTATATAGCATTTACATTGTAATAGGGATTATAAGTTATTAGAGGTAATTTAAAGCATAATGAAAGAATGTGCATGGTTATAGGCAAACACTATGTCATTTTATATCAGGGACTTGAGCATCTGTGATTTTGGTATCCACAGTAGGTCCTGAAGCCAGTTTTCCACAGATACAAAGGGATGTCTGTACCAGCTACTTCAACATCCAAGACAGCCAATGTATAAAAGGAAAAATGTAAGTGTTTAACTGTTTATTCATTGTACCTTGTTTAGGAAGAAAAATGTTTGGTGCGGTGACTCACACCAGTAATCCCAGTACTTTAGGAGGCTGAGGTGGGCGGATCACCTGAGGTTGGGAGTTCGAGGCCAGCCTGGCCAACATGGACCTGTCTCTACTAAAAACACAAAATTAGCCGGGCATGGTGGTGCATGCCTGTAATCCCAGCTACTCGGGAGGCGGAGGCAGAGGCAGGAGAATCGTTTGAAGCCGGGAAGTGGAGGTTGTGGTGAGCTGAGATCAAGCCACTGCACTGTAGCCTAGGCAACAACAACAAAACTCTGTCTCAAAAAAAAAAAAAAAAAGAAAGAAAAAAAGAACTTGACCAGCCACGGTGGCTCCGATCTGTAATCCCAGAACTTTGGGAGGCCAAGGTGGCTGGATCAATTGAGGTTAGGAGTTCGAGACCAGCCTGGCCAAATAGTGTAACCCTGTATCTACTAAAAATACAAAATATCCATGCATGGTGGGGGGTACCTGTAATCCCAGCTACTTGGGAAGCTGAGGCAGGAGAATTGCTTGAACCTGGGAGGTGGAGGTTGCAGTGAGCCAAGATTGTGCCACTGCATTCCAGCCTGGGCAACAGGGCAAGACTCCGTCTCAAAAAAAAAAAGAAAAAAAAAGAAAAAAAAAAGAAAAAAAAAAAAAGGAACTTACATTGGTGGTACCAATTATTTAAAAAAAATTAAGAGTATACCTAATTTCCTGAGAATGCTGGTGAAAATAATGCTTTTTTTTGAGACGAAGTTTCACTCTTGTTGCCCAGGCTGGAGCACAATGGCACGATCTCAGCTTACCGCAACCTCCGCTTCTGGGGTTCAAGCAATTCTCCTGCCTCAGCCTCCTAAGTAGTGGGATTACAGGCAACTGCCACCATGCCCAGCTAATTTTTGTAATTTAGTAGAGACGGGGTTTCACCAAGTTGACTAGGCTGGTCTTGAACTTCTGACCTCAGGTGATTCACCCTCCTCGGACTACTACCAAAGGTTTCCCTAAATAGTATATGTATAGGAGCATTTGCTATAACATAACACAAGGGGCAAGAAATAATGCAAATACAGAAAAATGGCATGAATGTCTTAAGCTGGCCATAAGAACTAGGGCTTATGCCCCAGACTCATGTAATCTAAGAGAAACTGAGGGTTTTTCATCTGTTTATATCTCTCAGGTCACAGCCAGAATACTTTTTTTTTTTTGGAGACAGTCTCGCTCTGTCACCCAGGCTGGAGTGCAGTGTTGCAATCTCCGCCTCCCAGGTTCAAGCAATTCTCATGCCTCAGCCTCCTGAGTAGCTGGAATTACAGGTGTGCACCACCACACCCAGCTAATTTTTGTATTTTTTAGTAGTGGTGGGGTTTCGCCATGTTGGCCAGGCTGGTCTCGATCTTCTGGCCTCAAGTGATCTGCCCTCCTCGGCCTCCCAAAATGCTGAGATTAGAAGCATGAGCCACCGCACCCAACCCAGACTACTCCTTATTCCTTCTGTTATGCCTGGCTCAAATAAGAGGTTGCTATAACAAATATGGTTTGTATATGTGATTTTAAAATCATGCATTTATTATCTATAAAGTCATACTTAAAAAAAATTAGTATCTACATTAGTACTTACAATTTCACATTCCTTACATGTGTGCCCAAGCAGTTTTCTTCTCTCCTCTTTTTTCCGAACCACCTCAATATGAGGAAAATTTTGCAAGCTAGTCTCTCTGGGGGAAAAAATGAATTAAATTAACAAAGCTTAGAGTTCAGAGGAGAAATAATCCCCAAAACATTCATTCATTTTATTTGAAATGCTTATTCAGTATGTTAGAAAAATATTGCTTCATCAAATACTTATTAAGTGCTTACCTTAAATACACCAAGTATTTTTATGGGTATTTTTTTTCTAACTAAAAAAAATAAAACTATTTACTATCCAAAGTGATCTGGAAATTCAGTATAATCCCCATCAAAATACCAATAATGTTCTTCACAGAAATATTTATTTAGAGACAGTCTCGCTCTGTTGACCAGGCTGGAGTTCAATGGCATGATCTTGGTTCACTGCAACCTCCACCTCCCGCGTTCAAGTGATTCTTGTGCCTCAGCCTTCTGAGTAGCGGGATTACAGGCTTGTGCCACCACGCCCAGCTAATTTTTTTTATTTTAGTATAGACAGGGTTTCACCATGTTGGCCAGGTTTCTCTTGAACTCCTAACCTCAGTTGATCTGCCCACCTCAGCCTCCCAAAGGGCTAGGATTACAGGCATCAGCCACCATGCCCAGGCTTTCATAGAAATATAAAAGAGAATCCTAAAACTAGTATGAAACCAGTAAAGACATAGCAATAGCAAAAGCAATCCTGAGCAGAAAGAATAAAGCTGGATGGGCACAGTGCCTCACTTGAGGTCAGGAGTTCGAGACCAGTCTGGCCAACATGACGAAGCTACGTCTTAATTAAAAATACAAAAATTAGCCGGGCATCGTGGCACAGGCCTGTAATTCCAGCTACTCAGGAGGCTGAGGCACAAGAACAGCTTGAACCCCGGAGGCAAAGGTTGCAGCGAGTGCAGACTGCGCCACTGCATTCTAGCCTGGGCGACAGAGTGAGACTCTGTCTCAAAAACAAAAACAAAAACAAACAAAAAAAACCATAGCTTCCAAATTTTGGGGGAAGGTGATTTAAATAATAACAACTCCAGTCCTCCCACTTGACTAGCTCTGCAATTATTACACTCTTTCTCTACTATAATATCACTCTCTCAGTGAATCAGCTCTTTGTATGGTGGGAAAAAAAGAAAAAAACAACCATTGGGGCCGGGCTTACGCCTGTAATCCCAGCACTTTAGGAGGCTAAGGCGGGCGGATCACAAGGTCAGGAGATCAAGACCATCCTGGCTAACACGGTGAAACCCTGTCTCTACTAAAAGTACAAAAAATTAGCTGGGCGAGGTGGCGGGCGCCTGTAGTCCCAGCTACTTGGGAGGCTGAGGCTGGAGAATGGCGTGAACCCAGGAGGCGGAGCTTGCAGTGAGCCGAGATTGTGCCACTGCACTCCAGCCTGGATGACAGAGCGACACTCCGTCTCAAAAAAAACAAAACAACAACAACAAAAACCGTTGGATGATTACAATATTTTGAAAGAAATCTTTTTTTTTTGATCAGTAGGCTTAAAATATTTAGTAAACTGTGCAGTAAACAGATGCGCTGTCATCCAGGTTTTGTTGTTCTATTTGTAAAGTACAGGCACAGTAGATTTAGCATAATTCTTCAGGGTCCTAGGATTTTCGGAATGGTAAATGAGCAATGGCTTCAACTTAAAGTCACAGCTGCATTAACCCAAACAAGAGTCAACCGGTCCTCTGAAGCTCTGAAGCCAGGCACTGGTTTCTCCTCTCTAGTTATCAAAGTCATAGATGGCGTCTTCTTCCAATAGAAGGTTGTTTCATCTACACTGAAAATCTGTTGTTTAGTTCAGCCATGTTCATCATTGATCTCGGCCAGATATTCTAGATAATTTGCTGCTACCGCTTCTATATCAGTACTTTCTGTTTGCTTTGTTTTGTTTTGTTTTTTTTTTTTGAGACGGAGTCTCGCTCTGTCGCCCAGGCTGGAGTGTAGTGGCCGGATCTCAGCTCACTGCAATCTCCGCCTCCCGGGTTCGGGCCATTCTCCTGTCTCAGCCTCCTGAGTAGCTGGGACTACAGGCGCCCGCCACCTCGCCCAGCTAGTTTTTTGTATTTTTTAGTAGAGACGGGGTTTCACCGTGTTAGCCAGGATGGTCTCGATCTCCTGACCTAGTGATCCACCCGTCTCGGCCTCCCAAAGTGCTGGGATTACAGGCTTGAGCCACCGCGCCCGGCCGTCGCTTTGTAGTTTTATATTATGGACATGGCTTCCTTCCTTAAACCTCATGAACCAACCTGTGCTAGTTTCAAACTTTTCTTCTGCAGCTTCCTCAAACTAAAGAGAGTTAGAAGCTTGCTCTGGATTAGGCATTGGCTTAAAGGAATGTGGTGGCTGGTTTGATCTTCAATCTAGACCACTGAAACTTCCTCCATATCAGCATTAAGTCTGTTTCACTTTCTTACCATTGATGTGTTCACTGGAGTAGCACTTGTGATTTTCTTCAAGAACTTTCCTTTGCATTTGCAACTTGGCAGACTGGTGTAAAAGGCCTAGCTTTTTACCTCTCTTGGCTTTTGAAATGTCTTCCTCATTAAACTTAATCATTTGTAGCATTTGATTTAAAGGTAAGAGATGTGCAACTCTTCCTTTCACATGTATACTTAGAGGGCATCATAGTTTTTAGTTTTTGAGACAGCATCTCGCTTTATCTCCCAGGCTGGAGCACAGTGGCGTGATCACAGCTCACTGTAGTTTCGACTTCCTGGGCTCAAGCAATCCTCCTACGTCAGCCTCTCCCAGTACAATAGTTGGAACTACAGGTGTGTGCCACCATGCTCAGTTAATTTTTTTGGCATTTTTTGTAGAGATGGGGTTTTTCCATATTGCCCAGACTGGTCTAGATCTGCTCATCATGGCCTCCCAAAGTTCTAGAATTACAGGCATGAGTCCACCATGCCTAGTTCCATTGCATGGTTCTTAACTGGCCTAATTTCAATGTTGTTGTGTCTCAGGGAATAGGGAGGCCCAAGAAGAGGAGAGATGGGAAAATGGTTGGTTGGTGGAGCAGCCAGAACACACACGGCATTCATTGATTGAGTTCGCTGTCTTGTATGGACATGGTTCATGACGCCCCCAAACAATTATAATAATAGCATCAGGCTGAGCGCAGTGGCTCATGCCTGTAACCCCAGAACTTTGGGAGGCCTAGGCAGGCAGATCATGAGGTCAGGAGATCAACACCATCCTGGCTAACGTGGTGAAACCCCGTCTCTACTAAAAAAAATACAAAAAAATTAGCTGGGCGTGGTGGTGGGCACCTGTAGTCCCAACCACTCAGGAGGCTGAGGCAGGAGAATGGCATGAACCCGGGAGGCGGAGTCTGCAGTGAGCTGAGATTGCACCACTGCACTCTAGCCTGGGCGACAGAGCAAGACTCCGTCTCTTAAAAAAAAAAAAAAAAAAAAAAAAAGCATTAAGGATCACTGATCACAGAACACCAACAGATATAATAATGAAAAAGTTTGAAATATTGTGAGAATTACCAAAATGTGACACAGAAACATGAAGTAAGCACATGTTGTTGGAAAAATGCTACTGACAGATTTGTTCAAACAGGGTTGCCAAATACCTTCAATTTGTAAAAAACACAGTAATTGCAAAGTGCAATAAAGAACAGTGAAATAGAAAGTATACCTTAAATGGAAGTGTAATAAAAAGATCACATACATGCCCCTCTAGTTGGTAAGCACTTTCCCTCAAAAAGAAAAGTTTTAGTCACTCTACTTCTAAGTATAAATCCTTTTTTGTTTCAACTTAAGAACCCTCAACTCTGGTATGATCTGTGAATTAGAAAAGGGAAACCAAGAAAGTACACACAAAAAATATTGCCACCACTCTATTTTCTTTCAAAGAGTTTATGGAATCCTAGGATTATGCAGATCACATTTTGGCCATATCTTTTCCTCTGAATATTAACTACCCTACATATATAGTGTCTTATCATGACATAGGGAATCTCCTAGTAGAATGGCATCTGTAGTAGACCTCAAAGCATCACTTAAACAAGCTTCTTGTCCCTGATGCTACACAATCGATCTTCCCAGGTTTGCAGTGTTAGTATTCTCAGTGGGAAAAGCAACCATGTAACTCTGAGAATTTTAGCATCCCCATGCCTCCATCCCCACACTTCCATTCACCTCTTGTTCTCCAGCTATCTAATTGCTTCAGAATAAATAAAGCTACTCATACATATTTTCTAAAAAACTAGTGAACCTCTAATATGAAACATTTAAAATGACAGTTTTTTTTTTTTTTTTGAGACAGGGTCTCACTCCGTTGCCCAGGATGGAGTGCAGTGGTGTGATCATAGCTTACTGCTGCCTTGACATCCGGGGCTCAAGCGATCTTCTCACCTAAGCTTCCTGAGTAGCTGGGACTACAGGCACACACCATCACATATAGCTAATTTTTAATTTTTTGTAGAGACGGGGTCTCACTGTGTTGCCCAGGCTGGTCTCAAACTCCTGGGCTCAAGTGATTCTTCCACCAAAGCTGCCCAAAGTGCTGGGATTATAGGTATGAGCCACCTGGAAAATGACAGTTCTTACTCTGCAGTCCTACTTCTAGGAATCTATCTCAATGATCTACAGGCAAAAATATGAAAAGAGAATGTGCAAGGTTATTCACTGCAGCACCGTGCACACTAGGCATAACTGTCAACAGGCCAAGTGTCCACTGCTAGGGTATAAACTATGGTAGAGTCACATAATGAAGTACTATGGAGCTAAAAATAAATGAAGAGTATGGGAGCAGTGGCTCATGCCTGTAATCCCAGCACTTTGGGAGGCTGAGGTGGGTGGATCATGAGGTCAAGAGATTGAGACCATCCTGACCAACATAGTGAAACCCCGTCTCCACTAAAAATACAAAAATTAGTTGGGCGTGGTGGTGTGTGCCTGTAGTCTCAGCTACTCGGGAGGCTGAGGCAGGAGAACTGCTTGAATCGAGGAGGTGGAGGTTGCAGTGAGCCGAGATGGTGCCACTGCATTCTAGCCTGGCGACAGAGTGAGACTCCGTCTAAAAAAGCAAATTAGAGAAAAGTATATATAATATTCTATATGAGTCACGGAGAGTATGTCTATACACATGTATTTGCTTCTATTTTTCAGGATAGAAGAAAAATCATAAATTTTAAACAAATGATTACCTATAGGGATAGGGAGGTAATAAGATATAGAGGCCAAGAATAGAAGTGAGATTTATCTGAATATACTTGTATTGTAGTCTGGTACAATGTACATACTTTGTGTCCATTATACACATTTTATATACATTATATATATAAAATGTATAAAGTATACATTATATATATAATGTATAAAGTATACATTATACTTTATATACTTTTACAATAATTAAATATGAAAAGAAAAAAAACCAATTCCTAAAAAATCAAAAGCGAAATAAACTTGAGTACTGAGTTTGTGGCATAATTATGCAAAAAATAATTATCCCAAATGAGTTAAAAAAAAAAAAAACACAGTGATTTGACTGTACATTTCTAATAGAATATATTTTAAGGACAAAAGAGCATACAAAAAGTTTTCAAACTATTTTCATTAATTATGTTATTGGTGGTATTATTCTGAAGCTGCTTTATGTGTATTGTGGAATAAAATAAATTAAGGAATTATGTTGGTGGCACTGAGAAGTGGGATTTTTGGTAGGTGGGAAAGTAAATACAGATGTAAGATAGAGGAATTTACATAAATATCCTGTGGTCCTGAATCTGAGTTAGAGCGATCAGTATGAAGTATAGTTTACCTTAAAAAGTCAAAGTGATATGGCAGGGTGAGGTGGCTCACACGTGTAATCCCAGCACTTTGGAAGGCCAAGGCGGGCGGATCACGAAGTCAGGAGATTGAGACTATCCTGGCTAACACGGTGAAACCCTGTCTCTATCAAAAATACAAAAAATTAGCTGGGTGTGGTGGCGGGCGCCTGTAGTCCCAGCTACTCGGGAGGCGGAGGCAGGAGAATGGCGTGAACCCAGGAGGCACAGCTTGCAGTGAGCTGAGATCATGCCACTGCACTCTAGCCTGGGTGACAGAGGGAGACTCCGTCTCAAAAAAAAAAAAAAAAAAAAAAACCAAATTGATACAAAAAACCTTCTTTCTAACTCTGTCCACCTAAAAGGCTGAGAAACAATGACTAAAGCACAACCCTAGCAGCCGGACTGTGGCCTAAACACCATTTCTCACTAAAAGGAACTAGGGCTCCAGGAAAAAGGAACTAGGGCTCCAGCAAAAATGGCAGATTCCAGATAGCAGAAGCAAGAAAGCTATGAAAGAAGCTTCCTTTAGGCAAAGATGGGACAATCTGAGTATCTCTAAGGATAATGACTGCAATGGATTACAACCCATCAAATATACTTAAATTGATGAGTATATAATGACACCTACACAAAAAACAACCTAGTCACATTTGGGATGCTAGAGTACCATTTGTTTGGAAAACTGGTAATTAAAAAAAAAGAATTAAGCATTTAACAAAATGACAGCTCTTTAAAAGTCTCACAGGAATAAAAAAAATCTTGGCCTGTCAGATTTCTAAAATTCTCAATAGAAATAAGAATAAAAGGAATAACTTTACTTACTAACTCAATTACCAACATCTTAAAGAAAAAAATAACAATTTTTTTAAATGAATTACTATGTCTTCAATTCGCTTTAAGAACAAACAGTAGGTGACAGTAAGTAACAGAATTTGCAATCTCTGTGAAAGTCAGAAAGTCACATTATGGTTAAATCAAGATGCTTAGGGTCAGGCGAGGTGGTTCACGCCTGTAATCCCAAGACTCTGGGAGGCCCATGTGGGTGGATTACCTTAAGTGACAAGTTCGAGACCAGCCTAATCAACATGGTGAAACCCCGTCTCTACTAAAAATACAAAAATTAGCCAGGCATGGTGGCGGCCACCTGTAATCCCAGCTACTTGGGAGGCTGAGGCAGGAGAATTGCTTGAACCCAGGAGGCAGAGTATGCAGTGAGCTGAGATCACGCCATTGCACTCCAGACTGGGCAACAAGAGTGAAACTCCATCTCAAAAAAAACAAAAACAAAAACAAAAACAAAAAAAACCCAAAAAAGATGCTTAAAGGTTTGTTTTGATTTTAAAGATTCAAAAATCCTCATAAAGTAATTCTGAAGCATAATAAACCTAAGTGTTACTACCTATTTTACTAAGTCTTAGCACACTGCAACCTCCACCTCCCAAGTTCACGCCATTCTCCTGCCTCCTGAGTAGCGGGGACTATAGGTGCCCACTACTATGCCCAGCTAATTTTTTGTATTTTTAGTAGAGACAGGGTTTCACCAAGTTAGCCAGGATGGTCTCCATCTCCCGACCTTGTGATCCCCCTGCCTTGGCCTCCCAGAACTGCTGGGATAACAGGCGTGAGCCACCATGCCTGGCCTACCTAAAGTCTTATACTACATAAAACTTGTACAATTTAATAAATGCCCCAAGTTGAAAATAAGATAGAATAAAAAGATGATTTAAAAAAAAATAATAAAACAGGCTGGGTGTGGTGGCTCATGCCTGTAATCCCATTAGTTTGGGAGGCTGAGGCAGGTGGATCACCTGAGGTCAGGAGTTTGAGCCCAGCCTGGCCAACATGGTGAAACCCCATCTCTAATAAAAATACACAAATTATCCAGGCCTGGTGGCGGGCACCTGTAATCCAAGCTACTTGGGAGACTGAGGCAGGAGAATCACTTGAACCCAGGAGACAGAGGTTGCAGTGAGCAGAGATTGTGCCACTGTACTCCAGCCTGGGCGACAGAATGAAACTCCGTCTCAAAAAAAATATATATATATATATACACACACACACACACACACACACATACACACAAGAAAAATAAAGCAGAGAAAATCACTATTATCACTGCCAAAAAAAGGTGATGGTGGTAAAAATTTCCTTATTTGTAAAATTTGTCATTTTTATGCTTGAGTCTTTTTTTTATGACCATAAAGTAAATAATTTTAACTTAACCAAAGTAGCTATTTAACAGTTTAGAGATACTCTGACAAAGACAGCTCTATTGGCCAGGTGTGGTGGCTCAAGCCTGTAATCCCAGCACTTTGAGAGGCCGAGGCAGATGGATGGCTTGAGCCCAAGAGTTCAAGATTAGTCAGTCTTGGCAACGTGGTGAAACCCTGTCTCTACAAAAAATAATTAGCCGGGTGTGGTAGTATGTGCCTGTAGGCCCAGATACTCAGGAGGCTGAGGTGGGAGTATTGCTTGAGCCTAGGAGGTGGAGGTTGCAGTGAGCTGAGATGAAGCCATTGTACTCTAGCCTGGATGACAGAGCAAGACCCTGTCTCAAAAAAAAAAAAAAAAAAGAGAGAGAAATAAAAGACAGCTCTATTGTACTTCTAGTCACATTGCTGGTATAAATAAAAACCAACTTACCTTTCATTATCTTTAAAATACGGCTCCACAAATGCTTTCTGCTTGACTTTGTCTTGTTTATCACCATGAGCTATAAATAAAACATGCACATTACAAACTAAATGTATAACTTAATGAGAAATAATTAACTAGCTTGGAAGAAAATGACAGGTACTCAAACTTCCATTTTCATTGGGTTTCATACTCTAGGCCTCTGAGCAACTCATTTAAATTTTCTTTAACTATGTAACTACTTTTTTTTTTTTTTTTTTTGAGACGGAGTCTTGCTCTGTCACCTAGGCTGGAGTACAGTGGCAGGATCTCAGCTTACTGCAAGCTCCACCTCCCGGGTTTATGCCATTCTCCTGCCTCAGCCTCCCAAGTAGCTGGGACTACAGGCGCCCACCACCACGCCCGGCTAATTTTTTGTGTTTTTAGTAGAGACGGGGTTTCACCATGTTAGCCAGGATGAACTCAATCTCCTGACCTCATGATCCGCTCGCCTTGGCCTCCCAAAGTGCTGGGATTACAGGCGTGAGCCACCGCGCCCGGCCTCTGTAACTACTTTTTTCTTTCTTTTGCATCTGCATAATGAGGCGGGCGCTGTTTCATTTACCTCAAAATTACTAGACAGCTAAAAGTCATTATCTCAGAAAGTATTTCAGAGTTTAAAAGAAATACTCAGATGACCACTATTATTGTTTGACAAGAAACGACAATGAAAAGACACCTTTCAATATTAATTTTGGCTGGGTACAGTGGCTCATACCTGTAATCTCAGCACTTTGGGAGGCTGAGGTGGGTAGATCACCTGAGGTCAGGAGTTCGAGACCAGCCTGGCCAACATGCTGAAACCCTGTCTCTACTAAAAACATAAAAATTAGCTGGGCATGGTGGCAGGCGTCTGTAATCCCAGCTACTTGGGAGGCTGAGGCAGGAGAATCGCTTGAACCAGGGAGTTGGAGGTTGCAGTGAGCTGAGATCGTGCCACTGCACTCCAGCCTGGCAACAGAGCAAGACCCCGTCTCAAAAAAATAAAAAAAATTACACATAATTATACATCTTTATAGAGTGTGATACTCTGATATATGTATACAATGTGTAATGACCAAATTAGGATAATTAGCATATCTGTCACCTCAAACATTTGTTTGTCATTTCTTTGTGTTGGGAACATTCAAAATCTGTGCTTTTAGCTATCTGAGAACATATATTGTTGTTAACTATAGTCACCATATAGTGCTATTGAACACTACAACTTATTCTATTTAGCATTTTGTTTATTTTTCTTTGTTTTTTGGAGACAGAGTCTTGCTCTGTTGCCCAGGTTGGAGTGCAGTGACATGATCTAGGCTCACTGCAACTTCCGCCTCCCAGGTTCAAGAGATTCTCCTGCCTCAGCCTCCCGAGTAGCTGGGACTACATGTGCACACCACCACGCCCGGCTACTTTTTTGTATTTTTAGTAGAGACGGGGTTTCACCATGTTAGCCAGGATGGTCTCAATCTCCTGACTGTGATCCACCTGCCTCAGCCTCCCAAAATGCTGGGATTACAGGCGTGAGCCACTGTGCCAGGCTCCCTTATTTATTTTTCTTAGAGATCAGGTCTTGCTATGTTGCCCAGGCTGGAGTGTAGGGGCAATTCATAGGCACCGTACTACTACTGATCAGCATGCAAGTTTCGACCTGCTCCATTTTTGAAGTGGGACAGTTCACTGCTCCTTAAGCAACTTAGTGGTCTCCTACTTCTAAGAGGTCACCATATTGATGCTAAACTTAATATGGATCATACCTCAGAACTCCAATACAGCACTACTCCAAGAACTCCAAGGCTCAAGCTATCCTCCTGCCTCAGCCTCTTGGGTGGCTGAGACCATGGGTGCCTGCCACCTTGCTTGGCTAGCTGTATTTTTATATTAATTAACCCACCTTTGGCTACCCCAGTCTTCCCCACCTCTAGTAACCACTATTCTACTCTCTACATCTATGAGATCAACTTTTTCAGATTCCACATACAAATAACAACATGTGGTATTTATCTTTCTGTGCCTGGCTTATTTCACCTAATATGATGTTGTCCAAACTCATTGGTGTTTGCACAAATGACAGAAGTTTGTTCTTTTTAGTGGCTAAATAGTATTTTTTTGTGTGTATGTATATGTGTATCTATACATATATATATTTATATATATAGTTTTCTTTAACTATTTATCTGTAAATAGACACTTAGGCTGATTCCGTATCTTGGTTATTCTGAACAGTGCTGCAATAAACGTGAGTGCAGATATCTCTAACATACTGATTTCCTTTCCTTTGAATATACACCCAGTAGTGGGACTGCTGGATCTATGATAGTTCCATTTTTAGTTTTTTTTTTTTTGAGACGGAGTCTCGCTTTGTTGCCCAGGGTGGAGCACAGTGGCGTGATCTTGGCTCACTGCAAGTTCCACCTCCTTGGTTCACGCCATTCTCCTGCCTCAGCCTCCCGAGTAGCTGGGACTACAGATGCCTGCCACCACATCCGCTTAATTTTTTTGTTTTTCTCAGTAGAGACAGGGTTTCACCATGTTAGCTAGGATGGTCTCAATCTCCTGACCTCGTGATCCACCCGCCTCGGCCATTTTTAGTTTTTTGAGGAATCTTCATACTATTTTCTAAAATGGCTATACTAATTAACATTGCCACCAATCCTGTTGATTTTTATAATACATCTTTAAGGTAAGTTATAACTAGAGAATAAACAGATTAAAGATTTTATCAGAAAATTGGTGACAAAGATTAAAAACTAGAGCTCATAACTTGGGACGTGACTCCTAAGATGTCTAGACTCAAATAGCTAAATGCCAGCATCTATTCAAAGAATCAAAATTTACTGAGCATTGTGCTAAGTTCCAGACATACAATGTATAACGAGAGAGAGCAGGTCTCCTGTCTTCATGGAGTTTACATTACAGTGAGGAAAACAGACATTAAGCAAGCAGAGAGTTAAATGTTAAGCAAATAGATAGTTAAGGGTTATGTGAGAAAGCACATGTAAGGTAGTAACTGGGTTGAGAAAATAAAATAAATACATAACAAATCCTAAATTATATGCCTGGGTGACTGGGAAAAATAAAAACGTCTGAAGATTTTTTGGTAGGAAGTAAATGGAAATTGGCTTAGACATGTTACGTTTAAGCTGAAGAGACAAAAGTATCTCACAGTACTCAGAAATGCAAGACTGGGATTCATCAGAGAAGTTAAACCTAGAGATGCAGATTTGGAATCATTTTCAGAGGTAGGGCTAATAAAAGCTGTGAGAGAAAACAAGTTGCGATGAAGAAAGAGTCTTGGGGATATTCTAGGAAAGAAGCTGTGATAAATAAAAAGAACGATGCAGCATCGTCAGAAAAGCTAAGTGAGAAGAAATTCTGGGATAGTCAAGTGTCAAATGTAACTTAAAACAAGGAACAGAAATTAATAAGTACGCCTTTGCAAAAAAATATTCTTTTTGTTTGAAGTGAAACCTATTTGCAAAAGGTCCTTCGTGGGGGGAAAAAGGATACTGAACAGCTGTAAATTTTTATTTCAAAATTTACTTGATGGAGTTTTTGCCATGGACTAAGCAAGCAAAAGACTACTGTCCTCTATCTTTGGTTTCGGTCTCATTCATTTTTGAGTTACGGGCTGTTTTAAAAACCTCATGAAAACATGAGCATAATCAAGATTGTGCCACAGCAGAACGTATGTTCATTTAAACCAGCATAAAACAATCTTTGCACTAGATTAAAAATTCGGACCAATTTAATAACAATGAGAAAAATGAGAGATTTAACAAAAATTACAATTTTCAATCCAGATTATCTACTTAGATTTTCAATTATTCTTTTTCTGATTGCTATCCTACATTAAAAAATTACTGCTTCTAATGAAAGAGATATTAAGACTAATACACATAGTTACATCACGTATTTTGGCTGGTAAGATAAAGCATTCACAGCAGAAAACAGATCTGAATTTTCCTGTTTTGAATTTAATTATTACTATATATTTTTTGAGACAGGGTCTCACTCTGTTGCCCAGGCTGTAGTATAATTATTTATTTACTTTGAGACAGGGTCTCACTCTGTTGCCCAGGCTGTAGTATAATTATTTATTTGGAGACAGGGTCTCACCTCTGTTGCCCAGGCTGTAGTATAATTATTTATTTATTTTGAGACAGGGTCTCACTCTGTTGCCCAGGCTGTAGTATAATTATTTATTTATTTTGAGACAGGGTCTCACTCTGTTGCCCAGGCTGTAGTATAATTATTTATTTGGAGACAGGGTCTCACCTCTGTTGCCCAGGCTGTAGTATAATTATTTATTTATTTTGAGACAGGGTCTCACTCTGTTGCCCAGGCTGTAGTATAATTATTTATTTGGAGACAGGGTCTCACTCTGTTGCCCAGGCTGTAGTGCAGTGGGTGATCCACTGACGCAGCCACAGCCTTCTGGGTGTTCAAGCGATCCTCTCGCCCCAGCCCCCAAGTAGCTGGGACTACAGATAGGTGCCACCATGCCGAGCTAATTTTTGTAGAAATGAGGTTTTGTCTTATTGCCCAGGCTGGTCTTGAACTCCTGAGTTCAAGCAATCCATCTGCCTTGGCCTTCCAAAGTGCCGGGATTACAGGTGCGAACTGCTGTGCCTGGCTAGATCTGAATGTTCTACAAAATTTTCTCCTTCTACTTTATTATAATTAATTTAATAATTAACAGAAGTTTCTCAAAAATTTTATCAATTTTATGCGTATTTAGAAAGAAATTTCTAATACCAAACTAATGTTAGTTTCTTAGTTCTAATAAATATTTTATAGCTATATAACACGTTAACATAAGGAGAGGTTGAGTGAAAGGTACAGGAGAATGCCGAACAATTTTCTGGAACTCTTATTAGTGTGACATTATCTCAAAATTTAAAAAAGGTGAAAAAATTTATACAAGAAATATGAAACTTTAATTGTTGATATGTCATCAAGACTTTGTTAATTAGCTTGATAACTTAACTTACTGAATTCTGCAACTGAGAAGCCATAGTTAAAGAGAAAATAATCTTACTGTGTGGTTTCTTTGTGGCAGCAGACAATTCCTCCTCTTCATCTGCTGCTTGGGAGAAACTATCTGCCAAACAGGATTCATACTCTTCATGTGTTGTCTGATCAAACATATCTTCCAAGCTATCATTCATTTTTCTTTCTTCATCTATGTAAAAGAGCATCAGCTGAGGGCAACAAGCAAGCTTTTGCTTTCTATATAGACCATCATGAAACTGTAGTAACTGCCACACAATAACAGAATGCAGTCCTTAAAGACACTTTTTAAAACATGGTTGTGAAAATAAGGATTATATATTGGGTACTGAGCTTAATAACTGTGATGTAATAATATGTGCAACAAATTCCCATGACACGTGTTTATCTATATAACAAACCTTTTTATGAACCTGCAAACCTAAAATAAAATTTAAGTTTAAAAAATGTTTTAAGAAAAGAAAAAAAATGTGGATTACAGGCCTTATTCTGAAGAGTGTTCTTTCAGTGAATAGATGTAATATAGGTAGTGAAAGGCTTGTAGACATATATGCAAAAGATAGTTCTAAGAATGTTACTTGTAAAAGCTGTCTTGTTAAGAGTGCTAAATTCAGTGAATATAAGTGAGTAACAAACTATAATGTATATTAATGAAATGTTTAAAGGCATGATTATTACACTGAGGGTTGCAAGCCTAGCTGTGAAGAGTGTTCTTTTGGTGTATAGATGTAACGCATGTAGTGAAGTGTTTGTGGACACATGCTAAACATGATTCTGAGAATATCAGTTGCAAGCTGTAAGGCTGAGTGTTAATTCAGTTACTCTAAGTGAGTAACAAACTGTAATGTATGTAATGAAGTGTTTACAAACACTTCTTAAATCATGATTCTTATAATGAGGTTTAATTCTTGTAATTCGTGTATGAGGTAAGAATAAACTCCCAACTCTGGGTAGTTACTGTACATTTACAAAGACTATATGTTATGGCTTTAAATGTCCTTTACTCATGCTTTTTTTTTTTGAGACGGAATCTCACTCTGTCACCCAGGCTGGAGTGCAGGGATGCGATATTGGCTCACTGCAACCTCCGCCTCCCAGGTTCAAGCAATCCTTCTGCCTCAGCCTCCCAAGTAGCTGGGATCACAAGTGTGTGCCACCATACCTGGCTAATTTTTGTATTTTTAGTAGAGACGGAGTTTCGCCATGTTGGCCAGGCTGGTCTCAAACTCCTGACCTCAAGTGATCCGCCTGCCTTGGCCTCCCAAAGTGCTGAGATTACAGGTGCAAGTCACTGTGCTAGCTCTACCCTGTTATGTTTACTTTTGTTATTAAGTAGCAAAAAAGTATTTTCTTTCATCATCATTAGCATCTGGTAGTTTAGTATTACTAGAAATTAGGAATTCAATGCCATATTCGACATGGAAAGTGATAAATTCATCTTCACAGATCTAACAACATTTCCCATTACATAATCCACTTAAAAAACACCAGAGTTTAAATCCAGTTGGCTAACAAATATGACAGAAAAGAGGTCTGCTGAGATTATTCTATGTAATTACCACCTCTCCCAACCTGCAGCACTCTCTCACTCTTAACTTGCTTTACCTTTCTCCTGGACTTACCACCATCTATTATATATATAATTGCTTATTTCTCTCATTAGAATGTAAGTTCCATGAGGTAAGTACTTTTGTTCTGTTTATTCATTATCTCTAGTTCCTAAAACACTTCCTACTACAAAATTTTTGCTTGATATTTACTGATAATTAAACATTCTGCATGCTGAAGGTCAAATTTGTAAATAAAATACAACTTCTATGCACTAGGCATTGTGCTGGGCATCCTCAGAACATTCTGTGTATGCTGTTTGTAAAGCAAAATGTTAAATTGCTGATTTATTTTTGTTTATTTGATTTGTGATTGTGAAATACATGAAGACAGAGAATATATCCTTGCTGATCTTTCTGTCACAGCACCTAGTAAGTCTAACACAGAGTAGGTGCATGAAAATTTTCCGAATTGAAATACTGGCAGTAATATGGAATTTTTATTGGTATATTTCATTTTAAACCAATTCTGAGTGTTGGAAAAGTTTTACCTTATGGGGTAAATTTTTTTTTTTTTAATATAACCTCACTAATGTCTCCCACTCCAAGTGCTGTTCTTACAACATGATGTCAACACTCCTCCCACTGAGTGTCACTGAGGGCCTGTTCATTTCACTTTATGCCTGTGCAGATCTTTGTGACACTATGTTACCTCTGAGGTCATAAAAATGCCACCTGCTTCTGCTTTGTTCTGTTGGGGTGCCAACTCTGGGAACTTATCTTCCATGTGAAGAGGAAGCTCAAATGAGCCTATGTGAATAAGCCCTGAGAGTGAATGAGGAGATGCCAAGTCACTCTCCAGCTGCCCAGCCCTCTGCTGTTTCAGTTCCAGCCACCATCTGCCTACAACTGCATGAGACCCTGAAACAGAACTGACCAGCCAAGCCTTTCCTGAATTCCTGAGCCACAGAAACTAGGAAGAAAAGAAAAGCTTTTGTTTGAATCCTCTGAGTTATTCCAGTGATTCATTCATTATGTAGCAATAGTATCCACAGCACTTTATTAGCCAAAATTATCTCTATAATTTCCCTTCATTAGTCCAAGTGCTAATTTCTCTTTCACATGATACTTGCTTCAAATAAATTTGAGAAACTATTGTCTTCTGAGTAGATTTAAAGTAGGCATACTTTAGATTTTCTCTTTTCTACAAAAATGAGAAAAACATGATCAGAGGCTAGTACCAGGAAGAAAATAATCTTAAAAGCAAAGTATCCTCTTTGCTTTTATAACTATAATAACTAAGCTATAATAACTAAGAAAAGTTATTTAGTGTCATACAAGCCATAAAATGGCAATAAACTACTGTGAAGGTTTTTTCTTTTAATAGGTATTGGCTTCTCTACCTAGGTAACCATCTGCTTCATCATACGGTTTGTTATATGTCATTGAAAAACAAGGCAAAGACTACTAAAATTTTCTTTCATTTACTGCATTTAAGGCAGCAATAGATACGCCGATTCAGAAGAAGCCAGGGCAAGACTATTTTATTTTTTGCTCTGAGCAGGTAGACTACAGAAAATTTAGCAGAAGATAAGGAATGCACACCCAACCTCAATGTATTTGGCTTCTAACAAATGATTACTGGGGAATGTCTCTGCTTTTAGCACTGCTTCCCCATGTGGCAGACCCTTGCCCTTCAATACATAAGGGTGATAAATGACAACTGTTCCTAGTCTAGCTGTTCTCATGTCATGTGCCCCTACAGTTAGGAAAGTTGCTAAGGTAGTGCTAACCAAAATCCTCCTATTGTTCTCATCTCTTCTGGAAAATCAAGACTTTGGGTGAACAACTAATAGATTCTCACTACAAAGGGCTGTAGACCACCAATTTGGCCAAATTGCCTCATCAGTAGAGGGGGAATACAGCAGATTAACTCAGCATATACACTATGATTCTGAATGTTAACCTGTAAAACTATACTAACACTTCTCAGTAGATTTCTCCTTTCTTTCCTTATCAAATTGCTTTAGCAAACGTTAATTCTAACACAGGACTCAAGACTTCCTGTTATACCATTTATAGAAAATTATCTATACCAGGGATCAGCAAACTTTTTCTTAAAGGGTCAGAAAATAACTATTTGAGGTTTGTGGGGCTATAAGGTCTCTGCACCAACTACTCAATTTTGCAGCTGTATGGAACAAACAGCGATGGGCAATACATAAAGAAATGAATAAGGCTGTGCTCTGGTAGAACTTTATTTACAAAACTGGTAGCTGGCTGAAATTTGCAAATCCCTGAAGATATGAATCTTTTCTGAAATGAAATTATTTTGGCTAAAGACTTTTTTTTCTGACGTACTGAAACTGAGCTTTCCTAAGAGGAACATAAAGTTAATAGAGCAGGAGAAAACCTGGTGTATGGTGAAGAGGTCACTCGAGCTAATCAGTGCAATGGTACAACTACAAACTTCACACACGTTTTTTATTAAAATAAAAAACAAAAACAAAAATCTTACTTGAACTTTTTTCTCCCTTCTGCTCTTGCTTCTTCATTTTTAAGAGAACGGTTTCACTAACCAACGTACAGTCCATGTCCACTGTTTCTCCTCCTAATTTTGACTGACTGCCATCCTGAATAAATATTTTAAAAATCAAAAGTTTTAACAATTATTCCTTTATGGTCTTATATTTAATTTTTACAAAACATTTTGGTAAAATATACATAACATACATTTTACCACTTTTAAGCATTAAGCTATATTTACTTTTATACTTTACAAACAGGTAAGGATTTAGGTTTTACTGCTTATAAAACATTTTAGCTTTAGTATAATCAAGCCTAGGAAAAGAAGGACTGCTGCCAAGAAAAGGGAGAATTATTTACCACTAAACACCCTTGAACTTTTCCTGCCTTTCTTTTCCAATCTGCCTCATAGTAATGAACATCAATGTACACTAAGAACAATTTCAAAAATTAAATTTAATTTTTTGATAGGCATATATTACTCAGTGAATGTTAAATACTTTGTTATTAATATGCTACCAAGTGAAAGGGAACTTCTGAAACTACACAGAACCTAAATACAAGACAAAAAACTATTTCCGCTATGAATTTTAATTTTTAAAAAATACAGTATTTTAAAAAATAGTCGACTTAGAAAATAAATTTTATGGTACATTATTTTAAAGCTAATGAAGACATGATGAATTATTTTAATGAAAGATAAAATTATACAAGACATGCAGCATTTTGCATTATTTTTATTTATGAGACAGGGTCTTGCTCTGGTTGCCTAGGCTGGATGTGCAGTGGTATGATCATACCTCACTGGAGCCTTGAATTCCTGGGTTCAAGGTATCCTCCCAACCTCAGCCTCCCAAGAAGCTAGGACTACACGTATGCAATACCATGCCCAGCTAATTTTAAAATTTCCTGTAGAGACAGGGCCTTGTTATGTTGCCCAGGCTGGTCTCGAATTCCTGGCTTCAAGTGATTCTCTCTCTTCAACCTCCCAGAGTGTTGGGATTACAGGCATGAGCCACCGCGCCTGGCCACTGCATTCTTTTAAAAACTGTATTACTATATTAATATTTTTCAGCAAAGCCCTTTAAAGTCAGAAAGTATTATTATCCTTTAAAAAAATACCATAAAGTTAGAAGAATAAGCATTTTTATTTCTTAATTTTCTGCATAAATACATGTAGGTTTTAAGAGGTATCTGACTATCTTAAGGTGATAGAGTGAGTCACGAGAGAAGGTTGACTAACACCTCATTAGAACAAGAGTCAAATGAGTTTTGGTTTTACTTTTTAACTTACCTTTGTATCTATTACAGTAACATCCATTTTATACTGAGAAAGGTCTGCTCCCGGATCTATACTCCACTGGATATTTTCAAAGGATACATCTTAGGTAAAGGGAAAGAGCAAGCAATTAAAAAACTGATTTCAAAAATTCTCATCACTTTAAAATATTATGAGACCTAAAGAATATAAATTTTTGCAAATCATATGTCTGGTAAAGGACTTATATCTAAGATATATAAAGAACTCTCGGCCAGGCGCGGTGGCTCACGCCTGTAATCCCAGCACTTTGGGAGGCCGAGACGGGTGGATCACGAGGTCAGAAGATCGAGGCCATCCTGGCTAACACGGTGAAACCCCGTCTCTATGAAAAATACAAAAAAAAAATTAGCCGGGCACGGTGGCGGGCGCCTGTAGTCCCAGCTACATGTGAGGCTGAGGCAGGAGAATGGCATGAACCCGGGAGGCAGAGCCTGCAGTGACTGGAGATCGCGCTACTGCACTCCAGCCTGGGCGACAGAGCGAGACTCCGTCTCAAAAAAAAAAAAAAAAAAAAGAACTCTCCCAGCTCAATGAAAAGACAAATATCCCGATTAAAGATGGGCAAAGGATCTAAACAGACAGTTCTCCAAAGAAGATACACAAATTGCCAATAAACATGAAAGGATGCTCAACATCATTAGCCATCGAGGAAATGCAAACCAAAACCACGAGATGGCAAAAATCAAAAAGCTATAACAAGTGCTAGTGAGGATGTGGAGATACTGAAACCCTCACATACTGCTGATGGAAATGTGAAACGGTGTAGCTGCTTTGGAAAATAGGCAGTCCTTCAAAAGGTAAAATGTAGAATTGGTATATGGTCCAACAGTTCCATTCCTAGGTATAATCCAAGAAAAATGAAAACATACATCCACACAAAAACCTGTATGCAAATGTTCATAGCAGCATAGTTCATAACAGCAAAAAAGCGGCAACTTAAATGTCAACTAATAAATGCCTAAAATATGGTATACTTATATAATAAAAAAAAAGTTATCCAATAAAAAGAAATAAAATGTTGATATATGCTGTAACAGATAACTGAAAACATCATGCCAAGGGAAAGAAGTAACAAAAGATCATATATTAAATGATTCCATTTATATGAAAACTCCAGAATAGGCAAGTCTACAAGAGAGAAAGTAGATTCACGGTGCCTAGGACTACGGAGGGGATATGGGGAAGGAAAGTGATGAAAATGTTCTAAACCTAGACTACAGTGATGGTTGTACAACTCTGTGGGTATATCAAACCACGGAATTCAACATTTTAGTGGGTGATTTTTATGGTATGTGATTTGTATTTCAATTAAAATTTTTTTAAAATTGAAAACTATAACATTGTCTGGTGGGGTTTTCAATGTATGTAGATATAATACACAGGAACTACATAAAGTGTAGTTACAGAAGATGAAGTGGTACATTAACTCCAAGTAGACTGTAAAATGCTAAGTAGGTATACTGTAATCCCTAGAACAACCATGAAAAAAATAAAAAAAAGCTCAAAAAAATCATGAATGATAGTGAAAAAAATGTTTTCATATAGAGACTAAAACACTTACTAGAAAAACAACTAATGATTGTGTTTCAGGAAAAAGGGAAAATAAACCCAGAATAAAGGAATAACTTGCCAATTAGGAATACAAGAAAAAATACTGCACTTGAACTATAGAAATGTTTGGTGGCTGAAAAAAAGAAAGAATTACTTTTTTAAAGATAGCAGGCTGGGCGTGGGTGGTTCACACCTGTAATCCCAGCACTTTGGGAGGCCAAGGCAGGCAGATGGCTTGAGTCCAGCAGTTCGAGACCAACCTGGGCAACATGGTGAAACCCTGTCTCTTCAAAAAATAAAAAAATCATTTGGGTGTGGTGGTGCGTGCTTGTAGTCCGAGCTATCCAGGAGGCTGAGATGGGAGGATCCACCTGAGCCTTGGAGGTCAATGCTGCAAGTGAGCCGTGATCATGCCACTGCACACCAGTCTGGGTGACAAAGTGAGACCCTGTCTCAAATAATAATAATAATATTAATAAAAGATAGCAAAATTATGAAAAGATACCTATATATCTTAGGGCAAACAATTTTTTTTTTTGAGATGGAGTCTCGCTCTGTCACCCAGGCTAGAGTGCAGTGCAGTAGCACCATCTCGGCTCACTGCAAGCTCCGCCTCCTGGGTTCACGCCATTCTCCTGCCTCAGCCTGCCAAGTAGCTGGGACTACAGGTGCCTGCCACCACGCCTGGCTTATTTTTTGTATTTTTAGGAGACGGCGTTTCACCGTGTTAGCCAGGATGGTCTCGCTCTCCTGACCTCGTGATCTGCCTGCCACGGCCTCCCAAAGTGCTGGGATTACAGGTGTGAGCGACCATGCCAGGTCAACAATGTTTTTAAAGGAGTTTAAAAACATATGTAAGTGGCTGGGCGCGGTGGCTCAGGCCTGTAATCTCAGCACTTTGGGAGGCTGAAGGCAGCAGATCACGAGGTCGGGGGAGCCAGACCATCCTGGCTAACACAGTGAAACCCCGTCTCTACTAAAAATACCAAAAAAAAAAAAAAAATTAGCCAGGCGTGCTGGTGGGCGCCTGTAGTCCCAGCTACTCAGGCGGCTGAGGCAGGAGAATGGTGTGAACCCGGGAGGCAGAGCTTGCAGTGAGCCAAGATTGCACCACTGCACAGAGCGAGACTCCGTCTCAAAAAAAAAAAAAAAAAAAAAAAAGTAAGTATATACATGAATATGTTTACAGATATACGTGTAAATGCAAAGAAAAATGACAAATGTCCTATGGGGTGACGAACAAAGTTTAGATAATGAACATTCTAATTTTTATTTTTAAAAATTCTATACAGTTTAAATTTGTTAAAACTTTTGTAAAGAAAATAAACTATATAAAATAAGTAAATTTACAAAATCATATATAAAAGTAGGTATCAAAAGATCTCAATTCATTTTTTTCAAAAAGCATAAGAACAGAAAAATCACCGGTAAAATGTGAGAATCGTCCTATAAATACAGACACATGAAGGAAGAAATAAGTTTTTTTCCAAAACAATTCAATCCATTTAAAAAAGTAAATAATGACATTCAGTTTAAAGTCATTAAAAAAGTGGAGATCCTGTTTACAGTGTACACACCTTGGTTGTTTTGTAGAGACTTTATTTTACCAGTTCTACATGGATTTAACTGAAGAACTGATGCAAGTTCACATCCTCCATGGACTGACCTGGTTTGTATTTTTATTGGCTCATGAGAACCAGCACCCTAAAACACAAATAACTGTTAGCTCTAAATGAAATCACAAGCTACCATTTTAATCAAAATCCTTGAACATTTAACACAAACCTTCATGTCATCTAAAACATTCTCAGTCTCCAAACTTTCACGTGGACGTAGAGGAATTTTGAAGACAGCATTTTCTTCTTTTATCTGTAATGCTGGTTTATTGTCTGGAGAGAATTTACTCAAGGGCTGAAGGATGATGCATTCCTGTAAACAGGGTTCCTCTGGGGAATCTTTGGGCAACGTGCAGTTGCCATCCGAGGCCTTACGGCTTGAGGAAAAGCCCTTTGGAATGGTCTTCAAAGCCTCATAAAGAGTCACTTGCCTAAATTTGTTTTTAGAAGTCTCACTTCCTTGGCTTTTCTCTTGACGCTGAATAGCTGAAAATCTATCAGACAGATCCAGAGGTTTATCCATCACAGAGTCTCCATTCATGGAAAACTGATTATCCATTGGAAAAGGGAAAGCATTTTCTTTATCAAAAGAAGCTTGGGGGCAGCTTACTTCATGTTCACTTTCTTCCTCAGTTTTCTTCCTTTTGGATGTTCGGCCTCCCAATGATTTCAGGGGCTCCAAATGTTTATCAGAGTTAGAATCTTTAACGTACTCAGTCCTACACTTCTCACCTATGGATTCACTTATATTTTTATTTATAAGTATCTGTTTATTAGATGATGACTGGATAATGATCTTGTTCACTTCAGACCCAAGACTCTGATGTGTGAAAAGGGCACTATCTTCAGATTTTGATCTAGTTTTCTCTAATCTAGATACACAAGTGTTGCTAAAAGGGAGTGTTTTCAGATGTTTTTTTTCCCCAGGCTGTAAAAGAGAAGGGGACAAACTTGTATTCAAATCTAAACCACTTTTGATACTAGAGGTAGCTCCAAATACAGGAGATGACACTCGAGTAGGTAATTCTTCTTGAGGAGGAGTCTTTGAAGCAGAATCTGAAAATCTAAATAAAGAGTGATAACTTTTTAATACAGAATTAACAGTAAGGTCTTATCTACCTCTTAGAGGCAAATGATTAACCAAAATTTAAGACAAGGTAGAGCTTTCGGCTTCTCTTCATTTAGATGACAAAAGAGAAGGGGAAAAGCAGAGAAAAATGACATAGGAAGTATTTCTCAATTATCATAATATTCATATTTAAAAAATTTTTCCTAAGTACTTTAAATCACTTTATTATACAAAAAATCATCTTTTGCCAGGCACGGTGGCTCATGCCTGTAAATCCTAGCACTTTGGGAGGCTGAGGTGGGCAGATCACTTGAGGCCAGAAGTTCGAGGCCAGCCTAGCTAACATGGTGAAACTCCGTCTCTACTGAAAATACAAAAATTAGCCAGGTGTGGTGGCACACGCCAGTAATCCCAGCTACTCAGGTGGCTAAGGCATGAGAATCACTTGAACCTGGGAGGCAGAGGTTGCAGTGAGCCAAGCCTGGATGAGAGAGTGAGACTCTGTCTCAAGAAACAAACAAACAAACAAAAATCATATTTTAATAAATTCCACTGAGAACCTAAGTTCTTTTGTTATGAAATTTTATCATGAGTAACTCCAAGAAACAAAATTCTTACACTATAGAATTCAACATAAATTAAGATTCAGCCTGTCTCTAGCAGAGGAAATATCCGTAGAAAGAGCAGTAAGTTTAAGTTTGAAGATGTGGGCTGGGTGAGATCTCTGGCTCTACCACTTAAATAGCTATATGGCCTTAAACAAGACATCTAACCTTTTTGGAGCTGCATTTTTGTAATCTGTAAAATAAACCAAAAAATGAGGGTAACAAAATCTACTTTCATCAGTTACTAAGATGACAGACTGTGATATACATATCTATCTATATATCTAAAAACCGAAAGCTCTTTTAAAAAGCAAAATGCTACATAAATACAGGTACAGTGGCCCTCCTTATCTGTGGGTTCTGCATCTATAGATTCAACCATGTGGCTAGAAAATAATTTGGGTAAAAAATCCAAATTTCACAACATTCCAAAAGGCAAAACTTGAATTTTCCATGTGCCAAGTACTATGTTGAATCTTTGCAAATGGACTGATAGGTAAGCATTGTATTAGGTGTTATAACTAATCTGGAAATTACATAAAATATACAGGAGGATGTGCACAGGTTATACGCAATAATGATGGCCATTTTATATGTAATGGTCTTGAGCATCTTTGGATTTTGGTACCCACGGGGGAGGGGGTCCTATAACTAATCCCCCACTGATAATCATGGAATGGCTGTATTATTAGTTAATAGATATTCTGAAATTAGTAAAAATGAGATGCAATACAATCTTGGAAGCTCATCCAAGCTTCTAGATGCATTTTGTAGAACATCCAGTTTTTGGAAATATAAACCCCAAAGGGATGACTGGCTCTTTAAAGGAGCAGAGTGACAAGTACTGGGAACAAGTACTGCTTGACAGAAACACAGAAAGTAGCTAAAAATGATATCCACCTTTCTACTGTAATGCAAAAAAGCTCTCAATTGGTCAGAAACTAGGGAGACAATTTTTAAAGTAAAAATGTATATAACCAGAATAACCAACTATATGTTGAAGGAGAGAAATGGTTTAATTATATGGAATTCATTGTAATGGGATCTCACCAATAGCTTGTAAGTTTTCACCAATGTGCCCGTGATTACCTTAAACTATCTTCAGTATTTCTTGTAGATTCCTCAAAAGGCTGTTTCTTGTGATCTCCTTCCAGACAGTGGTAGAGCTCATTACCAAGGGGGCTCATGGGACCTTGAGTTTCCTTCAAGAGTAAAATAGGAAGCACACCCATGTAATGGGATTTGTTCATTCTTAAAAAGGGATGAAGTACTGATATATGTTACGATGCAGATGAACCTCAAAAATATACTAAGAAGCCAGACAAAGGCCATATAACATATGATTCCATTTATATGAAATATTCAGAATAGGCAAATCTATAGGGACAGAAAGCAGATTGGTAGTTGCCAGAGGATGCAAGTGGGAGGTGGAAGAATGAGGTGAGGAGAATGGGGATACACGATTAATGGGTATGAGGTTTTCTTTGAAGGTGATAAAAATGCTTTGGAACTGAATAGAAGTGATAGCTGCATAATATTGTGAATGTACTAAATATCATAGAGTTGTACACTTCAAAATGATTGTTAATTTCACCACAATGAAAAATATGAAGCACATTCTAAGTTTAAAGAGAAAAGCATCAGTGTCTTACATAAGTATATTCTACTACTTGCATATAAAACTCCAATTCCAAAAAACAACATTAAGATGTGCAGAAGGGAATAGAGATAATTATTCATACTGATAGGAGATGAATTTAAAATAATCCTTTACAGAACAGTGCTTCTCAATCTTTAACATGCATACAAGTCAACTGGAGATCCTGTTAATGCAAGTTCAGTAGGTCTGAGATTCTGCATCTCCACCAAACTTCAAAAGTGATGCAGATGCTGTTGGCCCATGGATCACACGTTGAGCAGCAAGTCATTAGATTTCAGCTCCTTCGATCTATTTGGTGTCTAAGCTATGACTTGCGAGGTTTATGGGTAGGAGGGAATTAGAAAGTATTAAAATGCATTCAAAGTTCAAAGGTTAAAAACTACCCATTATCATTTAAGAATGAATTTAAAACTAGAAAGGACAAACAAATCCCTATGTAATGAAAAACCAATTCAAGTTTTAGAAATTCAACAGCAAGACAACTTAATAAGAGTACAGCTGGATGTGGTGACTCATATCTGTAATCTCAACAACACTTTGAGCAGGAGGATCTCTTGAGGCCAGGTGTCTGAGAGCTGTCTGGGCAACACAGTTGAGACCCCTATCTCTACAAAAATAATTAGCTGGGCATGGTGGTATATGTCTGTAGTCCCAGCTATTTGGGAGGCTGAGATGCGAGGATCACTTGAGGCCAGGAGTTTGAGGCTATAGTGCTCTATGATTGTGTTTGTGAATAGACACGCACTCCAGTCTGGGCAACACAGTGAGACCCTATCTCTAAAAAATAAAACAAACAAAACAACAATTCTGAAATCAACCTAAAGGTTTAGGTCTATCTCTTAGATGAGGGCAAGGAGTGGGCATGAGAGAGGGGGAAGTGAAGAAAGTTGACAAAATCTCTATGCCGTGATTACTCCCCTAAATTTTGACTCAACCCATATCCCAAGAATTCTAGATTCTAGATTTCTGAGACTGCTGGGCTGGACAACAGAAATAGGACTTTCTAACAACATAAGTTTTGTTTTAGGCCTTTACTCAAGATCTTTAGATAAAATAATTCTCTTGCTTAATTCTCTAAGAACTGACCTAAAAAGATATAAAATTAATTCATGTTATTGCCAAACTAAACAATTACTTACAGATTCTTCCTGAACACCAAGTCCAAGTGTTTCAGCAACAACTGTAGCTAAATTAAAAGATGACTTATCAGGGGTACAGCTGCTTGTTCCATGTGTTTCTAAGAATAAATAATAAACCATTTTAATAAATAATAAAACCAACTTTACAAAACTGTAGAAGCTAGACATATTAAAATGACAAAAGAGAAAGGAAAAGGCTCATAGTTTGTAAGATGGCACTAGACCCATTTTAAAACTCTGTGCAAGAAGTCCAATATACCTACCATAAATGGCAATAAGTTGCAGGTCCATGCATGCTAAAATTTTCCAAGTAAATTTTATGTTTTTCCTAAATGAACTGAATGTAATAGGTAATTTTTCTTATTGCCACTGGGGAAAAAAATCATAAAATGGATTTACAGTGGAATTATTGTGACTTATGTTACAGCATGAATATCAAACTGTATGTACGGTATCTTTCATGAAAACATACTTTGTAGGAGAGGTTGTCAGCACTGCATGTTTCAGGTTAAGATAACACATATTCATAAATCACCTATGTTCTAGTATTTTATAAAGGTTTAACTCAAATATTTATGGAGCACTTATTATGTTCCAGGTATTGTGCTAAGCACTAGATGAAAAGAAAAGTTCTTGTTCTCAAGGAGCTTATACAGTTGCAAGGTAAAAAGAGAATTGCAACAGAATGTGATAAACATATTATAATAAAGGTACATAAAAGGGGTGATTCAAACATAGAATAAGGACTTCTAAATCTCTTGGGAAATCAAGGAAAGTTATAAGTGATGCTTAAGCTGACTCAAGAGAAGGAAGAATATGTCAAGTTAACTGGACTGGGACAGAAAGAATTCTAGGTATAATTAAGGGTCTAGATAAGTGAAATAAAATTGCTTGTTTGGGGTTTGCTATGCGTGGTTTGACTGCCAGAAGTCAAACTGCAGAAGATGGGAGTAGGACATGAACCCAGTTAGGTTGGTTAGGGGTCAGATTATGCTAAGGAGTTTCAAATTTATCCTGTAGACAATGAAGAGATGTCTAAGAGTTTTAAATAAAACAAATGCAATGTGTGGGCTGAAAAGGTATTTGTGGCTGTGACACTCACTAGGCAAGAAGCAATCACTAATAGGCAAGAGGACTAATTAGATTACTAGAACATGTTGTCTTGATGAGAGATGTTAGTAGCCTAAACTAGTATAATAGGGGCACAGAAGAATATGTAAAACAGATATGTAGGAGGTAGAATCAGTAAAACTTAGAGGCTGTTGAGAAAAAACAGATGAAGCAGAAATCTAGGATGACTCAAAGAGGCATGTATAGTGTCATTCACTGAGATTGCAAATGCAAGGATAAAGAGTTAGTTTGACAGGTTAAGTGTCAACTGTAGACATGCTGAAATTGAAGGATATCCCTGTAGAGATATCCAAAAGCAGGTAGATACACGGGTTGGGAATCCAGGAAAAAAGTTGGACAGAGATACCGGTTTGGGATTTATTAGCATATGAATGAGAGAAGACTACTGACTCTAGGTGACATTCCTCCAGGAAGAGATAGAAAGTGAGGCCAGGTACAGCGGTTCACGCCTGTAATCCCAACACTTTGGCAGGCCGAAGCAGGTGGATCGCTTGAGCTTAGGAGAGCGAGACCAGCCTTGGCAACATGGTGAAACCCTGTTCTACAAAAATACAAATATTAGCCAGACATGGTGGTGTGTGCCTGTAGTCTCAGCTACTTGGGGGGCTGAGGTGGGAGGATTACTTGAGCCTGGGAGGTTGAGGCTGCAGTGAGCTGTGTTTGTGCCACTGCACTCCAGCCTGGGTGACAGAGAGAGACCTGGTCTCAAAAAAAAAAAAAAAAAAAAGAGAGAAAGAGAGAGACAGAAATAGAACAGGCACAGTACCACATATTTTGGAGAACAGCAACACTGATGACATTTACAGTCAGAAGCAGTTCAAGTGTAAGCAGTAACAAAGGGTTTGTGAATGCATTCTCCTCTCTTCAACCCCTGTAAGTCTCCCTCCCTTCCCCTATACCCTGCTCCTCTAGCACTTTTCTCTCCCCTCCTTTCCTCCTTCCCTCCCCCTTCCCTCTCTCTTCCTCTCTTGCGGGTGGGGGTGGGAGTAGAATCCATATTACAGTGAGTTGGAGTGAATGCGAATTAGGAAAGTAGAGATATTGAATATAGACTTTAATACTTTTTCACCTCTGAAGAGAAGCTGTAGCTAAAGGTGGAGATTATTAAAAGTGGGGTTATTTTTTAAAGATGGAAGATAACATATACGTGTATATACTTAAAAATGACAGCAGAGAAACTGTAGATACTGTATAAGGAAGACAGGACAAATAATGGAGCAAAGACCTGGCAGCAACAGAAGAGAATTGGTTCTAGAGAGCTGAGAAGCAAGGATCTGCTGCACTCAGTGTTATATCCCTAGCACCTCAGTGTTATATCCCGAGGACCCGGAGCCTCCATGCACATGCACACATACTCATGGACAGACAAACAGACACACATGTTAATATAAAATGATTAGTAGCTTTCAGAATGTAACTTTTATACTATTATAAAATGAATAAGAGATTAACCTTGACCAACCCTTACAACTGGGCTCTGGATCTCATCTCCTCTGACCTTTTTAAGGATGTAGCAATTGTTCCCTCTTTCTCCAGAATTATTAATTTTCTCCTCTTTACTTGATCATCCTATCAACATAAATATGTGCTAATCATGCTATAATATTCCATCTTGAAAAAATCATCCCTTGACTCATGTTCTTCTTTAGCCACTGTCCTGTTCTCTCCTCCTCTTGACTGTCAAGTCTTGGAAGACTTGTTTGTATGTGCTCTTTCCACTTTCTCTGTCCTTAGCTTCCTTTGAACATGAGACAGATCTCAGATGGTCAATATTACACCTTAACAGTTTTTATCATGTCACTAGTTCAACACTCAGTGATCTCCATGCAACCAAATCCCATGGTCAATTCTAAGAAGTCTTCATCTTACTTGACTTATTAGCATTGTTAAACACAGTTGACCACCCCTTCGTCCTCTCTCCACTTGGCTTAAAGGACATCATTTTTAGTTTTCCTATCTCATTGGCAGCTCCTTCTCTGTTTTGTTGGTTCCTACTCATTTTCACAACCTCAACAGCTACAATCTTTTCTCTAAGGGAGTAAAAATGGTTTGGGGCAGGCGGGAGCAAAAAAAACCTTACTATGTATAAAGCACAGACATACATGCATACACGTATCACTTAAACAGATATACAGTATATCTGTAGTACTAAAACTCCAGTAGGGAAGGGATTGGGGGGAGGGGGAAATGTCTAAAAAAGCTGGGGTGGGGGTTCTTCAACAAAAGAAAAGTTGAAAATCATGGCTTTACGTAATGAAGTTCCTTAAGGCTCAATACTTGGACTTCTCATTCCCTTCTATTATCACTTGCTTGGTAATCTCATTTAGTTTTATGGCTTAGATGCCATCTACATGCTGACAACTTCCATGTGTCTCCATCCTAAACTTCTCTAAATTCTAACTCACATCTACTCACGAATCCAAACTCTACCTGAATGTTGAGTTTGCATTTCAAATGGAATATTCCCAAAACGAAACTTCTAATTTCTACTCATCCCTGCCCCAACCTATACACCTGTGGCTCCCAGTCTCTTCCATCTCAGTAAATGGTAACTCTATTTTTCCTTTTGTCCAAACCAATCTCCCCTTCACTCACTCTGCTCCAGCCACACAGGGTTCCTTAATGTTCCTCAAACAAACCAAATGCCATCTTCACTGCAAGGCCTCTGGGCTTGCAAATCTCTCTGCCTGGGTGCCCGTCTCCCAGATAGCCACGTGACTCACTTCCCTCCCTCAGTCCTTATGCAAACGACACTTTACCAGTGAGGCTTTCTAATATCCCTTCTTACCCTGCTTTACTTTTCTTCAGAGCACTTGCTTCTATCTGACATAAATTTTATTTCTCCCTCAACTAGATCATAAGCTCCATGAGGACAAGGGCTTTGTTTTACTTAGTGCCTGGTATACAACAGATGCTTAAATATTTGTTGAACAAATAAGTAAATTACAGTAAAGCCTTCTTTACTTAAAATTATTAGTAATTTATATTAATATCATTAGGGATATTTATATGAACTAATAGGATAACATTACTTTCCAATATGAAAAAGATAGTAAACTAGTAATATAAACAAAATTATACAGAAAATACCTTTAAAATATTGTCTAAGTTAGACTGTGGGTCACTCTTACCCACCAATAACCACAATTTAAACTTGTAAAGTAATCTCAGTATCTTGCTTACTGGCCATTGGAGGTTGACTTTGGTCATAAGTGTCAGCTACTAGAATTTCATTTTCATTAGGATTATGTTGTGGATGAGTTGAAGACTTGGAAACTTTTCTCAATTCTAAGGGGAGAAAAAAATAAGAGATTACATAATAAACAATGATGAAAAGTATTATCAAATTATTTTTATTTATTCATATTTAAAATTTTAATGTATTATCTGTATTTAAATACAAGTACCATTTTATTGACCTAATTATTGTATTCTAAGAAGTAAGCTCCTTTAATTTCACTAAGAAACAAAGCAGTTTAAGTTAAGACATTGGGAGAGAGGGGACTAGAACAGACAGCTTCTTTTGACCCAAACTGCCCAGAGTAGTAACATTTTAGTGTTACTTTTCTTTTTTTATTTGTTACACATCAGCAGGTTAATTTAAAAAGGTATACTGGGCTGGGCACAGTGGCTCATGACTGTAATCCCAGCGCCTTGGGAGGCTGAGGCAGGAGGATCTCTTGAGCCTAAAAGTTCCAGGCTACATTAAGCTACAGATCACACCACAGTACTCCATCCTGGATGATAGAGTAAGACCCTATCTCAAATAATCAATCAATAAACAAATGATTAAGCATCTAATGTATACTATATCATTTATCTCCATGATCTTTTAGAGTTTTTATTTCCAGGAAGGAAACTCTGAAGCATGTGTTATCAGAAATCACTCCAATATTTAAAGATTTAGTTCAAAGAGAACCAAAATAAGGACAAAGTAAAGTAAAACAGTTTTACTATTTGTAACTTGAGAATAATATTAAAAAGCATTATAAACCTTACAATAAGTAAGCAAGGGAAGTTAGAGAACAGGACTAATTAGTCATTAAAGCATTTTAAATTACATTATTATTATTATTATTATTATTTTGAGATGGAGTCTCGCTCTGTTGCACAGGCTGGAATGCAGTGGCATGATCTCAGCTCACTGCAACCTCTGTCTCCTGGGTTCCAGCGATTCTCCTGCTTCAGCCTCCCGAGTAGCCGGTACTACATGCGTGTGCCACCACGACCAGCTAATTTTTTATATTTTTAGTAGAGACGTGGTTTCACCATGTTAGCCAGGATGGTCTCGATCTCCTGACCTCGTGATCCGCCCACCTTGGCCTCCCAAAGTGCTTGGATTACAGGTGTGAGCCACCGCGCCCGGCCTTAAAAGTTATTTTAAAATCATTTGTATGGCTCAAAGTTATCGTACATCTTAAAACTAAATTTCAGATTCCAAGTAAAAACTGATCAGAACAAGATTAAAGCAAGTGAATTAAATTTCTAAATAGTTATATGCTGCTGTCATACAAAGAAGAAATAAACCAGAAGCATTTATATTGGTTACAAAAGACTTTCCTAATACAGAATTATTTTCTAGATATCCTTATATATGAATTTAAACTTGATCTAAATTATGCAGTGATTTCTTTAATGATTCATGTCCTGTCTGATAGCAAACTAAAAGGTCAACGGATATTCATTTTAGATCTATGATTTTACATCTTAACTTAGCTCCTATTTGAGTGTAGGATTTTTAACAGTTCTTTTGTTCTCCACTAGATGGCGATACAAAGGCTTATAAAATGGGGTAAAACTGCCAGTGTTCCAACATCTAAGAATAAGATCTGCTTCTTTGTTTAAAGGCATATTTACTGTCAACAATTTATTTGTATTATACAAATATAGAAATCCGTATATATCCCCCGCTCCCCATGCTTTCCTTGTTCCAAATAGTTTAGGTTAAAAATTAAAGTCTTTAATGTTTGCTCTAGATTAATACTAAAAGTAATACTTGTATCACGGCACATAACAAATTTTGGGACTATGTGAAAAGGCAGTTTTAAAGCATTTAGCAGAAATGATAAACTAGGCTAGAATTAGAAACATGCCACTGAAAAGTCACAAAGTGGACACATTATAACACCATCTCTTGATTACCACTAACTCCTACAAATTACAACAAATAAAAATAGCCAGTTACAGACAGCTCCAATGGCAGGAGTACCCATGTGGCAAGATCTGGAGAGTACAAAAGTTCAAAGCTAAGATGATCTGTATTTGAATTTTGACTCATCTACATGATAGCTGACCTTGAGTGAGTTATTCAACCTTTCTAAACATATCTTTCCTCATCTATAAAACAAAAGAGCTGATAGTTATTTCACAAGCCTGTTACAAGAATTAAAACATAGCAATAATATATGCAAATCACTCAGCATAATACGTGGTATGCAGGAGGTAGAAATTAACATTAAGTTCCTTTCCTTTTTCCTTCTATCCCCCTTGGATATATACACATAGGAATATTTTTAAAATAAAAAGAAACTATTTAACTATATTTATAAAATGTGGTATATTTACATGTCATATAGACAACATGTATCTATACATAACATGGGCAGAAAATGCCTTCTCGGTCACTTTATGAATAGAAGTTAAACTCATAGTTGTACCATGGGATACCGGAATAGTGACTATTTTCTTTCCACTAGATCGAATAACATAAAAACTAGTAGATGAACACTGGTTTACAAAACCAGAGAACGAAAATACAACTCCAACTCTTTTTTTTTTTTTTTTTTTTTTTGAGACGGAGTCTGGCTCTGTTGCCCAGGCTGGAGTGCAGTGGCCGGATCTCAGCTCACTACAAGCTCCGCCTCCCGGGTTTACGCCATTCTCCTGCCTCAGCCTCCCGAGTAGCTGGGACTACAGGCACCCATCACCTCGCCCGGCTAGTTTTTTGTATTTTTTAGTAGAGACGGGGTTTCACCGTGTTAGCCAGGATGGTCTCGATCTCCTGACCTCGTGATCCACCCATCTCGGCCTCCCAAGGACAACTCCAACTCTTACCATTTGCACACACAGAGTGCTCCAATTTAGTATGTGTTTGTTCTATGTATCGGACATGGGGGTTCTCCTTTCTTCGTAGCCGGTTAACGCCAGAAAATGAGAAGGCTGTTATCGGTGAATCTGGAATAACGTCTTCCTCACATTCAAGCTCAGCTGCTTGATGCTGTTGATCATTCCTAGAGAAGAATAACAGTGGAAAGAAAATCAATTCAATGAGTATTAAAACATTTACTACACGGCATGGAGTTACAGTAGAACACAAACATGAAGCTCTAAAGGATGTAATCCCTTGTATCTAATGTTCCAAACCTAAGCAGATAAGTACACAAATGATTACAGTACCCAGTGGGGAATACTATTGTGAGAAGTGAAGTAGAAAGTATAGTCAGTAGCACTTCAGGTGAAATTAAAAGTATTTCCCATTGCAGACAAGATCAGGAGAGAATTCAGTTTGAGGACAGGCACGTAGTACTGTGTACTTATGTTGGAGAAGGGAAAGCTGGAATTAACATGAAGGAGAGCCACGAGCTAAGTGTGCACATAATGTAGAAAGCAAGAGGAAAGAAATTAGGGTTTCAGAGCTTGGATATAATGTGACAATCTAACAGTATTGTGCAAGATTGGGACATAAGGACAGGAGGCAGGGAAATCAATTAGACAGCGGCTGTAATAGTCCCGGCAAGACGCTCTGTCTGTGGTCTGAACTAGAATATTTTAAGTACATATGGAAAGGAAAGAACATTAAACATCGTGGTAGTAGAATTGGCACGCTTGACAAATACAGGATGAGAACACTAACACTGATAACAACCAATATTTGTTATGTGTTTACATTGCCCGGCACTATTTAAATTATCAGTTTAATTATCACAACTCTGTGAGGTATTATTACTTTCATTTTACAAATGAGGAAATGAAGATATAGAAGTCATCTACTAAAATAGTAACAGAGTCAGGATTTAAATCTCAGCAGTCAGACCCTCAGGGCCCTACTGTTAACCAAATGTGTTATTCATAGTCTACAAGAAGGCTTCAAAATTGAGTTTCTGTTACTTTTATCTAGGACCCCTTATAGTCTACTCTCAACAGCAGTCACAAGAGTCCTATTATGACATAAGTCGGGGCTGGGTGCAGTGGCTCACGCCTGTAATCCCAGCACTTTGGGAGGCTGAGGTGGGCAAATCACGAGGTCAGGAGATTGAGATCATCCTGGCCAACACGGTGAAACCCTGTCTCTACTAAAAATACAAAAAATTAGCCAGGCATGGTGGCAGGCGCCTGTAGTCCCAGCTACTTGGGAGGCTGAGGCAGGAGAATGGCGTGAACCCAGGAGGCGGAGCTTGCAGTGAGCCAAGATCATGCTACTGCACTCCAGCCTGGGCAACAGAGTGAGACTCCATCTCAAAAACAAACACAAAAACAAAAAAAAGACATAAGTTAGGCCAGGCACAGTGGCTCACACCTGCAATTCCAGTACTTTGGGAGGCCCAGGCGAAACCCTACTGCTACAAAAAAAAACATTAAAAAATAAAATTTGCTGGGCGTGGTGGCACACGCCTGTAGTCTCAACTACTTAGGAGAGTGAGGTAAGAGGGCTGCTTGAGCCCAGGAAGTTGAGGCTGCAGTGAGCTAAGATCATGCGACTCCACTCCAGCCTTGGCAACACAGTGAGACTCTGTCTACAAAAAAAAAAAAAACAAAAACAAAAACCACAACCACCAACCAAAAAGACTTAAGTCATATGGATGAAATTTCATTAAAACCCTGTCACATCTGCTCATTTCACTGAGAACACAAGCCAAAGTCCTTCGATCCATGAAGATCCTACATGACCTGATGGTGCCCCTCCCATATTTCCTCTCTGACCTTTTTTTCCCTATTATGCTCTACTGCTGACACACTCTCTTCCTTGAGGTTCCTCAAACATACTGAGCATACTCCCACCTTAGGTTCTTTGCTCCAGTTGTTCCACCTGCTTGGAATGCTCATCCTCAGATATCCACATAGCTAATTATCTCTCTAATCTCCTTCAAGTCTGCTGGAATTGTATTGTTTAAAATTGCAACCTCCCTTCACACACCCTAGTACTCCTGTTCCCTGTTATTCTGCTCTATAAACTTTATCACTTTCTAACATAGTATGCAACTTACTCGTTTTTATTTAGATTTTTTTTTGAGTCTGAGTCTTGCTCTATCGCCCAGGCTGGAATGTAGTGGTACAATCTCAGCTCACTACAACCTCTGCCTCCCAAGTAGCTGGGATTACAGGTGCGCAATACCATGCCTGGCTAATTTTTGTACTTTTAGTAGACACGGGGTTTCACCATGTTGGCCAGGATGGTCTCAAACTCCTGACCTCAAGTGATCCGCCTGTTTCGGCCTCCCAAAGTGCTGAGATTACAGGTATGAAACACGGTGGCCAGCCGCAATTTATTGTATCTATTGCTCACCTGTTAGAATATAAGTTCTAAGAGGATAGGATCTTTGGTTCATTGATGAATCACAAGAGCCTACACTGCAGACATATAGTAGGTATGGCACAAACATTTGTTGAGTGAATATGAGACATTCCCAGATTCCACTAGAGAATAAATGTGTGTGGATCTAGGCATACGTTCTTGCCCAACTCAATTCAGGATCAATGGAAACTGAAAGATTGGGTTTGAACTGAATTGTGAATGTTGAGTAAAAATAAAGTTAATTGATTTTCCCACGTCAAACCATTTCTGACCTTATTTGCCAACCGTTACCAGTCTGTCAGACATCTAGGCTTTACATGACCAAATCAGTCTGTCCTATTAGACTTATATCAACTTGCAATACTATTTCCAAATAAAAACTTACATAGTGAAAACTGTATGAACTATGACCAACAGAGATTTTTTAAGAAACATTGATTGGAAGACAAAGACTAATTTTTCCCAACAAAGATTTACACTTTAATTTCCTGAATTATACCAATATTATTTGCAGGCTTTAATCCTATATTTTATACCAAGGAACAATCTTTAGAGCTAATATCTAATTATTTAAAATTTTATTTTTATGTTTTTGAGACAGAGTCTCTTTCTGTTGCACAGGCTGGAGTACAGTGCTGTGATCTTGGCTCACTGCAACCTCTGCTTCCCGGGTTCAAATGATTCTTGTGCCTCAGCCTCCCGAGTAGCTGGTACTACAGGTGCACGTGCAACCACACCTGGCTAGTTTTTGTATTTTTAATGGAGACGGGGTTTTACCATGTTGCCCAGGCTGGTCTCAAACTCCTGACCTCAAGTATCTGCCTACCTTAGCCTCCCAAAGTGCTGAGATTACAGGCGTGAGCCACTGTGCCCAGCCAAATTTTATTTTTAATTGACAAAATAATTGTATCTACTTACTGGGTTCAACAAAATGTTCTGATACATGTTTACACTGTAGAATGATTAAATCAAGCTAATTAACATATATCACTTCACATATCTTTTTGTTTAGTAAAAACATTTAAAATCTAGTTGGCAATTTTGAAATATACAATCATTTATTAAGTCACCATTCTGTGCAACAGATCTAATATCTAATTTTTAATCTCTTCTTGTAATTCTCTTATTCTGGAAAAACAGTAAGTTAAAGTCATATGAGAAAGGCTTATAAATTAATGGAGTGTGAAATCTATCAGACCTAGCTTTAACTAACGACGTCACAGCCTGCTTGCCTATTAGTCATAAAAATTCAACCTGAAACATGAATGAGTCACGAGAAGAAATTGATTTCCTGGCAGAGTCAATGTGGAAGTAGCTGGGATCACAAAAGGAAAAAACAAAAAAACAAAACTAGCTCTAACTAGAGGTGCCCAAACTAAGTAAATGAGTGCTGGCTTTGTCTTCCTTTGTCATAAAAGGAAAAAAGAAAACTCCATACGTTAATCAAGTTCATTCTTTAAAACATTAGTCACACTGATTTTCTGAGAAAAGGAAAGAGTTCACGCCACAGTTTTTGGTTAAATTAATTATGCACACTTGTCCTCCTTTCACTTTTCCTTCTGATGGCTTGAGTTGTTTGATTTGTGGACCCCTGCTCCCTATTAAATTCCTGTCAAAACTATTTTAGTTGGTTTATTCCCCAAAGACCTATAATTATGGATCTGGGGTTTCCCTTCATGAGTCTGTAAAAAAGTTTTAAATATTCAGCTTTTTTCCTTTTCTACTCTGAAGAACTTACATTCCCAGTTAAAACATAATTTAACCTTAACGAAGTAATGTTATAGCCATCGTAGAGGAAGTGGCAGTACTGCTTCACTGATCAAGCTATACCTAGAATATTGATTTCTTAATTCAGATATTGACAAACTAAAACATTTAAAAAAATTCACAGTTTGAAGAGTCAAAGTAATGCCACATGAATGAGCAGACGATATTTAATGCCACAGTTAATGAACAGAGGATATTTACTCTAGAGAAAACAAGACTCAGGAGGGCCATGAGAGCTGTCTTCATGTATCAAAAGAGTCGTGAAGTAGCAAAGGAGAACAGACTTGTTTAAGATGGTCCCGGGAAGCAAAGTCATAATCCAGAAATATAAGCAGTGTAATTTCTATAAACTTAGAAAGAATTTTCTAATAATTCTGTCTCACTAAATTTAAATAGGCTTGGGAAACAGTAAACTTCTACTAGACGTGTTCAAACAATAGCTATTTGTTAAAGAAGCTGTATAAGGAATTCAATTTAGAAGGGGGTTGAATGAAATGAATTCTACAGTCCTTTGAACTTACATATATAGACTCCCTTGACTTTCACTGATCCATCACAACTATTTTCCAAAATGAAGAGAATGATGACCTCAATACCTAGCTTTATATACATTTTTAACTTTACAGTGGCAAAATTTTACCAAATAATTTTGGTGTCACTAATAACCACCCTACCATATAAGCCATCTGTAATATCAAAACTAGCTCAGAAGAGTCAGAGTTACTGCATTTAACAAGCAGAAATATAAGTCAAATAATATTTTCTTCTAAAGTTCAGGGGAATTTCAGGCACAAATAGCATAACATGACAATGGTTTAGGTGATCAGAGAAAATTAGGTTGCCTTTACAAGATGAAATTGCTTAAAAAAAAAAAAAGACTGCCAAGCAAAAGGTAATTTATTTGCCACCAAGCCACAAAAGATGTTGGTTCATGAGAATCACAACTATCTTAAATTTCAGATGAGAATAAAAGACACAATCAGATCTCCTATACTCTTTTGACTAAGCATGTCCTAAATAAACATACATGCCTTAGGCTCATCTATATGATTATTCTTTCCTATAGTTTCAAACTTTCACACCTTCACTTCTTTTCTAAAATATGGGTGAGTTTCAACGGAAAAATGTATGTGCTTGATAACACTAAAAATAAATTATAAACTAATTAGAATTCACATGTCTACCAAGCAAATGACATGATATAGTTTCAACCTAACTTATACACATTGGTTTTTGAGGCAATTGTCTATCTAATTCTGTGTTAACTTCTACACACTTGGTATCTCATCCTTTTGGTACTCATAAAGATCAAGGCTGATGTGTTCAAAATACCATAAGCTACGTACATACATAATCACTTCACATAAATTAATGTAGGTCAACAAACCCTTATCTGAAATCCTTGGAAGAAGATGGGATTCTAAATTCAGATTTTTTTTAAAAATGAAAGTAATACAGTAATGCAGAACATATATACATAATTACATAACAGCTCTAGTGGAGTCTGAAGCATCATCCTGTAATCAAACACATTGATATTTTCACAGCAAAACATATGAATCCTCACATGAAGTGGGATAAAGACTATAAACAGCATTCTGTCATTGCAGTGGTTAGGTTGTGAATAATATCTCAAAAATAACCTTTTGGGTTTTGGAATTGTATGTAACAGATTGTGGATCTGTGTCCTGTGTTCTCTCTTCATTATACAGCATTATTAAAATTAGAAAGTGCTGACATTTTCTTATAAACATTTATAACATCAGTCTGATCTCATAGGTTCGTTTCCTCATCTGACTATTATCTCTCCTCAAAATTCCCTTTTGCTACCAGTATTCAGTAGACCGATCACACGGGAAGAATATCAGAATTCTACTGGATATCCATTATCCTAAAATAATTCTGGTAAGAATAATTCTACTTGTGAGATGTGTTAATACAAAAATAACTATTCTAAGCCAAAATAATATGCTACATCTACATAGTTTTGCCGAAGTTTTTGCAGATGTCTACTTAAACGCAACAGGATCTTTAGGAACTCTATGATGCCATTAGGATTATCTTGAATCTTAAGTTTTCAAAAATAGTACATAAGCTTTATATAAATGGGAACTAAAAGTTTGTCACATCTCCGCTCTGCATTAGTCAGATCATATCTAGAAAAATGTTCTTTTTTTTGAGACAGTGTTGGATAATGGAAAGAAAAGAGGTTTTTCAGAAAAAATATGGGTCTGAGTGACAGTCCTATTACCTACTAGCTGTAAAATGATAGGCAAGTTATGTGACTTTGTGACCTTTGGTTTCCACATTTGTAAAGTGGGGATAATAAAACTACTTTGCAAAGTCACAGTGAGAATTAGAAATAATAAACATAAAACACAAGAGGAAGTGGCACACAAGATAAAAGTTACTGTTTTTATTCTTTAAGAGAAATGGGGAGAAGAGGGAGAAAAACAGAGGAAGGAAGAAGTTCTATAGGCCTGAGTACTATATAAGACGAAACACTTATGAAGCTCTGGGACAGGGCTGGAAGGGAGCTAACAAAACTCAAACATCTGTTTGAAATATAAGTATTTTAACAATGTATTATGTATAATACATCATTATAAAAATTAAAATGTTTTAATTACAATGTTGACACTTTATTCAAGCACTAATCTAAGAGATGCAGTCACACTATACTCTCAAAACACAAAAATGTAGTGATTTTCTTTGTATTTTTTAACTGCAGAACACTTCATAATTTTAAAAATGAAATCTGCAACTCTTACAGTATCTTCATGGTTTGTATAGCGAAGTAAAATAAAACAACAAGGATGGGGGAAAATACTTACTCAATTTTCTGCTGGAGTTGTTCAGAAAGCTTTTTATTTTCTTCCTGTAGAGTATTCCTTTCATTCACTTAAAAACAATTCGAAAAAGAAGGCACATAATATATTTATATTAACATCTATGTCAGGCTTTCAAATATGTCAGCATGTATGAAGAAATTAGTACTTCTAATCATATATCATAATGTTTATTCAGGGTTAACACTAGCGTGCAAAACTAATTTGTTACTAGGTAGGGGGTACTACATCTCACACCGTGCCAGTCCCATGTAACTGATTAACTGATAATTTTATGTAATGCTTGCAGGCAAAAGAGAGTACTTCATGTACTAGGGAGTATAATTATTCATACTGAGGACAAGAAAGCATTCCATCTGGTTACTCAGTCCCACTAATTTCAAATACCATTTTAGCAAGAGTCACTTATCTTGAAATTAATTTGATCATAAAAATAAAATAGGCTGGGCGCAGTGGCTCACAGCTGTAATCCCAGCACTCGGAGGCCAAGGTGGGTGGATCACTTGAGGTGAGGAGTTCGAGACCAGCCTGGCCACCATGGTGAAACTCCGTCTCTACTAAAAACACAAAAATCAGCTGGACGTGGTGGTGCATGCCTGTGATCCCAGCTATTCCAGGTGGAGGCAGGAGAATCTCTTCAACCTGGGAGGCTGAGGTTGTAGTGGTCCAAGATAGCGCCACTGCACTCTAGCCTGGGTGGCAGGAAGAGTCTCAAAAAAAAAAAAAAACAAACAAAAAAAACACCAAACTGCTGAATATCAGCGTAATTTTTATAACAAGCACATTTATCAAATCAAATTTTCTTCTTAGTCACACTCTACATTTCATGAATAATTATGGTATCAGTAACTTAAATATACCCATTGAAGCACTATCTGCTTGTTTGAATCTCCACCAAATTTTCCTATCTATATTTATTTAATTTATAAAGCAGAAATCCAGTTTTGGGCTGTAACTTCTACTGGAACCAGCATAAAACTCTCATCAATGTTTAGTATGATGTCACTGCTTAAGCATGTGCTTTAGTAAAAGAAGTAGATCCCAGAAATCAAGTCACAGTAAATACAATGAACTTTTACCAAAGAAGGTTAATCATATTCTAAAATTTGTTAATAATTTAGTGGTTTATAAATCTAAACATATTTTCTTACACTGAGTAAATTTTCTGGACTATCTACAACATGTGAGGTTATTAAACTACTTTTGTGGAGGATCCAAAAAAATTAAGATATAGACAGTGACCTAAAGCAATGTGCAGTCTATCAAAGGAGACAAGATATTACATAAACATGTTTTATAGGTTTAAAAGTGACAAGGGCATTCGAGAAGTACAAATAAAGTACCAAGGAAATTTCCAAGGAGAAAGAGGTTACTTTGAGCCCTTGAGAAGATCAGGAATGCATTCATCAAAAAAAGGGCAACTGAGCTGGACAGGAGACTATATTCTACAGAGAAAATCAGTGGAACAAAGAAAGACTGGGTATAATAAATGGTAGAAAGCCTTCAATAGCAGGTTAAGAAATTAAAACTTTATCTTACAGATTACCAGGAATCATTTTTCATAGATGAATGATGGGAAGACTGATTTGTTAGTACATACAGTATATACCAATGTGAAAAGAAAATATGGACAAGACAAAAAGTCAGGTGGTCTTTAAAAGAAATGAGTATCTAGACCTATGTAGAGGTGGATAAATAGGAAGTAAAGACCAGTACAAGAACGTAACAGAGGCAGAATCAGTAGTATTTGGCAACTCATCCTTTGTAGGGTTGACAGAAGTCAAAGATGACCTTAGATTTCTGATTAAGATGGTTTACTTGATTTTCCCTCTCCAAATCCAAATAAAATGACAACACTCTAAAATAAGTCTACTGGAATATTAAAAAGCCAAAAAGGGTGTCACTAACAGATCAGAACTATAAAAAATTTCTGAATTATTTAAAAATAGGCTCAGGTTGATGGTAAAATCCAACGAAAAAGGGTCTTTAAAAAAGGGAGTTTTCCCAGCAGAATCTCTTATCAATTCAAGTACCAGGGCAGCATGGCCCACAAACTGCTAAATGGGTAAACAAAGGGTGCCTAATAGTTGCCCTTAGGCTAAAGTCATGAGGATAGATCTCTAAAAGTTTTGACACAGGAGTCATTAATAAATACCGAGACAAGAAAATCAGAGCAGTGCTTCCAAGTAACTTATGGTAGACACGAGAGAACGTACTTTCACACTCAGAAGACGAACTATCCATACAGAAAAGGTCTCTAGCAAGGCGTATTTCCCTCCCATTTTCAGTCATTAGAGTAGGGTCCCTGTAAGATTTACTATCAGCAAAGCAAGGATTCTCCCTTGGGCTAATTAAAAGATAATTTTACTTAAAGGTAATTTTTTTTTTAACAAGTGTCTAGCTAAAAAAAGAGAAAACTACACAGAAATGAAATACTGGGCAAAAGCAGCATGTAAGTGGAGAAGAAGATCAAAGTTAAGTGCTTTAAAATTCTTGTATTATTCAGAAGAGAATTAAGATATTAACTTTAAAAATGCATATAAGGCGGATCAACTGAAGTCAGGAGTTCAAGGCCAGCCTGGCCAACATGGCGAAACCCCATCTCTACTAAAAATACAAAAATTAGTTGGGTGTGGTCACACATGCCTATAATCCCAGCTACTGGGGAGGCTGAGGCAGAAGAATTGCCTGAACCCAGGAGATAGAGGTTGCAGTGAGCCAAGATAGCATCACTGCACGCCAGCCTAGCGGACAGAGTGAGAATCCATCTCTCAAAAAAAAAAAAAAAAAAAAAAAAAAGAATGTAAAAATGATTCAAAGCACCCTAGTTAATTCTTTGATCTTTTCTTTTTTGAAAGAGAGTCTCACTCTGTCGCCGAGGCTGAAGTGCAAAGGCGCGATCTTGGCTCACTGCAATCTCTGCCTCCCAGGTTCAAGCAATTCTCTGTTTCAGCCTCCTGAGAAGCTGGGATTACAGGCGCCTGCCACCATGCCCAGCTAATTTGTGTGTGTGTGTGTGTGTGTGTGTGTGTTTTTTTTTTAGTAGAGACGGGGTTTCACCATCTTGGCCAGGCTGGTCTTGAACTCCTGACCTCGTGATCCACCCGCCTCGGCTTCCCAAAGTGTTGGGATTACAGACGAGAGCCACAGCGCCTGGCCTAATTCTTTGATCGTAATAGAAGCTCGACAGCAGAAAACCTGAATGGACAAAATGATATTTAAATGTACGCTCCCCAATTAAAACATTAACATATCAAGTCTGTCTGTTTTAGAAATTAAACATTGGGGCTGGGTGTGATGGCTCACAACTGTAATCCCAGCACTTTGGGAGGCCGAGGTAAGCGGATCATGAGGTCAAGAGGTTCAAGACCAGCCTGGCCAATATAGTGAAACCCCGTCTCTACCAAAAATATAAAAATTGATCTGGGCGTGGTGGTGGGTGCCTGTAATCCCAGCTACTTGGGAGGTTGAGGCAAGAGAGCTGCTTGATAGAACCCAGGAGGCGGAGGTTGCAGTGAGCAGAGATGATGCCACTGCACTCCAGCCAGGGTGACAATGTGAGATTCCGTCTCAAAAAAAAAAAAAAGAAATTAAACACTGGTTCACCCTAGAAAAGCTATCAGTAAAACTCACTACCTGAACAGATGCTAAGAATTTTATAAATTCACAATTAAGCAAAACGTAGCAAAAGAGGCACAGAAGGAAATATCCATAACTTAACTTCACGTATCTACTAGAAGGCCATAGCACACTTAAATGTAATATAGTCTAGTCTTTCATTATGTATCAACTGCTATTCTGGGCAGTAGCCTAAAGTCCCTTAGGCCAATAAAGTATGTAAAGAAAAACAATCACCAAAAGAAACTAAAAATAATTGAGAGAAAAGATGAAATTGTCACTATTTGCAAATGATATTTTTACCTAGACAATCTGCAGCAAAATAAAACTAATGAAAGAAATCCTTAGTCATCCTCCAACGATGGGGGTGAGTTGGAGGGTCGGGGTGGTTCCTGACTAGCGAGACTGAAGCAAAAGTTATTGGGTGGATGTTCGAAGAAGCTTTTTTTTTTTTAAAAGACTCTCCTGGCATGCTCATTTCAGCCTTTTGTTGCTGCTTCTTCCTTCTTGTATGAACGCAGTCACGAAGCCTGAAAAAGTACCTGCCATCTTTTGACCATGAGACAATAAGCTTGAGGATGAATGCCTGCAAACTCTAAAGATGGTAAATTTCTACTTCACATTCCATGTTAAAAATTCCAGATGGATTAAATATGCAAATTTATGTGTGTGTGTATACATACATCGTATGTACAAAAATTGGAGAATATTTTTATATTCTTGGGGGTAGAGAAAGCCTTCCTAAACAAGGTAAGAAAATATACAAAACTTCCACATGTCAAGTAGTTAAAAATGAAGTCAACAGGAAGCAAGGTAGAAAATATATGCACAATATATCCACCAAAGTGTAATAATCCTTCCATAATATATAAATAACTCTTAAAAAATATAAACAGCAAATAGGGCAATTTAAGACTGGGCAAAGAATAAATAAGCCATTCACTCAAGAAGACGATCATATAAAATAATACTTGATTGGAACAGTCACAGGGAATGCCAATTTTAAAAAGGTATAATTCTTCACCCACCAGATTATTATTAATACATTTTTGCCCAAATCTGAAGAGGATGTAAGAAAACAAAAATTCTCAAACATTCAAACAAAAAGTTGAGTAGTCCATTAATGTGACAATAGCTAAAAAATTGACACCTATACTACGGCATACAATGCAGCCATTTAAAAAAATGTTGTCTTATACTTTAACACCTAGACAAGCTTTTTTGCTAGCTTGGAGTTTTTGGCTCTATTTTAGATAATGTTGCTGGAAATCTATTAGATATGTAGACATTACTGGAGATTATTTCCAGTAGTACTAACAATAATATGACTGTGGATCTCAACTACAGTTGGCCTTTTGTATCTGTGAGTTCTGAATCTGTGGATGGAAAACAGTTGGGAAAAAACAATTCTACAAAGTTCCAAAAAGCAAAACTTGAATTTGCCACACACTGAATACATTTAATTCACACAAATGAAGTGATGTGTAGAGACTGCACTTGGTATTATAAAGAATCTAGAGATGATTTAAAGTATGCAGGAGAACGTGGATAGGTTACATGCAAATACTATGTGACTTTATATAAGGTACTTGAGCATCCAAGGATTTTTGTATGTGTCAGGGTCCTGGAACCAATACCCTACAGATGACAAGGAACAACTATATATTTATTGAGATGTAACAGTTTTCTACTCATTGATAATATTCTTACATTCCTAAATAAATATATGCACATGTTCACCCATATACACCATAGAATCTATAGACATATTAACATGTAAAGACTTCCAAGACATAGTCTAAAGTGAAATAACACATTAGAACACAAAGTATGGTATGATCCCATTAAAATTAAAAGGAGAAGGGAGGGAAGTGGGGTCTAACAAGGGACAGAGACAGAAAAACCTGGACCTGGGATAGATATGTATCAGACTATTAACAGCAGTTACCTCTGGGAGCAGAATAAAGTTATATTCTTTATCTCTTTTTAAAACAATGAACATATATTCAATATTCTTACTTGAATAACCAGAGGACAGCAATATAATTAACAGAAAAAAATAGAAGACAGAATTAGTTTGGAAAAGAAGATAATTAATTAGATTTTGAATATATTGATTGTGAGCTGCTTATGGGAAATCCAGGTGATGGTCACCCAAAGAAATTGATAGTTATAAGAGAGTAAGATTAATAGAAGTATTAAAAGAATAAAAGAAGGCAGCTAAGAATGTAGAAAAACTCTACACTCAATAGGTAAGGAGAATAAACTGAAAATAGTATACTTATGAAAACAGTATGTCATAAATACCAAGAGAGAAAACTGTAGAACACTAAATTGTCCGCTTTGTATTTAACTTTACTAAGTATTAAGGTTACATGAAATAAAGATAAAACCAAAGAAGCAAATATGGACATGTCCAAAAAAAAAAAAACACCTGCTTCTTGTCTTAGAACTGATGACTTTAAGACCAATGTGGACAGTATTTGCACAACCTTTCTGTATCCTATTTCTTACTAAATTAAGCAAGAGATTAAATCTACAAAAAGTACAAAAAAGGACATTTGAACTTTTACTAAATAAGAAAAAATACATGTAAACAATCCATTTAACTACAATCAATTTACTAATAGGTCTTAACAACAATACATTATATACTTTAAATAATTAATACATGAAGAAAGGAAACTCACTAAGTTCTGTAATAAGTTTAAGATTCTGCTGCCGGATATTTTCAAACTCTTGCTGTTTTTTCCGCATATGTTCTTCAGTTACTGCACAGCGATCACATAATCCTGCTCTTAACCTATGAAACAAAACAAAGTATTTTTCATCCACTAAAAGAGATTTCCTTCTATTTGAATTCCAAGACTTTTATGAAGATTTAAGGAAGTGACTTGGCAAATACTGGGAATATCAACTAGATTAATGATGTTGTTATACCTTCAACATATTCTTACATAGGAAATCATGTTATACCACCATTTTCTTCAGATTGCAATTCTATAAAAATCTGCCAGTTTTAAACTCAATCTAAGGGAACTTATTTATTGAAGAAGCTGACCTTGTTTTAATTTATTATGGTCAAAATATGAATCCTGGTCCAATACCAGGGGGCAGAATTATACCTGAAGCAACTTTGCAGCTGCTTTGCTCAGCACAGCATATCACCCATAGTGAGTGTTCAATAATATTTTTGATGAAAAATTAAATTCATCAAAATTTATTTGTTAATATTGGCAGGGCGCAGTGGCTCATGCCTGTAATCCCAGCACTCTGGGAGGCTGAGGCGACAGGATCACGAGATCAGGAGTTCGAGACCAGTCTGGCCAATATGGTGAAACCCCATCCCTAATAAAAAATACAAAAATTAGCTGGGCATAGTGGTGCTCGCTTGCAGTCCCAGCTACTCGAGAGGCTGAAGCAGAAGTATCGCTTGAACCCGGGAGGTGGAAGTTGTAGTGAGCTGAGATTATGCCACTGCACTCCAGCCTGGGGCACAGAGCAAGACTCTGACTCAAAAAAAAAAAAAAAATTTTTTTATGGGTCAATATTGTTGAATAAAAGTCAAGAAATACAAGGGAGGAAAAGTCACCTCATATTTTCCTTTTGGTATAAAAAAATTATTAGTAAAAATTCACAATGTATTATATAAAAAAAATTACGGGCCGGGAGCAGTGGCTCACGCTTATAATCCCAGCACTTTGGGAGGCCAAGGCGGATGGATCACAAGGTCAGGAGATCAAGACCATCCTGGCTATCATGGTGAAATCCCGTCTCTACTAAAAATACAAAAAATTAACCGGGCGTGGTGGCAGGCGCCTGTAGTCCCAGCTATTCAGGAGGCTGAGGCAGGAGAATGGCGTGAACTCGGGAAGCGGAGCTTGCAGTGAGCTGAGATCGCGCCACTGCACTCGGGCCTGGGCAAAGAGCAAGACTTCATCTCAAAAAAAAAAAAAATTACGAAATAGCTTTTACTAATTATTTGTGACTGTTGAAGAGAGAAACACATATATCACACAAGCAGGTGAGGGAGAGGTATATTCCAAAATGTTAGTAATAGTTATCTTGTAGGTAACAGTATTATGGGAGATTTTTCTCTTCTTCATTTTCCATATTTTTCAAACATTTTCCAATATCATTATTTACATAATCAGAAAAAAATACAGTTAAAAAGGAGACACATACTCCATGTTAAGAATTCAGGAAATATATTCGAATATATATATATTTGTTTGAGATGGAGTCGCACTCCGTCACCCAGGTTGGAGTGCAGTGGTGCAATCTCAGCTCACTGTAAGCTCCGCCTCCCGGGTTCACGCCATTCTCCTGCCTCAGCCTCCCGAGTAGCTGGGACTACAGGTGCCTGCCACCATGCCTGGCTAATTTTTTGCGTTTTTCATTGAGATGGGGTTTCACTGTGTTAGCCAGGATGGTCTCGATCTCCTGACCTCGTGATTTCGCTTGCCTCGGCCTCCCAAAGTGCTGGGATTACAGGTGTGAGCCACTGCATCTGGCCCGAAGATAATAATTTCAAGTCAATAACTAAGCCAATAAGATAGTAAGTATTTAAGTGTTGGCAGAGCACGGTGGCTCACGCCTGTAATCCCAGCACTTTGGGAGGCCGAGGTGGGCAGATCACCTGAGGTCAGGTGTTAGAGACTAGCCTGGCCAATGTGGCAAAACCTCATCTCTACCAAAAACAAAAATTAGCTGGGTGCGGTGGTTCATGCTTGTAATCCCAGCTACTTGGGAGACTGAGGCAGGAGAAATGCTTGGAACCCAGGAGGCAGGGATTGCAGTAAGCTGAGATAGCGCCATCGCACTCTAGCCTGGGTGACAGAGTAAGACTCTGTCTCAAAAAAAAAAAAAAAGAAAAGAAAAAAAAGATAGTAAGTATTTAAGTGCCTGTGGAAGTCACAGCATGGTAGTATATGCCAAGAATTTTAAAATAAATTAGACATAAAACATGAAAAGTATACAACTAAAGCAAAGCAAAATAAAAGAACACAGACTTTTTTTTTCCTTCTTTTTTTTTTTTTTTTTTTAAATGAGATGGGGTCTCACTATGTTGCCCAGGCTGGTCTCAAACTCCTGAGCTCAAGGAATCCTCCCACCCTGGCCTCCCAAAGTACTGGGATTACAGGCATGAGTTACCGTGCCTGGCCAGAACCCAGACGTGTTTATACAAAAGTAAAAGTCATATGAAACAATGTTGATATAGATGTAAAAATAAAAGGAAGTCATATATGGCATTAATAGCATCAGAATTTCTAGAATGAATGAACAAACAGGTAGGCATTATGATTCACACGGAATATAGTCTGAAGACAGAAATTATATCAGAAGCCTTAAAATCACACTGTATAAAGAACACCACTTAAGATGGTAAAGTCAACACTTGCATCTATTTCTGCTCCTTTCTAGAATCTCATAAAATTACAGTAAAGATGTATCTATATTTTAAAGATACAAACACATGAGGACAAGAAGAATGGAAGAGAAAACAAAACAAAGAAACGAAAGCAAGGCAGCTGGTGGGCAAATAGAAAGTGACCTGAGAATGCTAAATCCTAAGCCAATGATGCGAAAAGTAGAGAACTGCATTGTCCAGTATGGTAGACACAGCCACATGTGGCTATTTCAATCTAAATAAATAAAATAAAAATAAAAATTGAGCTTCTCAGTTGCAGACAAGTGTTCAGCAGCCACATGTCTACTTGCTACCATATTGTACAGTGCAGATTTAGAACATTTCCACAATCGCAGAAAATTCTATTAGACAGTACTGACCTAGAACCAACCTGATTCACACTGTAAAATTCCCAAAAGGCTCAACAATTTGTTCTGGGAGTGACTGATTAAAAGCATGTTTTAAGAAATTATTATACGAACATTCTCTCCTATATTCTGAGCAGTCAAGTGATTACCCCTTTGACTCCCAGCAGCAGACTGGAGGTTTAATCTTTAGTCAGTCTAAAACAGTGTCTGGTTTGGGAACCATGAGGCTCAAGAGTAGGAGCACAATAATGAAATGAATATATATACACACCAAATTCTCAGATTCCAGCGTAGGCCCTCATCATCTACTTGGCTCCAAGAACATTGGGAGTCAGCCCTATTACACACTCTAGAAAATACAATTAAGGAGTCTTCTCTAGGAAATCTGAACAACCTGACAGGAAAGACCTAAAAATACTGACATTAGGGCATCTTCAATGAAACAGAACAGCCAGATCATTCTAACATAGAAGCTCACAGTCTACACAGCTCTACCCATGAACTCAGAGCTTCCAATTACTTTGTTCTCATCTCTTAAATATAACAAATAACCAAGTATCAAAAGGCATCGGAGAAACGCTTGTAAATTATAAGAAACCAAAGCAAACAAAACATTAAAAAAAAGAAAAAATCTGGAAGAAATAATAAGCTATACAGAAAGAAAAAGAAAAAATGCCAACGCTATCACAATCACAATCATCAAATTATAAAGAATACGGTAAGCCCTCACTTAACATCATTGATAGGTTCTCGGAAACCATGACTTTAAGTTAAATGATGTATAAGCAAGCTAATTTTTCCCCCTCACTGTTAAAATGAAACAATGTCAAAGGAAAGGATGTTATTGGAAGGTTCCTGTAGGTCATTTCTTTTAAAGTTACAGTTTCTAAGAATCTATCTACAATGTTAAGTGAGGAGGTACTATATTCTAGAGGTAAGAAATGATGTGAAAACTATGAGATGAGAATGGGACTGCCATAAAAGGAAATATTCTGAGAACAAAAAAGAGACTTTAGAAATTAAAAATAGTATCCAGGTGTGGCAGCCCATGCCTGTAATCCCAGTATTGTGGGGGGCTGAAGCAAGAGAATTAATCGTTCGAGGCCAGGAGTTCAAGACCAGCACGGGCAACACAGTGAGATCCTGTCACTATTTAAACAAAAACCAAATAAATAAATAAATTAATTAATTAAAAAATTAAGAAAGACAAAACTATAAATAGAAGGTAAGAAAGTAAAGCTAAGAAAATCTACCCAAAAAGTAGTGTAAAAATGCAGAGAAAACAGAAAAGATAAAACTGGGCAATTATTCTAGAAGGTCTATCATAAAGAATAGGAGTTCCAGAAAAAGCAAGGAAGCATAGGAGGGGATTTGAGGCAGGGTGGGGAACAGTGGAAAATCAAGAACTCGGCCCACTACTTAAAGGACTGAAAAGAAAAATAAAAAAACAAAACCCAAGTCTCCAGCACAGTGGGTGTTAACAGATCTATATAAAATAACTCATCATTATGGAATTTCTGAATGTTGCAAACAAAGATAAGAGCCCATAAGCTTTCAGAAGAATTTTTTTTTTTTTAAGAGTACACAGAAAAGATAAAAAATCACAATAATGATGGGAGGATTGCTTGAGGCCAAGACTTCTAGACAAGCCTGGTCAACATGAGGCCCCATCTCGAAAACAAACAAACAAAGACTCACAGCACTGTTTTGGTGGGGGTTGTGGGGAAAAAAGAAAACTCAGAATAGTGTGGGATTTCAACAGCAACATTAGAAGCTAAAAGAAGTGACTTGGAATTCTGAAGAGAATTATTTCCAACCTAAACCTACATTCTCCAACTATTACTTCAACAACAATTTTCAGACATATAAAAATCTCAAAAATTTTGCCTCCTATCATTAACTTTTTTAAGCGTGACAATGTTACTTTTTTTTTTGAGACAAGGTCTCAAAATGGTAGTGAGGGGGACTAATCGGAACAAAGATGAAACAAGAATGGCCACAGTTAATAACTGTTGAAACCAAGTGATGGGTACACTGGAGTTGGTTATACTATTATGTCTACTTTTATATGTAAACTTTTAAAATAAACTTTTTTTAGGTCTCATCCACTCCGTCTCAGAAACCTACTGGAGGAGGCACGCTACCAAAATAAGAAAAAATAGAAAAGAAGTCCTAGATATATGAAAAATGAAAGCAGTAAAAGGAACCTGTGATGACCACTACGTAGCAGGTCAAGAGGACAGAGTCCAAATTGAAGCGGATCAGAGCCTCCAAGACAGATGTGTTCAAAAAGGTGAAATGTCAGAAGATACGACCTATCTAAACATCTTGATACATTTAGATAAATGATGTAACGTTGTGGTTGAACTAGTGGTTGGTAAGAACACTAAGCATATGAAAAAAAGGTCCATCATAAACACTATGGACAACAGAAATTTGCATAGGAAGAAAAATCGCAGTTTACAATATGTTTCAGCTTTCAACTGTATTTACATAATCATAAAATAAAAACTCAATAGTAATCTAACCAAAATTAGAAGGAAGAGGGAAATGGGAATGGCGTCTATGTAGAAAGCAGAAAAAAGAAAAAAGAAAAAAACCTAAGAAAAATTTGTAAATAGCTCATAAACATTTTTAAAAAGAGATTTTTGAAGTAAACAGCAAAACAATATGAAGAATTGAAAATGCTTCTGAAGAAGGGGAAATTGGAAAGAAGGAGAACTTCATTATGCTTGTTGATTTCCTACTCTGAATGAATGAATGTTCTTTTGGCCGAAATTATAAAGATGAGAAAGATCAGTACAATTGTTTGACTCGGAATCTGGTAGAAGAGACACAATAAAAAAAAAAGACAAAAAAAAAAAAAAAAAAAAAGAAAGTAAAGTAAGTTGTATAGAGTATTACAAGGTGGTATGTACTTTGGGGCTGGGTGTGGTGGCTCATGCCTGTAATTCCAGCACTTTGGGATGCCAAGGCATGTGGATCACTTGAGGCCAGGAGTTCGAGACCAGCCTGGCCAACATGGTGAAACCCTGTCTCTAGGAAAAATATAAGAAAAATTAGCTGGACATGGTGGCACACACCTGTAGTCCCAGCTACTAGGGAGGTTGAGGTAGGGGGGTGGGGAGGAGGGGGTGTGTATGTGTGTGAGCTGGAGGGGATCACTTGAACCCAAGAGGCGGAGGTTGCAGTGAGCTGAGATTGCGTCACTGCACTCTAGCTTGGGTGACAGAGTGAGACAACTGTCTCAAAAAAGAAAAAGAAAAAAAAAAGTGATACATGCTTTGGGAGGAAACAAATCACAGAGGGAGACAGAAGATCAGTTAGGTTGGGGAACTTGGTGCAACTGTAAATAGGCTATTGAAGAAAAACTTCACTGTGAAGTTAACATTTGAGAGGAGATGTAAATGATGAGAGGGAGTGAGTTTTAAGAATACCTGCAAGAGACTATTACAGGTGAATGAGGATAGAGTACAAAATTCCTACAGCTGAAGAGTGCCTGGACTATTAAAGAAATGTCAAGGAGGCTAGTATAACTCTAGTAGAGTAAAGCAAAGAGGAAAATAAGCAGGAGAAAAAAAAGTCAGAAAGGTACTGAGGGCTGATGGCTTTCTAAATATCTGAAAAGTTAATTATGTGAAAGAGATTTATGATCTAAAGGACTAAAACTAGGACCAATGGGTAGCAATTCTACAGATATCCACCTAGTATAAAGAAAACTTTCCAATTACAGTATTTAAGGATGGAATGTGTTACCTAAGATGGGAGCGATTTCATTTGTCACTGGACATGGTTAAGCACAGAGAAGATGATCACCCAGAAATTGGGAAGACAATTTTAAACACACGTTGAATAGATCGTTAGATCAGTGGTCCCTAAACCTGGCTATTTCTCAAAACCACCTAAGCAGCTTTAAAAGGGAGGGAGGGAGAAAGAGAGGAAAAAGATTTGTAAGTCAACCCATGACCAACTGAATTAGAATCTGCAGGGATGTGGCTCAGGAATCTGCTCAGAAGCTTCTCTTCACAGATCGATCCTTAAAGCTTTACAACAGGGGTGTCCAAACTTTTGGCTTCCTTGGAAGAACTGTCTTGGACCACACATAAAATACACTAACACTAAAGATAGCTGATGAGCTTAAAAAAATAAACGGCAAATTTCATAATGTTTTAAGAAAGTTTACAAATTTGTGTTGGGCTGCATTCAAAGCTGTCCTGGGCTGCACGCAGCCCACAGGCTGTGGGTTAAACAAGCTTGCTTTAGAACAAAGCACTCTCATTTTATCCTTCCTATGTTCTTTTCATGTCTTGTCCTTACATTGAGCCATTTTGTTAACAGTGAAAATCTAATGCCTGAGTACTTAAAATATATACACTTGCCCTACCACTCACTCTGGAGTATAAGAACTATGGTATGCCTTGAACCTATGGAGCCATCCATGGCTTGCAATAAGGTTGCATCATCAGCACTCATTACATGCTTAGCTCTCCTACCTATCCTTAGCTGGGCCCCTAGCTCTTCCACTCATGCTTGGTTTTTAAGTCTGGCTTAAACTCACAGCTAAGAGAAGAGTTAAGTAAGGCTAACAGGCATCTGATACTCGTGCTGACCTCCTAGCTACACATGCAAGTTTTTCTTTTCTGTCATTCACTTCTCCTTATTTCTTGCTGATTACTGGTCACATACATAAAATGCTTTCTACAAGTTACACTAGGAGCGAGTACAATTGTAATTAAACAAACAAAAATGATTAGGTCTGTTGGAACTGTTCCTATTTACCAATAATCTTTACAATTTTGAAAAATCATGTCACTGATGAAAATGCAGTTAGTGTTATTTGAATCAATAAACATACTTATATCAGTCACATTAATGATCATTTTATGCAAAGGAACAAGTATCTCAACAATTCATCTTTTAGAACAGACATACCCATAATATTTACATTCTGATATACTACACATCAATTTTCTCTGTATAGTTGTGATATTTAAAAAATAATTATGTATGTAGGTAGGTTATATTATTTAAATTTCATTTCAGGATAGTAAAAATTACATTCTAAAAAACTTTTATAGGCCAGGCACAGTGACTCACTCCTATAATCTTAGCACTTTGGGAGGCTGAGGCAGGAGAATCTGCAGTGAGCTATTATTGTGCTACTGTGCTCCAGCTTGGACTTCTGAACGAGACTGTCAAGAGAAAAAAAAATTTTTTTTATAAAGGGAAACGGCAATATAAGCACTGATAATCATTTTTCTTTTTTGTTGAGACAGGGGCTGGCTCTTTCCCTGGAGTGCAGTGGCCCAACCACCGCTCACTGCTGCCTTGACTTCCTGGGCTCAAGTGATCCTCCCACCTCAGCAGCCTGAGTAACTGGGACTACAGGCACTCACCACCATGCTGGCTAACTTTGTACTTTTAGAGACAGGGTTTTGCCATGTTGCCCCAGCTGGTCTCAAACTTTCGGGCTCAAGCAATCTGCCTACTTGGTTTCCCATGCTGGGAATACAGCTGTGAGTCACTGCAACGGCCTCTGTACACTTTAAGTGGGTAAACTGTATGTTATGTGAATTTTATCTCAATAAAGTTGTTTTTTTAAAAATAGTAAAGCTCGCCTGGGCGTGGTGGCTCACACCTGTAATCCCAGCACTTTGGGAGGCTGAGGTGGGTGGATCACAAGGTCAGGAGATTGACACCATCCTGGCTAACATGGTGAAATCTCGTCTCTACTAAAAAATATAAAAAAATTAGTTGGGCGTGGTGGTGGGCGCCTGTAGTCCCAGCTACTCGGGAGGCTGAGGCAGGAGAATGGCGTGAACCTGGGAGGCAGAGCTTGCAGTGAGCCGAGACTGCACCACTGCATTCCAGCCTGGGCAACAGAGCGAGACTCCATCTCAAACAAACAAACAAAAAAAAAAAAAAAAAAAAAAGGAAAGTTCATGTTATATAGATTTTTACTACACAAAAAGACCTAGAGGGGGAAAAGCAAAAGCTATCTAGCATTCCTGGAAAAATCTGGGAAATGATACAGCTACAAAACAAGAGTATACACATACATACACACACACACAGAGCAACAATCAACAAATAATCAAAAGTTATTGAATATTACATATGTGATTGTCAAAATAACTTCAATAGCAGGGTTGGAGAATAAAATAAATCTCACAGAACATGGAAGAAAAACAAGTAATAGAAAATAAAAGATAATAAAAAATCAGTCTCTGACTAAGAAGTGCTCCAGAAAGAGAGACCATTTAAAAATAGAGAAAGTGGTAGAAAAAAATTACCAGACTTTGAGATGCTAGTTTTTAGGTTAACAGGTTGAGTGTCCAGTGCAATGAAGGAACACACACACACACATCACGGAGGTTCAGAATAAGGAAAAATTTCAGAAAGGAAAAAAAAAATCTGTTACCTACAAAAGAACACTAGAATGGCAGACTGTATCAGCACTGAAATGCTAACAATGAGAAAATGCCTTCAAAGTTTTCAGGGAAAATTATTTTAAACCTAGAAATTTATATCCAGTCAAAATATCAACTATATTTAACAGTAGAATAAAAATATTTTCAAGCATGCAAGGACTGTTTGAAAATTTACTTCCTGTGCCTTCTTTTTCAGCAGTTACTTGAGGGTAAGCTGTAACAAAATCAGCTTAAAAAACCAATAGAAAGGAAAAACAGGCCCACATTTATCAATCACATTCACTGGTGTATCCCCAAGGTCTAAAACAGTGCCTGGAGCAAAACAGGTGGTTCATAAGTATTTGTTGACAGTTTAACACGAGAGAAATGAAATAACTGAATTAATGCAGGGATCTAATGAAGAGAAATCCAGAATGACAGCTTTCCAGAATAGTCTAGAAAGTAAATGACCTAAATTAGTACAGAAAGTTTTTTAGCCCAAGAAATATTTCTTCAAGAAAAAGAACTGGCTGAACATAGTGGCTGATGCCTATAATCTCAGGACTCTGGGAGGCTGAGGTGGGAGGACCGCCTGAGCCTAGGAGTTCAAGACAAGCCTGGGCAACATACGAAGACCTCATCTCTACAAAAAAATCAGAAAATTAGTCAGGTGTGGTGGTATGTGTAACCCCAGCTACTCTGAGCCTGAGGTGTGAGGATCACTTGGGCCTGGGAGGTAGATGCTGAAGTGAGCCAAGGTCGCGCCACTGCACTCCAGCAGAGCGAGACCCTGCCTCAAAACAAACAAAACCTACAACAAAAAAAATGAATGAATGAGTAGAATAATTGAGGCATTAAATAATATTAACAATGTAAGGAAACATGGTTCTTGTCTCAACATGAAAAAGGGTAGTGAGAAATTCTAGAAAAAAACATTTAAATAAGTCATTATCATAACATAATTATGAGCTGATCTGAACAACTGATTGGGGACAAAGTAAAAAACAATGTATTTGATCTGTACATTAGAAACAATTAGAAACTATTTCCTTGAGTGGCAGAAAGACCATGACATCAGATATGTAAGGAAATGTAAACCTAGCTCTGCAGTGAATATTTATACAGTCAATAAATAAACTCAGTTTACTATTTTCCAACTTTCTCTAGAATCAGCTTATAAACAAAATACAAAAAAAGACTGAAATCTGGTAATAGAAAAGAATATAACTATTGCCAGCCTTAACCATATTTATATTGTAAAGGTTCAGCTGATCAAAGGCAGAGGGTATAAAGAGCCGAAGAGTGATAAAGGGTAAGAAACACTAGTATCTTCCTGCATAATGATGAGAACAGGGAAACTGTTTACAAGTGAAACAATATAAAACGAAGACCTAAATACATATATAAATGGTCAAAAGGTAAAACAGAAGAGCTAAAACAGTAACTTTTCAAATACAGGAGAGGGAGTTTTAAAATATCACTGGCTAGATGGTTACAAAATGAAGCAACATTCCCTAGCTTTTTACTTTCAGTTTTTCTTATCACCTACCATTCTTGATAATAGTATCTGTGAAAAACGGTCAATTTTTGATTGCCGATCCTAGTTTAAACTTAAATAGATGTAAGAAAACGTGCTAGCTCCTGTTTCCATCAGCATGGTTCCATTGCTTTCCTCTTGCCTATCTTCCACTGCCGTTGCTAAAGAAAAAACACTCCCAGTTTCACAAGAGAATGCAGTTTCAGTAGCTATATAACAGGTAAAGGGAAAAAAAGAACAATTCCACAAAAGGCAGAAAGCAATATGCATTCTGAGTTTATTCCAGTTCACAGAGATGAAGAAATAAAAGCTTCCATTTGCTACTAAAACTTATCAGAGTAACAATTATGCTCAACTGTTTGCTATATCCCAAAAAGATTTATTCACATTTATTCATTTTCATTCAATATGGTTTCACTGTTTACTTACAATGTACTCAGTGCTGTAAATACAACAGTGATGAAGGTAATGCCATTTCTTTAAAAAGCTTACAGTCTACCAGAGAAAGACAGGCAAAAAAAAAAAAAAGTAATTACAACGAAGTATAATTCATACTGTTACAGCAGAAATACAGCATACTATGAACACACACAGCAACTAAACCTAGTCTAGGAAGTTAGAGAAAGTCTCCTGAAGAATCTAATGTTTAAATTCAAATCTATGAATAACAGCAACACAAAAGCGGATACTTGCTTCAGTGTTTGAAAAACAGTTGCAGAACCGTAAATCTCCTGATTATAAGTATCAATTTTCCTTTTAACAACAGCTGAAAATGAGCTCTCTGACTGCCAAAATGCTTTAAAAAATATTAAACTCTATTAGACAACTGTGTTTTAACTTCTTTGTTCAGATATTTTTAAAAAATGCATTCTATCTACTTCTCCAGCACAGTGACTGTTTCTTAGATTTAGTGAAATACTTTAGTTCCTTGAAGGAAGGTCTATAAATACACTCATTAAACATAATAATAATTATTAAATATAATATAAAACATAATCATTAAACATAAATGAGCCATATAAAATTAGAACTTAGAACTTTTTATTATCTAATTTACTTTTACTAGGTAATTCCCTTTATTGAAATATCTCACAGTGTTTTTCCATTAACATAATAAGAATTGCTTTGTTTTATGAAGAATAGGCTGAATTACTGTTTCGAAATTTTAATAAAATAGGCTGAACACGGTGGCTGATGCCTGTAATCCTAACACTGTGGAAGGCCAAGGCAGGAGGATCACTTGAGACCAGGAGTTCAAGACCAACCTATGATCAATGCAGCAAGATAGTCTCTATAAGAACAAAAAAATTAGCCATGCATGGTGTGGTGCTTGCTTATAGTCCTAGCTACTTGGGGCGCTGATGTGAGACCATCGCTTGAGCCCAGGAATTTGAGGCTGCAGTGAGTTATGATGGTGCCATTATACTCTAGCCTGGGCAACAGAGTGAGACCCTCTCTCTAAACAAAACAAAACAAAAAGAACGAACAAAAGAAAAAAAAATTAACAAAATACATGTTGCTTTTTAAAGGCCTCAGCAAAACGTGAATTTTCAGATTTTTAAAGCTTACTCTAGATAATCATTCTTACATATAACATATAACTAAAACAAAATGTTAATTATTCACCAAAAGTTACCTACTTACTCCTTTAAAGGTAGTATTTAGTTAGCAACAATTAAAAAAACAAAAACAAAAACAAAAAACCTTCCAAGAAAACAGACTATGTAATAGGCAGTGTTGAAGACCTGATATTTCAGAGTGTCTGCTTTGGTAAATTTTAGGTCAGGCACTAAATACTTTGAGATGATCATTTAAGATGTAATTAATTTACATAACGCTAATAAAGTTAAGACAATATAAAGGGGAGGCATCATGAAATAGTAAAAATGGGAGCGGGGATCAGATTTAAGATATAAACTTTATGTATTAACTATGTGATCCTGGGAAAGTTTCTTTGCTCTTTGCCAGCTAGTTTCCTCACATGCAAAATGGATCTATCATCTATCCTGTAGCGTTAATAGAAAGATTTAGCCCTGGATGCCTAAGTACACAAAGTGAACCCTCAATACAAATTAACTCCTGTATTTAAAAAAACAGATCTTCAGCTTAATTAAATGGAGCTTCATGAAACAAGAGATAAATCTTAAAGTGTGCCCAGAGAAAATTTTGGATTTTTATTTGAAGAAAGGCGAGCAAAAGCAAGTCTACAAAACAATGAGCAACATACCCCTCATACCACCCCGACTCTCTGCCACCAAATTAATACCACCTAATGAATTACAGACCCAAATACCTAAGGATGTAAAGGTGAGTGGAATGAAAGGCAAGGGAATATTTAGAATGAGAAATAGCAAAGCAGTACGGCATCCAGGTAGAATAGATATTAAAGAGAAAAGAATCTATTTTTAAGAAATGCAGAATAAAAGACATAATTTTAACAATTAAATAAATCAACTGGCTGGGCACAGTGGCTTATACCTGCAATCCCAGCACTTTGGGAGGATGAGGTGGGAGAACTTGAAGTCAGGAGGGAGGGGTCTGGTAGGAGGTAACTGAATCATAGGGGCAGTTAATGCTATGCTGCTGTTCTCTTGATAGTGAGTTCTAATGAGATCTGATGGTTTCATAAGGGGCTTTTCCCCCTTTTGCTTGGCACTTCTTCCTGCTGTCATGTGAAGAAGGACATGTTTACTCCCCCTTTCGCCATAATTGTAAGTTTCCTGAGGCCTCTCCAACCATATGGAACTGTGCAGGAAGGGAAATGTTGGGTTGGAGCCTCCACATAGTCCCCACTGGGACACTGTCTAGTGGAGCTGTGATAAGACGGCCATCATCCTCCAGACCTCAGAAAGGTAGATCCACCAAAAGCTTGCACTGTGCACCTGGAAAAGCCACAGACCCTCAATGCCAGCCCATGAAGAAAGCTGGGAAGGGGGCTGTACCCTGCAAAATCACAGAGGCAGAGCTGCCCAAGGCGGTGGGAGCCCACCTCTTGTATCAGTGTGACCTGGATGTGAGACATGCAGTCAAAGGGGATCATTTTGGAGTTTTAAAATTTGACTGCCCTGCTGGATTTTGGACTTGCATGGGGCCTGCATCCCCTTCGTTTTGGCCAATTTCTCTCCTTTGGAATGGGTGTATTTACCCAATGCCTGTATCCCCGCTGTATCTAGCAGGTAACTAACTTGCTTTTGATTTTACAGGCTCACAGGCAGAAGGAACTTGCCTTGTCTCAGTTGAGACCTTAGACTTGGACTTTTGGGTTAATGCTGTAATGAGTTAAGATTCTAGGGGACTGTGGGGAAGGCATGATTGTGTTTTGAAATGCGAGAACATGAGATGTGGAAGGGGCAAGGAGTGGAATGACATGATTTGGCTGTGTCCCCAACCAAAGCTCATCTTGAATTGTAGTTCCCATAATCCTGACCCGTGGGAGGTAATCGAATCATGGGGGTGGTTATTCGCATGCTCCTGTTCTTGTGGATAGTGAATTCTCATGAGATCTGATGGTTTTATAAGGGGCTTATCCCCCTTTTGCTTGGCACTTCTTCCTGCCATCATGTGAAGAAGGATGTGTTTGCTTCCCTTTCTGTCATGACTGTTAAGTTTCCTGAGGCCTCCCCAGTTCTGCAGAACTGTGAGTCAATTAAACCTCATTTCTTTATAAACTACCCAATCTCAGGCAATCCTTTATATCAGCATGAAAACAGACTAATACAGGGGGAAAAATATACATACATATATATATACATATATATATACACACACACACACACATATATAGACTGCATAAAAGAAAGTAATTTAATGGGAAGGAGATGAGACACTCATCCACTGATTTCTTCTCTGAAACGGCCTGGAGAAGAAAAACTACTTAAAAAGGAAGTACAAGACTGCAAAGGTTAAGGAGTATTTTGAAGACACTGGAAAGCAATGTCTTCAAGGGGCAGGATGAAGAATACTATCTTGGGGATGAAATGGAGAGCCAATTGTATTAGGCCAATGTTTCAAGCAAACCATAATGAAAATGTTATCCGGTAAATTTGAGTGTAGTAATTTTGGGCCCTAAATAACTTGCTAAGGAACAACTAAACAAGAAGGGTACTGGAAGTCAATATAATCAAGTCCTTGAGCCAGCCTGGTCATCTTATTGTCTACTACTGTGAAGAGTAAAATCCCTGGCTCCACCTTCTGTGCTGTGAAATCCTTTACCTGTCCACATAGGTGAATACACCAGGGATCTCATAGTCAGATCCTGCTATAAATGAGGAAAGCAGGGCAACTATGGCTGCAGGACTCCCTGTTAGCCTTGTCAAAGCTCTCTTAAAAGTACAGTACCCTCTTCCCTCTCTTCTTCAGAGTTAGAGGCACGAAGGTCTGACAGCTCTCCCAGATGCCTCACTTCTTACAGATATTTTTCCCAATAAATCTCTTCAGTGTCCAAGGTCTTGCTGAAGTTTGCTTCTCAGAGAACTCAGGCTAACATATTTGGTTATTACTGCCAATCTAAACATTTTCTTTACATAGGAATCATGGAACAAAAAGCATTCCTAATCTCTTGGCGTTAATGTCATTACTCACTCCAACCTCACTGCTTGGAGAAAGTTGTGTAATGGTAGAAATGAGAGAAAAAAACGTGGTGAAATAAGAGAAGGAAGCTCTTCAATGGCTGGAGTTAAAGGTTGAGAGGCATGTTCCCTGAAATCCTCCACTACATATCCAGAGAAAATAGAAGGAAGCGTCTCAACACACTACAGACGAGTAACCGATGATTTCCTTTCCAGTGCTGACCTGGGAAAGAGTGAGTGGGAGAGATGGCTTTCTAGTTTCCTGGCTTCTCAGCTAGATAGCCCAGACACGGCTGTGTTATATAATACGTACTAGAGTGCAAAAAGTTGGAATCATCTTCCAATTAGAAGATAGCATAAGTCTTATTAAATATTATGTACTGCTACTTCCATTATCTCATTTAAACCTCAAAATAGCCCTGCAAAGAAGGTATTGTTGGTGGTCAAGCCCTATGTTCCTGGCTATTCTTCTATTTTAATAGTTTTTCTTTCTCAATCTTTGGCTGGCTGCGTCCTTATTCTTCACTAAACCTTAATCAGGAATGCCAAAGGATTCAGCCCTAAGACCTCTTTGTTCTTCCTCTACTATTCAAACATGTCCTTAAGAAATCCACCGAATTCTAGACTCACATATACATCTATCTACTTAACACTTCCATTTGGATAGAGAGAGGCTGTTGCTGCCTACTTTGTTATTCCCCTGCTTAAACCCTTCAATGGTTTCTATCACAATTAAAATCCAAACTTTTGCCTATGTCCCTACGAAATCTAGTTGTTGCCCCACTAGATTTCCCATCTTACTCCTATCACTCATCCCCTTTACTCATTAAGCTAGAACCACAGTAGACTTTCTGTTCCTCAAATACTTCAAACTTATTTCTACCTTAGATTTTCACATTTGTCTGTTCTATTTCCTTTTGTCTCTAGTTCTTCAAGTGGATGGTTCCTTTTTGTCAATCAAGTCTCAGTTAAGATAGCACCCCAACTCCACGGGGACAGAAGCTCCTGTGTTTAGGATCCTTCCAGACCTCACCCCATGTATCTCTTCATTTGGCTGTTGACTTGTATCCTTTAACGAATTTTTTGTAATAAACTGATAAACATAAATGTTTTCCTGAGTTTGGTGAGCCACTCTAGTAATTATAACCCGAGGAGGGGGTTGTAGGAACCCCAATTTAGAGTCTGTCCAAAGCATGGGTAAACAACCTGGGGCTTGCAATTGACATCAGAATTGAGGGGAGGGCACAGTCATGGGGACAAAGCCCTCAACCTGTGGGACCTGATGCCATATCCAGTGTAGGAACTGAATTAAGAGGACACCCAGCTAGTGTCTGCTGTAGAATTAATTGTTTGCTTGTTGGTAGGGGAAACTCCTCCTCACACCTAGTGTCTGAAGCATGTTGTATGAGTACAGTGGGAAAAGCTGAGTGTGGTTTGTTTTCTACACAGGTCCTATGGTTACTCAATTACATAATTCAATTTTATTTTCTTCATAGCATTTATAATCTGAAATTGTCTCATTTGTTTGTCATATGGCTTACTCCCAACCTTTGAAAATTAAATATATGCACAGACAGGAGCGCTAAATTATATTCACCAACTAAGATATATAAGTCTTATTCAACTTGTTATGTATTGTTACTTGCACTATCTCGTTTAATCCATGACATACTAGGAAAAGTATCATCCCCAGCCCCCTAGAGCAACACCTAAGACAGCAAGGACTCAAATATTTGTTGTGGAATCTGAATTAAAAACACAGGGTGAAGCTGGAATTCAAAAACATACGTGATTCTAAAGCACATAGGTCTTTATTCCACAATACATTGCCTATTCCAACAAATGTGCATCCATTGAGTTTGTAGTTGCAGAAAGTACTCAATTTCAGTTTGCATATATGAAGAATAAATTATTTCACCACTAAAAGGGTAGAAACAAACTCAAATCACCCAGCCCTTCTGTAACATATGCAAAAATATCAAGAAAAAAATTTTTTTAAGAGACAGGGTCTCGTTCTGTTACACAGGCTGGAGTGGATGCACAATCATAGCTTGCTCAAACTCCTGGACTCAAGCAATGCTCCCTTCTCAGTGTCCTGAGTAGCTAGGACTGCAGTCACATGCCTGGCTAATTTTTAATGTTTTGTAGAGATGAGTTCTTGCTATACCGCCATGCTGATTTTGAACTCCTGAACTCAAGCAAACATCCTCTTGCCTTGGCCTCCCAAAGAACTGAGGTTATAGGCATGAGCCATTATGCCTGCCCTGGAAAAACGGAAATGATAAAGAAAGTATGGAATATTGTGGGTTTTTTTTTTTTTTGAGACATGGTCTTGCTGTCACCAGGCTGCAGCGCAGCAGTGCGATCATAGCTCACTGCAGCCTCGAAAACCTTGGACTCAAGTGATCCTCCCGAGTAGCTGAAACTACAGGTTCAGGCCACCACGCCCAGCTTTTAAGATTTTTTGTAGAGACAGGGTCTCGCTTTGTTTGTCCAGGCTGGTCTTGAACATCTGGCCTCAAGCGATCCTCCAGCCTTAGCCTCCCAAAGTGTTGAGATTATAGGTGTGAGTCACCACATTTGGCTGTAGGTAGGTAGTTTATGGGTCCTAAATAGCACTTACAATTCAGAAAAAGGAATACAGCAAATGCTGGAAGCCTTTTGTAATCCTCAGTGTTAACCTCATAGGAGTGGGAAAGAAAGAAGTCTGTGTATGGAAGTAAGTGATATTATCTCAGGAATACTCAGAAGAAGAATCCCTAGACTCCCTCAAAGTGAGGAAATTTGCAAGGAAGAAAAGGGAACAGCAAGAGTAAGAAAAGACGACAGAAACAGAATTGTGAAGCAGTTTCCACCCACTTACAAGTAAAACTGGAATTAAAGCATTAAATGAATTAGAACATTGCTACCCTTGAGCTTCCGCTACAGCAAACACCAGATAAAGATATCGTTTAAAGGTAAACTGATGTGATCTCACAATTAATGAAAATCTTTAAGACTAGATCCTTATTTTCATAAAGCATTCATTCAAAGGTGAGAGAAGGCTGTGGGAAAGATCACTTTCAATCCCAAAACTAATTACAAATGAGAGTCAATGTACTCCTTATTATGGAGGAAATCACGTATTACTCAAGACCTAAGTGCCAGACTCACCGATCTTCTAAAACTTTAATGGTTTCATGAAGGACTTTCTGCTGTTCCCTCAGCTGTTGATTTTTGGTGAAGAATTCTTCTAGTCTTTGTGCATCTCTAAAGGTCAAAAAATAAATAAGTTTTTCAGATAAAAATACTCTTAACAGGATAATTCTAAGAGCTCCACTGCGTTTATATAATGAACTTCTTGTACCAAAACAAAACAACTGAAAAGGTCAAGTTGGAAAATCTTGTAAATCACAGTTCAAATTATACCTGAATTTGCTCTGCAGAGCTCTTATATACCATACAGGTATCATGCCACCATGGACTCAACTTTGTCAAAACAGCTATCAAAATGTACATTATTGTTTTGCATATATGTATTAATGTAAATAATATTTCTCTACTCACATCACCTCTTTCAATTATGGGGAACTCATACTTCCTATTTTACTAATTTCTGTGTTGTTTAAAATTTTTACCTGGTCTTGCTTTTAAGTCAGAGCTTACAGTGAAGTGGAAGAATATGAATCCTACTCCCAGATGCAACATGGGTTTGAGTCCAGCTCATTTACCAGCTGTGTGACCTGATACAATTAACCTAAACTCTCTGGGCCTCACAAAGTATGGATACATTAATATCTACTGCAAAAGGTCTGAAGAATAAGTATTAATATATGTACTGGATATGAAACAGTGTGGTGCACAGTAGGCTCTACGTTAAGTGTTTACCATTATGACTTTATAGTGAGAAAAAAACTAACAAAGACAACTAAAATTTTCTTCTACTTAAACCTGATTACCTTCCAAAGTCGTCATATTTTACCCGTCCATCATTATTTTTAAAAATCACATTATTATATAAAGCATGCACATATTTTAATTGTAAGAAAACCCATTAGAAATTTGATTGGGATTTTCTGTATAGTCTTGAAGCTGAAAATATGAGATAATACTGTGATTCAAACACCTTTCCCCAGTCCCTTGAAGGGCCTAAAATATCAAATCAGAGTGGCAAGTCAGTCTGTCATAAAAAGCAGATGTCAAAATGATTGTGTCAAAGTGGCTAGAATCTAGTGTCACTGGCACCAAAATAGATGGGTAAAACAACTAAGTCAAAATGTCAGGTATCAAATATAGAGGGTATTTCTTAAAAATTTGTTGAACAGTTTATATTAATTGAAAAACATGTAAGAGCAACACCATCTTGCTATACAACAAATATGGTTATGGTAGCATGTAGAGACATCTGAGAACTTGAAGATAACAGACAACGATATATCATTGAAGCTTGTTAACTTGGCCATTTCTCATTTAATAAAAATTAAAAAATAAATATTTCCTAATACTTCTAGAAAATGTATTTAATTCAGAAGGAACACCAGGTTTTCACTGATCCTATTCGTCAAATATAACCAGATAACTTGTCTAAGCCTGGGGGTGTGATTAAAGTCATGTTCTAAAACAGACTGCTAACATGTATTCAAATTTAATAGTTAAATAATCTGTATCATAAAATACAGTAAATATTAAATTGAAGATTTACACGCACAGGCACACATATACGTTTTCAGTCTTAAGGAGTGAAAATAGCAAAGGGTTTTTTCTTAAATGATGAACAGAACTCTGTAACAGTAGTGAGTTATCTGATTTTCCCATATTCATATATTCCATTACTGTTCTGTTTAGAATGACTAAGAGCATGACAGTATTTGTCTTAAAGCTAAACTATTACGTAGATGAATAACCTAAGTTAAAGTTAAAGCTCACTTCAATTTCTTAAAATATTCAGGTCAAGAAAGTGGTAACATAAAATAGCTTTTACTAATTGCAGAAATAATTTAACAAGGTCTTTACAAAAGCAAATTGATGAATTCCAGACAGTGCAAAAAGAGTCATGCAATTTTGAAAAGTGTCTAATATATTAAAGACAGGTCTGCCCTGGACCTCATCCAAAGGAAGAGTTATTATTACACCAATCACTAACTTCATTTCTAAGGCAAGCTCAATGTCATTAGCAGCATTTTACTAAAAACTCAGTATCATTTTCCTAACTGGTGGCCTTCTGTTTTTCTAAGGTAACTGAATATTTTAAATATAACTAGCATAGGAAGCTGGGTAAATCTTGTATTTGAGAATGTAACTGTAATAAGATAGATAACAAACCTTCCTGTCTCTTTTACATACCTATGCAGCACATACAACAATTTTTTCATTACTTTGAAATCAAATGTCACATATGGGGGCTGAGGCGGGGGGATCTATAGGGAGAGATAGGAACTACCATGAATAAAATGGACAAAACATTATGTTCGAGTTATACTCTCTATAAAGAAACTTTGTGATAAGGAATAGAAAGTATGAAAACAGTGCTGCACAACTGGAAAATGTTTTTCTGTCTTTACAATTCTTTAAATTTCTTAATTAAATAATTTTTTAAAGAAAACAAGGGTTTATCTGAAGGTGAGTAGTCTACATTCTAAGAATTTCTAAATTTCTCAGCGGCTAAAGAGAATTTTCTTAGTGTTATAAAGCTGGCTGAATACGGCAGATGTCATCTTTATTATTTCCTCAGCAGAAAGTAGTTATTGTTTTTAAGTAATGGCTGGTAATTAGGATGATCAGATTTGTTAGCTAATAAGAGAGTTAATCAGTTAGTAAATAATGGATATACAATAGAGAAAACAGATGTAGTCCATGTACACAACCAGTCTGAAATAATCAGGCTGGGCCGGGCATGGTGGCTTATGCTTGTAATCCAACTACTTTGGGAGGCCGAGGCAGGTGGATCACCTGAGGTCAGGAGTTTGAGACCAACCTTGCGTGGTGAAACCCAGTCTCTACTAAAAATACAAAAATAAGCCAGGCGTGGTGGCAGGCGCCTGTAATACCAGCTACTCGGGAGGCTGAGGCAGGAGGATCATTTGAACCCCAGAGGCAAAGGTTGCAGTGAGCTGAGATTGCACCATTGCACTTCAGCCTCGGCAACAAGAGCGAAACTCCATCTCAAGGGAGAAAAGAAAAATCAGGCTGATCAAGCTCAAGGGTAACTTTTCATATAACCTCACAACATCCAACAGTCAATAGTACCATGTTTCATTTTGTGAATGAATTTGTGTAAAAGCATTAGCTGCGTGCAGAGTTTTTCATCAAAACATACGTCTGAAACAATTAACTGAAGAACAAATATTAGTAGTATTCATTCTCTAACTGCTTCTTTCAGGAATCCTTAAGGGCTGAGATAGCTTCCAAATCCAGCTATTCTAACAATATGGAGGTAAGACTGTATGTTGTATACTGGGGAACAGGGGATTATAGTAACATAGATAAACCCAAATTCCTGGTACCACAATATAAAGACCTAATTTATTCTAGGGGTGGTAAATAAAGGATCCCTTTAATTATCTGATTACTCAGCGAATTTAGCTACTTACCTATGCTTCCAAAATGTATAATCTTAGGCTACCTGAGGTGTACAGGTACAGAGTAATTACAATATATTTTAAAAGGTTGCCAAGGGGATCAAATAAAGTAAGGCATTATTATCAGCTACTGAATAACGTTTATTTCCATTCTTTAAAAAAAAATTCATACATTATATTTGTACATATTTATGTGGTACATGTGAAGTTTTTGCTACATACATAGAATGTGTAATGATTAAGTCAGAGTATTTAGGGTAGTCATCACCCAAGTATTTATCATTTCTATGTGTTACACGTATTTCAGGTTTCCTATTTTCAAAATACAATACACTGTTGTTAACTATAGTCACGCTATTCTTCTACCAAACATTATTTCTTCTATCTCCATGTAAGTTTGCACCCATTAACTGACTCTACCTCCCTCCCACCCACACACCATTCCCAGTTTCTGGTATCTATTATTCCATTCTCTACCTTCATATGATCTTCTTTCTTACCTCCCACATATGAGTTACAATACGTCTTTCTGTGCATGACTTATTTAACATGACGACCTCGTTTCATCCAAAATGCTGCAAATGACAGGGTTTCATTCATTTTTATGGTTGAGTAGTATTCCACTGTGTATAACACATTTGCTTTATCCAGTTCACCTGTTGATGGACACTTAAGTTGATTCCGTATCTTTGCTATTGTGAATAGCACTGCAATAAACACGTAAGTGCACGTATCCATTTGACATATTTCTTTTCCTTTGAGTAAATGCCCAGTAGTAGAATTGGTGGATCATATGTAGTTCTCTTTTTAGTTTTACTGAAAAATTTCCATATTGTTTTCCATAGTAGCTTTACTAATTTACATTCCCACCAACAATGTACAAAGGTTCCCTTTATTCCATATCCTTGCTAGCATTTGTTATTGTATGTCTTTTTGGTAACAGCCATTCTGACTGGGGCAAGATGGTATCTCATTGTGGTTTGGATTTGCATTTCTCTGATTACTAATGATGTTGGGCATTTTTCATACACCTACTGGCCATTAATATGTTATTTTCTGAGATATGTGTGTCTCTCCTTTGCCCAGTTTTTAATGGGATTATTTGTTGTTATTGTTGTCACCCCGTTATTTGTATAGTCTGCATATGAGTCCCCAGTCAGATGAGTAGTTTGTGAATATTTGCTTCCATTCAAAGGGTTGTCACCTGACACAATTGTCTCTTTTGCTGTGCAGAAGCTTTTTACTTTTATACAGTACAATTTGTCTATTTTTGCTTTTGCTGCCTGTGTTTTTGAAGTCTTAGCCATAAAACCTTGGCTTAAACCAATGTTCTGAAAAGTTTTCCCTATTTTTTCTTCTAGTAGTTTTACAGTTTTGGGTTCTCACATTTAAGTCTTTAATCTATCAAGTTGATTTTTGTGTACTGTGAGTAGCAGTTCAGTTTCATTCTTGTGCGTGTGGTTATCTAGTTTTCCCAGCAGCATTTGCTGAGGGGGTGTCTTTTCCCCGTGTATGCTCTTGGCAGCTTTGTCTAAGATTAGTTGGCCGTGACATATAATGTGGATTTATTTCTGGGTTCTCTACTCCGTTCCATTCATCTATATATCTTTATATCAATATAATGCTGGTCTGGTTACTATAGCCTTGTAATATATTTTGAAGTCAGGCAATGTGATGTTACTAGTTTCCAGTTTTTTTTTTTTCTCCTCAGGATTGCTTTGACTGTTTGAGTTCTTTTTTTGGTTCCATACAAATTTTTAGGAATTTTACTATTTTTGTGAAAAATGACGTTGGTATTTTGACAGGGAATGTACTGCATCTATAGATTGCTTTGGGAAGTATGTTCATTTTAACATTAATTATTGCAATCCATGAGCATGGGAAGTCCATTTGTTTGGGTCCTCTTCAATTTCTTTCATCTATGTTTTGTAGTTTTCCTTGTAGAGACCTTTTACCTCCTTAAATTGATTCCTAAATATTTTGTTTCTTCTAACTATTATAAATGGATTGCCTTGATTGTTTTCCAGCTATTTCATTATTTATGTATAAAAACACCAGTGACTTTTGTACGTTGACTTTGTATCCTGCAACTTTACTGAATGTGTTTATTAGTTTTAAGAGGTTTTTTTGGCTGGGTGCTGTGGCGCATGCCTGTAATCCCACCAGTTTAGGAGGTCAAGGGTGGAGGATCACTTGAGCCCAGGAGTTCAAAACCAGCCTAGTCAATACAGAGACCCCATCTCTACAAAAGAATAGTTTAAAAACTAGTCAGGCGTGGTGGCACACAGCTGTAGGTCCCAGCTACTAGGGAGGTTGAGGCAGGAGCATTGCCTAAACCCAGGAGTTTGAGGCTACAGTGAGCCATGATTATACCATTGCATTTCAGCCTGGGCAAGAAGTGAGATTCTGTCTCAAAAACTTTTTTTTCCCCCTAATATAAGATCTTCTTGTCTACAAAGAGGTACAATTTGACTTCCTTGTTTTCAATTAGGATGCCTTTTCTTTCTTTCTCTTGCCTGACTGCTCTGGCTAAGACTTCCAGTACCATGCTGAATAATGGTGGTGAAAGTGGGCATCTTTGACTTGTTCCAGTTCTTAGAAAAAAGGCTTTCAACTTTTCCCCATTTGGTATAATGTTAGCTATGGGTTTGGGCACATTTGACCTTTATTATTTTGAGGTTTGTTCATTATATGCCCTAGTTTGTTGACAGTTTTTTTTAACCACGAAGGGATGTTTAATTTTATCAAATGCTTTTTCTGCATCTATTGAGACGACCATAAGATTTTTGTCCTTCATACTATTGAGGTGACGTATCATGCTTATTGATTTGCATATGTTAAGCCATTCTTGCATCACTGAGATAAATCCCACTTAATAATGATGTATTATCTTCTTAATGTGCTGTTGGATTTGGTTTCCTAGTATTTTGTTGAACGTTTTTGCATCTATGTTCATCAGGGAGACTGGACTGTAGTTTTTTAGTTGCATCCTTGTCTGCTTTTGGTATCAGGGTGATGCCAGTCTTGCAGACTGAGAGAGGAAGAATTCCTTCCTTTTCACTTTTTTAGAACAGTTTAAGGAAAATTGGTATTAGTTCTTTGTAAGTTTGATAGAATTCAGCAGTGAATTTATCTGGTCTTGGACTTGGTGATTACTGATTAATTTTGCTATTCATTACTGGTTTGTTCGGGTTTTCTATTTCTTCCTGATTCAATCTTGGTAAGTCATATGTATCCAGAAATGCATTGATTTCCTCTAGTTTTCCAGTTTATTAGCATACAGTTATTCATAATGGTCCTTAATGATCTTTTGTGTTTCTGTGGTACCAGTTGTAGTATCATCTTTTTCATTCTTTTTTTTTTTTTTTGAGACAGAGTCTTGCTGTGTTGCCCAGGCTGGAGTGCAGTGGTGCAATCTTGGCTCACTGCAAGCTCTGCCTCCCGGGTTCATGCCATTCTCCTGCCTCAGCCTCCCGAGAAGATGGGATTACAGGCGCCCGCCACCACGCCCGGCTAATTTTTTTTGTATTTTTAGTAGAGACGGGGTTTCACCGTGTTAGCCAGGATGGTCTTGATCTCCTGACCTCGTGATCCGCCTGCCTTGGCCTCCCAAAAGTGCTGGGATTGCAGGCGTGAGCCACTGCGCCTGGCCTTTTCATTCTTGATTTTATGTGGGTCTTCTCTCGTCTTTTCTCGGTTAGTCTGCTGGGGTCTGTTTCTGGCAAACTTTTGTAATTAGTGAAAGAGGACCCAGGGATGTTCTGCAGAAGATGACTAGAATGGTGACAGCCAACGTTTTGCAGTGAGTTCAAGAATAAGACAGCAAGTCAAAATACTAAGGATGGGAGAGAAGAAATAACCTGAGTCTTTGAGTCGCCTATTAACCAGTCCTAGAATGTCCCTTCTTTGGGCTTTCCATATAAAAGAAGAAATTTTCCTTACTGTAAAAGTCACTTCTGATTGTTTTTATTTTTCACAGTAGGAAAATATCCTACCTAATAAAATGTACATCTTACATTCATTACTCAAAAAAGGATTATTTGGTTTTCTGTTTAAGTTAAAAAACAGCTCAATTAGGGGTACTAAACACAGCTCTGCCACAGAAACACAGAAAAGGGGTATTCTATGGTTAAGGAGGTTTTCTGTAACATCTTTAGGGTAGGAACATGTACAGTTAAAACAAGGCACTTTAAAATGCTATGAAGAACCAGAAATTTTCACTTTAAACAAAACTTTTAAAAAATGCATGATTTTATATTCCTGAATCAACTAAGTTCACTTCCAAACGTGACTTTTTGGTGTAACAGAAAATTTACCAATTTTCATTTGCAGATTATAATGGGAAAAAAAGCTTTTTTTGTTTGTTTTTTTTGGGACAGGGTCTCACTCTGTCACCCAGGCTGGAATGCAGTAGCACAATGTCGGGTCACTGCAACCTATGCCTCCTGGGCTCAAGCAATCCTCCCACCTCAGCCTCTGGAGTAGTTTGGACCACAGGTGCGTGCCACCGCCCGTGCCTAATTTTTTGCATTAATAGAAATGAGGTTTCACCATATTGTCTAGGCTAGTCTCAAACACGGGCTCAATCAAGTTGCCTGCTTTGGCTTCCCAAAGTGTTGGGATTACAGGTGTGAGCCACCGTGCCTGGCCACAGATGGCATGTTACAGCCTTGGAAGCTTTCAGAAAGTGAAGTAACTGAAGCCCATAGACACAGACTGTAAACCAAATGTATTATTATTAGTTACATGGTACTGACTTTTGTTATGGGTGCTGATATTCTACTCTGCCATCTGTTTCAGATTCCTGAATGTGGAAGCTCTAGAGAATCATGAGTAAAATCTGTTCCTGAACTTAAAAAATCTGATCTCATTTAGAACTGTATAAGCAAAACAATTCAGGGAATCTTTGAGTAATTTCAAACTACCTAAAAGGAGTCTTATAATGCCCATTTAGTTTTCATTCATATGAGTTTTGAAATTCCAGAATTATTCTGCTCCCCGTCTTGTAGCATGTTGAATTCCAGGTGTTAATTATGGCTGAAAAAAGAACTCCGCTGACAAATCAAAATGAGACTACAGATCAATTGTCATTTTAATATTTTATGGGAAAAGATTACATATGTAAGTTGTATTATAATGTAAACATACATAATTAACTAAGGCTATACTTAAAATTATCAAATTATTCTTTTTAATTTAGAATTTGAAAAAAAAAAATGCTGCTGATTATCCAAGGCCCATATTAAGTAGGGCTAATTTTTTTTTTTATAAATAAGACATTAAGGTCAAATTGGACATTAGTATCAACTGCTCTATAAATAACACCTGAGTATTACATACTGATACTTACAAGATTCGTTCCTGTTTTAGCTTGGTTACTTTTACTTGTAAACCTGAAAAGTAAAAAGAAAAAGTGTTACTTCTACAAAAGTTCCTTTATGAGTCAAATGCTACACTATTAAGTCACAATAGTCTGGCCTCTAAATAATAAACCAGGTCTCATTAGTTTACAGTATATTCCCCTTACTTGTATCCTGCAGTCACAAAAGCATATCTGCAACATATCGCTTTTAGTCTATCATGTGACAGTCAAATGGAATAACGTTTTCCCCATCTAAAGTAAATTATTTCCTTTCTAGTAGCAGGGCAAGCATATAATTAGAAGTTCACTATAAATGAAGGTCTATGTTCTGACATAGCCTGTGTATTTACTAACAGCAATGGTGTTTATGTAGGCACAAATCTTCTGGGATTAAACTAGATTGTGGTAGGAAGTCCTGGACTAGGAGCAAAATTCCTTATAGAAAAGTACCTAACAAAAGGCATGAATGTTTTATATCTCAAGATATCTATTACATGAATTTTTAATTTTAATTGAGTCTGACACAAAACATAAGAGAAGACCACTGCCTATGGACTCAGGTAGTTATTGAGAAGAAAGCAGACTGACAGGCATTGAAACTGCAAGGAAGGATATGGATAAAACAGGGTGACATTTCTAATTTTCATGAACGGTAATTAACAAAAGAAAAAAGTCACTGAACAAATATGAAAATACATACATCATTAGCAACTATATATAAGTCAAACAAAAACAATTACTTAGCAAAATTGAAAAATTATAATACCCAACATTGATTTAGAAATGTCATTTAATTGGCTAGGCGCGGTGGCTCACGCCTGTAATTCCAGCACTTTGGGAGGCCAAGGCGGGTGGATCACCTGAGGTCAAGAGTTCGAGATCAGCCCAATTAACATGGAGAAACCCCGTCTCTACTAAAAATACAAAATTAGCTGGGCATGGTGGCACATGCCCGTAATCCTAGCTACTCGGGAGGCTGAGGCAGGAGAAACACTTCAACCCGGGAGGCAGAGGTTGTGGTGAGCTGAGATCCTGCCATTGCACTCCAGCCTGGGCAATAAGAGCGAAACTCCGTATCAAAACAAAACAAAACAAAAAAGTGATTTAATCAAAGATTGTTAAAACAGTAAAAACTAGAAAATTTTTTTCTCGTTGAATATTGCTTTGCCCTCTATTTTCTCTATGCTCCCTACTTCCTGCAATGTGATTAACATAAAGGGGGAAAAAAGCCCTCAATATTTACTCTTTAATTTCTCAATCAGTGCTTTTAATATTCTACAATTTACCCAACTATATAGATCTATTCAAGAATTTTTATTTGGTGGCAGTTAGTTACCAATAAATAGTTATTAGTTGACGGATTCCTGAAGAATCCAAGAATATTTACTATGTGCCTTTGGCAGTTCACAGATTCTATCAAGTTATAAATCAGAAAAGTTTTTCATATATGTATGTAGAAACAAACATATTTATCATTTCTAAGAACATATTTTTTCTTTATCTGCTTAACTTGGTACAATCTTTCGGACAACATAATTTAGACAAATACCAATTTTAAAAACAAATCTATACATTTCCCAACCATGGTCACATAGACACTAATGAAGAAGACATTTCTTCTTATTGCCCTCCACGGTGACGATTTAATGCCAGGAAATCTAGATATCGTGGAAAAATAAAGGCCCTGGAGAATTTTTTGGATGTTACATTTTCTCCTTATGTCTCAAATTTCACCTTTAGAAAATGTCCAACTGATATGACACATTTTACCTTCGATTCTATGCTCTATAATTTGAACCAAAAATGTTATAAAGAAGATGGTAAAAAAAGTGTTACGGATAAACCTGTACTTGAATGTTCAAGCAGTCTTAGCCAAACATTAGAAACAACCCAAACATCCTTCAGTAAGAGAGTTGTAACCTGTGGTGCATCCAGGCACATTTTTTCCCTTCTCAAAAATGTGTGAAATTTTACTTGACAGATTTTTTGTTTGTTTGTTTTTAATTGTGGCTGACTTCTAACAATCAGTTCTGCCTTTAGAAGTGAAAAGTGCAGCCAAAGATGAAATGGATTCTTGCCATAAACCATTTTAAGAAAAGAAATAATGAGATAGAAAATCATATAAACTTCAAAAGAAAATCCTTGGGAAACAGGGGAAGAACTACTCTTTTATCTTGTAAGCATTCAACACCTGTGAGGTATTTGTTCTGTCACGTAGATCACCCTGAAACAGGTTTATATGTGTGTATGTGTGTGTGTTTAAATTTTAGCATTTGCTATTCACCAAGTCAATTAGGAATCTACAATTAGAACCCCTATAAAGTGTGCTTTAATCCTGCTCCACACCCATCGGAAGGAATGAGGCTATACAACAATGCAGCTCCTGTATGAACAGGTAATCTGTTGAACAAAGTATCTGGGATTGTAACACTGGCAACGTAAGATACCTATTGAGGAAACAGTGTTCACAAGACTAAGCACTGTGCTACAATTAACCCTACACTCACTTATACATAAATTTTGGAGGAAATGAAACAATCAAGCACCTGTATAATACAGAAAACAAATGTAAGAGTTCAGAAATGAGGCAAGAATTCAATGCCTTTGCATTAACAAAAATCACTGCTATGTTAATTCTTACTTATTTTAGTTCTCTACCCAGAACAAACCATATATATATAATGTATGTACTGTCATTTTAAACAAGTTGTTTATGGTTCTGAATTACAAATGATACACTTAACATCACTTTCTTGACAAACAGTGGGGGCTTTATATACAAATGAAGTAATTAAACTTCAACCAAAACTACTACTGCTAGCATTTCTATAATTGCCTAACAAATTATTTAAATTCCAAAGCCATTTAAGGTGTGCTCACTTTGCTTAAGATTTAATGATCTCAAAATGGGTAAATTAATTTTTGTGGATTTTATTATTTACAGATGTGAATGTAAATAAAAGGTGTGAGAGTTACTGATAATAATAATATTATTATTATTTTTGAGACAGGATCTCTGTGACTCAGGCTGGAGTGCAGTGAGTGCAAACAGGCTCACTGTAGCCTTGACTTCCCAGGCCCAAGCGATCCTCCTGCCTCAACCTCTGAAGTAGTTGGGACCACGGGCACGCACCACCATGTCTGACTAATTAAAAATTTATTTTTGCAGAGACAGGGTCTCGCTTTGTTGCCCAGGCTGGTCTGAGACTCCTGGACTCAAGTAATCCTCCTGCCTTGGCCTCCCAAAGTATTGGGATTACAAGTGTGTGCCACTGCGCCCAGCCTGACAGCATTCTTAGTAATGAGTGGGACAATTCCTTTCATTGTTAATTTGTATAATCTTAAGGTAATGTTTTCTTTTTAGAATTTTTGATTCTGTGTATACAAAATAAATGGAGCAATTAAAAAATGAATCAAGGAATATTTATCCTGCCCTATTAGAGCCCCCAAACTGTCCTATTCCTTCAAGGTGTTCCAAGTTTGCCTCACAAAACCCGCCTAGTTTTCTCTGAAACTGATTACCATATTTACTAGACACAGAAAATATATTAGCTAGATGTTAATAGCAGAAGCTGGCATAGGCAAAAGATTGTTTATTAAAATAGTGATATTCTGAAAATAAATCTTTTAAATTCTATTTTATTACTTGTGCTTTTAATAATAAACTTGATACTGAAAAAGATTTTTAAAGGCAATAAAATTTTGTACCCAAGTAAATATACTTTAAGATTTTGAAATTTAAAGAATTCTGAAGTTCCCATTAAATTCTGTGAATTCTGAATTTAAAGAACAAAGACTGTATATATTATCAGTAACAATCTGTGTTTAACCCTGATACTAGCAGCATCTGTCACAAGAGGAACATATCATGAAATGACACAATCATGAAAGGATACAATTATCTTAAAGGATATAAAAACTCGGTCATAAATGTCTCCAGAACTTTTCAACAAAAATGGTCTGGTTTGCATATTGCTAGTCTCCAGCAGAAATTAGAACATTTTGTCTATTTTTTCCTAGTCTTAAAAGACATGGATGCAGTTTATCATATTGTTGTGATCAGTGCACATACTGTCATATTTTGCTATCATTTTATTATGTTTTGGCAAAAGAGGCAAAAAAATTTCTAAACACATGTAGCAGAGCATTCGGATGCATGCAAGGTCCTATGGGTAGATTTCTGCAGCTAAGTAAAAACTATGTATCTCAAATATTACCATTTCCAACATAAGTAAAAACTACGTATCTCAAATATTACCATTTCCAGCCGTTCTCTTTTATTTTTTGCTGACATGAAGCTTTAAAGTAATGAGTCAATTTTGATTTCTATATATACCTTAAAACCTGCAAAGTCCAGACAAGTCCATGTTTGATGTCTTTCAAACAGCTTCTTATACTGGTTTCTACAAATGAATTCCCCACCTCCTTAAAAAAATTAAGTTCCCTTCAGGCATGTCTTTGATGTTATCACACACAGACTCTAATTTTATATGGAACTATATGGAACATATTGACAAAGGCATGGCCCAAACCAAAATGTTTTTAAATGACATAGCAACTTAAAAAATAGTACTTATTCATTTAGTACCTTTAAGAATCCATAAGGTATTTAGAAATTGCCATGATCAATATAATGTACCAAAGATTATCTTCTCTTATGAGCTCATATATCCAATACCTAACATTCACAAAACACATGGACTTTACCATATATACCAATAATTACTGTATTCCTCTCTTAAAGTTCTTCAGAATATAGACATTTTTGTGGGAATATGAATAGAGCATAACCATGAGGAGTACACTTTAAGAGAATTATCTACTACAAAATATTTGCAAGCTTTATATATTCTATAATTTGATAAATATGGCATATTGTTTCTATTAAAGAGTATATCATTTGTTTTCTTGATGCTTCCTCATCGTAAAATAGGGATTTCATGAAGATCCTGTAACGCCAAAGAACAGAAGAAGAAATTTGTCATATATTTTATTTGTATTAAATTAATAGCCTATAAATAGCCAGGCACAGTGGCTCCTGCCTGTAATCTCAGCACTTTGGGAGGCTGAGATGGGCGGCTCGCTTGAGGTCAGGAGTCTAAGACCAGCCTGGCCAACATGGTGAAACCCCATCTCTACTAAAAATACAAAAATTAGCCAGGAGTGGTGGTGCGTGCCTGTAGTCCCAGCTACTTGGGAGGCTGAGCCAGGAGAACTGCTTCAACCTGGGAGGCAGAGGTTGTAGTGAGCTGAGATCACGCCACTGCACTCCAGCCTGGGTGACAGAGTGAAATTCTGTTTCAAAACATAAAAAACAAAAATAGAAATCAAGAGTTTCAAGAAAGTTGCAGAATATAAAATCGACTCACAAAAACCAGTTATATTTCTATACATTAACAATGAACAATCTGAAAAGCAAATTAAGAAAACAATTCTATTTACAGTAGCATCAAAAGAATAAAATACTTAAGAATACATTTCACCAAGGAGACAAAAAACTTGTACCCTGACAATCAGAAAATGGTGCTGAAGTAAATTACAGAATGACCAGGTGTGGTGGTTCATACCTGTAATCCTAGCACTTTCGGAGGCCAAGGTGGTCAGAGGACTGCTTGATCCCAGGAGTTGAGGCTAGCCTAGGCAACAAAGTGAGATCCCTGTCTCTATAAAAAAATTAATTAGCCAGATGTGGTGGTGCATGCCTGTCGTCCTAGCTACTCTGAAGGTGGAAGTGGAAGGATCGCCTGCACCCTGGAATTTGAGGCTACGGCGAACCATGATTGTGCCACTGCACTCAAGCCTGGGCAATGAGACAAGACCTCATCTCTAAAAATTAATAATTAAAAAATAAAAACCTTAAAAAGAAATACAGAAGACACTAATAAATAGAAAGATATCCCGTGTTCATGGACTACAAGACAATATTATTAAGATGTCAATACTATACAAAGCAATCTACAGATTCAACGCACTACCTATCAAAATCCCAAATCCCCAAATCCCAACATTTTTTGCAGAAATAGAGAAATCTGCCCTAAAGTCAAGGCATGATGACAATCTCTTCAGCATAGCACATACCATTTTATGTAATTTGGATCTATGTACATTTCTAGCATCATATCCTACCCACCTCCCCCAAAAACTCCCATCTCCCACTCCATTTCCTCTTAGAACTAAACCTAACCATCCATAGTTCCTTGAATAGAATCAAGCTCTTATGTGCAAACTTTTGCATGTGCTATTCTCTCTAGTCAGAAAATTCCCTCCCCTTCCACCATCTTCTTTGCCTGGCTAATTAGACTTAATCAGTTATCAAGCCTGGTCTGACATAAACCATGCACAAACCCACTTCCCCATGCAACCACACACACCCTCAGTTCTTCCTTCATGTTTTCAGATAACAACATAGTACACTGCATTAAAATTCTAGACTAGAAATTTCCTTAAAGCTAGCACTATATAGGATTCATTCTTATTCACAAGGTCTGGCAAATAGTAATTGCCCAAAAAACATTTCTTGAACATTTCTTTGTGTCTCCATGAACACTGGGGCTTGAAAGAATACTTTTGGGGTTGTTCATATTTCAAAACTCATTAATTAGTAAGAGTATTATCAGAAGTTTTGCCGGAAACTAAATTTACCATGGGAAATTTTTTTTTTTTTTTTTTTTTTTTGAGATGGAGTTTTGCTCTTGTTGCCCAGGCTGGAGTGCAATGGCACGATCTCAGCTCACCACAACCTCCGCCTCCTGGGTTCAAGCGATTCTCCTGCCTCAGCCTTCCTGAGTAGCTGGGATACAGGTGCGCACCACCACGCCTGGCTAATTTTGTATTTTCAGTAGAGAAGGGGTTTCTCCATGTCAGTCAGGCTGGTCTCAAACTCCTGACCTCAGGTGATCCGCCCACCTTGGCCTCCCAAAGTTCTGGGACTACAGGCATGAGCCACCACCCCCGGCCTACCATAAGAAAGTCCTAACAGACCCACATACTACAGTTTAGATTCAAGTGGATTATGTTTTAATAGTACTCCAGTGTAATGATACAGCTATAAAGCACTGCAGTATTAAACTTATAATAGGTAATCAAGAAACAAATGTCATATGAAGCATTTCTCACACATAGGGAAAGTTACAGAATTAAAGTATATTAAAATTTAATATCAAAACCTTGAGCTTAGCTTCTTTTAATACAAATAATATTTACTCATCTCAATCACAACTGCTTAATCCTCTATATACTCTTTGCACTTCATAAAAACCTTTTAACTGTTATTTCACTGTATTGTAATTATCTGTTTCCACGACTCTATCTCCATTAAACAGGCTCTCTGAAAGTAAGCTGCCATTCACTTTTGTATTTCAGAGCTACAGGTTTGTCAAATGACTTATGTAGTAATTTTATGTCAATATCCTGCAAAAATTTTGTAGAAGAAAATTAAATTTAGAGGTTAGGTAATTAGGCTTAAGATCACAGAGCAAGTGGGTAAATGAAATCAGAATTCAAATCCAGGTCTTCAGTCAACAAATTCTTTACCTTTTCCACTATCTCATACATGTTACCACAAGTAAATAACAGCAAGTTGTATATAAATTATGTTCTGTGGTTAAAAAGCACCAATTTGACCATAAAAATGAATCACAAAAACTACCAGTGTAAATGTCCTCTAAAAATGAGATCTGGGCTGTGCGCAGCTCACGCCTGTAATCCTAGCACTTTGGGAGGCCAAGGCGGGAGGATCACCTCAGCTCAGGAGTTTGAGACCAGCCTGCACAACATAGCGAAACCCTGTCTCCACAAAAAATACAAAAACTAGCTAGGTGTTCTAAGGTGAAGGTTAAGTTAAAAAAAAAAAAAACTAGCTGGGCATGGTGTGTGCGCCTGTAGTCCCAACTACTTGGGAAGATGAGGTGGGAGAATCACTTGGGCCCGAGAGGTTGACGCTAATATTGAGCCATGTTTGCACCACTGCACTCCAGCATGGGTGACAAAGCGAGGCCCTGTCTCAAAAAGAAAAAGAAAAAAAGATCAGCTGGGCACGGTGGCTGACACCTGTAATCCTAGAACTTCAGGAGGCTGAGGCCAGTGGACTGTTTGAGCCAGAAGTTCAAGACCAGCCTGGGCAACATGGCAAAACTCTGTTTCTACAAAAAACACATAAAATTAGCTGGACATGGTGGTGCACACCTGTAGTCCCAGGTACTCAGGAGGCTAAGGTGGGAGGAACACCTGAGCCTGGGAGGTCAAGGCTGTAGGGAGCTGTGATCATACCACTGTACTCCAGCCTGGGCGATGCAGTAAGACCCTCTCTGAAAATAGATAAGTAAATAAATAAATACATGAATATATAAATAAATCCACAAATAAATAAATAATGAGATCTTTGGGCCAGGCACAGTGGCTTACGTCTGTAATCCCAGCACTTTGGGAGGCAAAGACAGAAGGATCACATGAGGTCAGGAGTTCAAGACCAGCCTGGGCAACATAGTGAGACCCTGACTCTTCAAATAATAAAAAATTAGCCAGGCATGGCAGCGTGTGCCTATGGTCCCAACTACAGGAGGGAGGCTCACTTGAAAATGGGAGGTGGAAGCTGTGGTGAGCCATAATCACACCATTACACCCTAGCCTGATGACACAGTGAGACCTTGTCTCAAAAAAAAAAAAAAAGATATCTTTGAACTTAAAGATGGTCATTAAATGCACAAAACTCAACAGTGGACTGAGTAAAAAAAATGTACATATACATCATGGAATACTATGTAGCCATAAAAAAAGAACAAAATGATTTTCTTTGCAGCAGCTTGGATACAGCTGAAGCCATTACTCTAAGCAGGGAACAGAAATACTGCATGTTCTCATTTATAAGTGGGAGCTAAACATTTAGTACACATGGACACAATGAGGGGAACAACAGGTACCGGGACCTACATGGCAGTGGAGGGTTGTGGGGTGGGAGGAGGGTGGGGATCAAAAAACTACTTATGGGGTACCATGTTCACTACCTGGGTGATGAAATCATTTGTACACCAAACTCCAGCAACATGCAATCTACCCATGTACTAAACTTGCACATGTACCCCCCCGAACCTCAAAGCTGAAATAGAAAAAATAAAGAGAACTGTCATACAAAGGTATACAAAGCCACTACAGTCGCAATAAAATACTGCTTTTATTTAAGATTTTACCTTGCACTTCTTTATCATGACACTCTTTTAGTTTTGTCCAAAGGTCCTTAAAGTCACTAGATATATCTGCAGAGTTAGGGCTTCCACAACTGCTTCCCGAGATGTTCATCTTGCTTAATATGCTCCACACTTCTATTTGCTTAATATTTTCTGACCTTTTCTGTTACATTATAGAGGTATCAAGTCGTCTTTGGACAGGTCAAATACCTGAAATGACAGATTGCAACATAAATGAACGTTGCATTTATCTTTATGTACTTTGAAGTCAGGATGAAACACAAGCCCAGATATCCTCATCTACCATTTCTTTATTTACTTGTAATTAATCATTTTTAGAATTTGGGAGGGGAAGGAAAGAATAAGGAAAGATGATAATGGTGAGAAAAGCCCTGATTTCAGTTATTTGGCTATATAAGGTAAATTTTCAGGCAAATTTTCTTATTTCTCTTAGAGGAAAAATTATCTAAATTATGTTAAACAGAAAGGATTTGGATATTGAGGGGTTTTTATCATTCATGGGCAGTATTAATTTACCACTATAAAATAATTTATTGTTTTGGCTGGGGGAGATGGTTCTGGCCTGCAATCCCAGCACTTTTGGAGGCTGAGGTGGGTGGATCACTTGAGGCCAGGAGTTTGAGACCAGCCTGGCCACATGGTGAAACCCAGTCTTTACTAAAAACACAAAAGTTAGCCAGGTGTGGTGGTGCGTGCCTGTGGTCCCAGCTACTTGGGAGGTTGAGGCAGGAGAACTGCCTGAAACTGGGAGGCGGAATTTGCAGCGAGTGGGGATTGTGTCACTGCACTCTAGCCTGGGCGACAGAAACCCTGTCTCAATTAAAAAAAAAAAAAAAAAAGCCGGGCGCGGTGGCTCAAGCCTGTAATCCCAGCACTTTGGGAGGCCGAGACGGGCGGATCACTAGGTCAGGAGATCGAGACCATCCTGGTTAACACGGTGAAACCCCGTCTCTACTAAAAAATACAAAAAACTAGCCGGGCGAGGTGGCGGGCGCCTGTGGTCCCAGCTACTCAGGAGGCTGAGACAGGAGAATGGCCCGAACCCGGGAGGCGGAGCTTGCAGTGAGCTGAAATCCGGCCACTGCACTCCAGCCTGGGCGACAGAGCGAGACTCCGTCTCAAAAAAAAAAAAAAAAAAAATTTTAACTTTTGAATTGGTGCAACAGCATACTGAGCCCAAAACTGAAAAACATTCTAAGATAGTCTTGACTTAACAAGCATCCATATATATACACACATCTATATATATTTTATAAAAGAGATAGTCGACTGATGTATTAACACAGATGAGGATCTGTATAACTTTCCAAAAACAAGAGAAGTCAGTAAGATACAAACACAGCAAAGATCTATGAATATAGAAACATCTTAGAGTTATAACACAATTAGGGTAACGTTACTTCATGCCTCTCTTAGAATAAAGGTGAATGATTAAGTTTATTACATAGTCCTTGAAGAAACCAACAGGTTAAGAAGTTTGAACAGATTAGTAAATATTTTAACATGTGTTCTTTTTTTTTTTTTTTTTTTTTTTTGAGACGGAGTCTCGCTTTGTCACCCAGGCTGGAGTGCAGTAACCGGATCGCAGCTCACTGCAAGCTCCGCCTCCCAGGTTTACGCCATTCTCCTGCCTCAGCCTCCCGAGTAGCTGGGACTACAGGCGCCCACCACCTCGCCCGGCTAGTTTTTTGTATTTTTAGTAGAGACGGGGTTTCTCCATATTAGCCAGGATGGTCTCGATCTCCTGACCTCATGATCCGCCCGTCTTGGCCTCCCAAAGTGCTGGGATTACAGGCTTGAGCCACCGCGCCCGGCCTTAACATGTGTTCTTAAAATGAAACCATTAATTAGCTACAACTTAAAAAGTATAGTGATTAGCAAGTCTACTAAACCTCACATCTGGCTCCTTAGCCAATACAGTACCATTTCTAACAAGTGCGCGAACTGATTGTTTCTTGCTAACCATTTCTCGAGGTTTCTGATGAAGGAGTTGAAACAGTAATTCTGAAGGGAGCAAGAGTGTATGTGAAGCCACTTGGTGAACTGTAAAGAGCTACAAAAATAAACTATCAAGCTTTGCAAAAATTGTGATTAGACTTTTAAAAAATAATCAGCAGAGGCCGGGTGTGGTGGCTCAAGCCTGTAATCCCAGCACTTTGGGAGGCCGAGACGGGCGGATCACGAGGTCAGGAGATCGAGACCATCCTGGCTAACACGGTGAAACCTCGTCTCTACTAAAAAATACAAAAAAAAACACTAGCCGGGCGAGGTGGCGGGCGCCTGTAGTCCCAGCTACTCAGGAGGCTGAGGCAGGAGAATGGCGTGAACCCGAGAGGAGGACCTTACAGTGAGCTGAGATCCAGCCACTGCACTCCAGCCTGGGTGACAGAGCAAGACTCCGTCTCCAAAAAAAAAAAAAAAAAAAAAATTCAGCAGAAACTAAATATGAACTGGATTTTAGATATTAGGGAATTATTAATTTTCTTGGGTATGATAATGATGTGTTTTTTTTTTTTGAAAGGCCTTATCTGTTAAAGGGATATTTACTGAGATATTTACAGGTAAAGGGATATATTCTCTGGGATTTGCTTGAAAAAGAAAATCCAGCTAAAACAAACAAAAATGGATGTTGGGTGAAGAGATGAAACAAGGGCTGAACTTCAACAATTTCTGAAGATGGGTGGATGGGTATGCAATAGGGTTCAAAATTCTAATATTTCTCTCGTATACGTTTACTTCTGCAAAAAAGTTTTTAAAAGTAGAATTAGGTGCACTGCATTAGTCTTGTTTCCAAAGAGGTTTTCATTCTATTTTTGACTCTAACGGACAAACAAATGTGCCTATATATAATTGCGAATAAAAGTCACCATTTATTGTTTCCCACATACCAGAAACTGTGCTGTAGAAAATTTATATTTATATATTATTTAATATATAATTATGTGTTATTATAGAATATTTGTATTCTACCTAACCTTCAGAAAACTTCTGTAAGACAGACACTATAATTTCATTGTAGAGTTGGGGGAAGAGGCGTAAGGCAGTAAATTACTTGCCCAAGGTCACACAGCTGGGACATGGCTATGTCAGGGATGGAAAACAAGTCATGAGACCAATAACTGTAAAATACCTCTCTGCAGCAAAAACAAAACAAAAAAAAGGACATAAACTATTTCTATGAAGTCAACAGTTTAAAATAAAGGTTTAATTACTTTAATGACCTAAAAAGTAGTAATATATTCGTTTAAAGCCAAGAGTGTAAAATAAGCATCCTTTACGTATCTATCTTCAAGTAAGTGATGTACAGTGCTTTAAAAACAAAACATAAAAACAAAACATTCAACTTGCAAATTCTAGCTCGCAAAACCCTTTCCACCTACCCCGCATGCCCAGCACTTGTTAGCATCTCTCTCGGCACTGAACCGTTATTCGAGGTACAACAGTGTGCATTTCTCAATCTCTCAGCACGGTGCGTCTTGCGTCCCAAGTTGCATTCTGGGCTCAAAGGCCTGTAACTATTTAATACATTTCTGTGTATTCCTTAGTATAAACCACCACACTGCAGGGGTTCACCAAAATACTCGCTGCCATACCACAGGTATTCCCACACGGGTAAGGCGAGAGGCACATCTCGAGTCACACAGGGGACTTGAACAAACTGCACGGGGCATCTGAGCGGTCCTCACATGGGCGGAGCAGAGCAGAGCCAAGGCTTTCCAGCCAGGCTCCTTCTCCATCTGCCTCTCCCCAGGCGCCCGCGCGGGTTCCGCGTGCGGGTCTGGCCAAAAAAGCTCCGAAGCGCGCGCCCGCGCGCGCCGCAGCCGGCGCATGCGCGGGACGCGCTTGGCGGTGAAAGACGCTTCCTCAGCCCGCGCGGGAGACCGAGAAATAGCAGTGAGTGAGAGCTGGTCCTCTCGCCGGTCCATAGCCACCGAGTGTCGCCCGGGCCCAGCCTATTTCCTCAGACACAGCCCCAGAGCCGGGCGGCCACCCCTACCCCGGGAGCCCTTCGCCAAGCGCGCAGCTCCAGACCAGAAGTAGCCGCTCCGACCCAGAGCTCCGGGTGGGGTAAAGAGATTCCTTTTACTCACCGCCTCCAAGATTGCCTCGGGATTGGCGAAAGCCCCCGAAGGGAAGCGAGTACTTTCTGACGCTGTGAAGGGTCGGCTGCTCGCTTTTCTCTTTCGCCCTTTCCCCTCACCAGAATGCCAAATCCTCGGTGGGAAGGCCGACCCCTCCGGACAGCCCGCGCTTTAAGGCCGGGGGCTGCCGGCCGGGCACGGAGGCGGCCGGACCCGCCCCGCCCGGGAGCCCGCGCGACGTCACGCGGGAGTTCCAACTGCGTCACGCCCCTTCCTCCCGCTGCCCGGCGCGGCGGCGCACTTTGTGCCCCAGCTGAGGAGCGGGCTCCGCTGTGCGGCCCGTTCCCGAGTGCAATGGCTGGGGAGGGGAGCGACCCGAAGAGTCTGGCGACCGCCACAGCGCCTCTGAGATGCGCTGGGGAAAGCTCAAGCCGTTCTGTCGGGGGAGCATCAAGCCCTTGGGGTTCTGTGAAAGTTATTTGTACAGTGTGTCTAACTTAAACATTTTGGAGGGAAGCATGTCTGAGTGACCTGTACCGAACGGAGAGTTAAAATTAACTGATGGTGGGGTATGGACGCGGATCCGTCTAACATAGTTTTCGGCCTTGTTGCTGTTATCTGCAATTTAGTGATGTGACCTGACAGGATTGGGCGGTAACGCCATAGATCAAAACGATCTGTATTTTGCTGAGGTTAAACAGGAAGTTTCTGGCAGATCTGAAAAGAGAAGGAATCTGAAGCGATCAGCGTTATTTATTGGGACAACATGCTGTTAGATAATTTTTTTTTTAAGTCCAGTTTTCTTGTGACTGTTCGTTTGAGATTCAAACCGATAGTAGGTATTCCTATTTCTCCTGATTTCTAAAAAGAATCGTTTTTAGACCACTAGAAATTCTACAAATGAACAAAATAGAGTAGAATCACAATATCTTTTAAACCAGTCCGGTACTTTTGTGTAATCATTCTAAGACCTGGGAAGAGGACAAGGGATATTAACAGTTTAAAAGTTTAGTACTTAGAAAATCATAAATACAAAGTGGAAAGGTAATTTTTCCACCTGTCCCCACATCTTAAGGGATGAATAAATACCATAACTTAAAAAGTTAGTATACAGAAGAGGGGTGCTAGACCTTCTATTAGCGTGTTACGGCAACTATCATTCACTCCCCGTTTTATAAGCCTTAACTCCACATTTTTAAAAGAAAATGGATAAAATTTTGACTATGTAATTTTTAACACAAGATAGGAAACATAATTGACAGAGTGAAGCTTTTATGTTTATGACATAACCTGTAATAAGTTTGTCATTTAACAGAGTATTGAAAGAGCAGTGTGCTGTGGTCTGTACTGTGGTCCAAAGAAAAAGTATCTGAGCAGAATGACCCAACCTGTTCTTATGGCCTCTGCCTGTGTGTCACTGTCTAATCCATTTATGCAAGTCAGAAACCAGAGTCATCCTTGACACTTTATTCATCCCTAACTTCCATATGCAAGCCATCACTCAGTCCAGTTTTACTTACCAGACATCTAAATCCATCCCCTTCTCTCCATCACTACCTCCATAATCCAAGATACTGTTATTTCTTACCTAGTCTACTGCTAGTCTCCTTTCCACATCAACACAGCCAACCACCCCTCCTAAACCTTTGTTTTCACTGGTGTTCGGAAAAAAATTTGAGCATCTATTCTCCATATATATATTTAATTTTAAATTACATACATGTACTGCTGAAAAATGGTACATGATCTAACGAGGAAGTTACAGGCTCTGAACTCAGACATCTGGGTTTAAATCCTGCTCTAATACTTCCTTACTGAGTGACCTCACTGCTTAATCTCGCTGTCCCATTTTACCTACCTGTAAATTGAGGATAATAATAGTACCAACCTCACAGGGTATTAAGATTAAATGAATATATGTAAACTGCTTAGTATTCAGATATATACTGTGTGCCCAAAAGCTAGCCATAATTAGTATTTCTTAGCTAATATTATAATCCATTTTAAAAGCATTTTTAGAGGATGAAAAAAATAGAATAAAAATACATCTTCTTCCCTCCTCCACCTTAAATCGTGTCTACTTTGAGACCACTTCTCTATACTGCAGCTACTGTGATCTTGAAAAGTACATCTATTAATGTCACTATGCTGCTTAAACCCCTTCAGTGGCTTCCAGTTACTCTGTAAAGGAAGCCCCTTTGAATTGCCTCTGCTACCTCTTTGGCTTTATTTCCAGATATTTTCTGTCCTGTGGTCTCACTAGACTTTTGATGTCTCCTAGGCCATTGCATGCTATTGTCTCTGCCTGGAGTTCTCCACCAAACCTACCCCACTCTTTGCCGTAGCTATCTACTAATCATGTTTTTATCTTCAATAGTCTCTTCTACTAGATCCTCTTATAGTACCATGTAACCTCCCCTTCTTACAGTTTTTATTGTTTTAGTTATTTAATGAATTCTGTCTCCCCGCTGGACTGTAAATTTCTTGAGATAAAAAACTAATCATGTTTTTATCTTATTTCAGTAGTCTCTTCTACTAGATCCTCTGATAGTACCATGTAACCTCCCCTTCTTACAGTTTTTATTGTTTTAGTTATTTAATTAATTCTGTCTCCCTGCTGGACTGTAAATTTCTTGAGATAAAAAAACCATGTCTTAGGCCAGACTTTGGGTGACTGAGGCAAGAGGATCACTTGAGGCCTGGAGTTCAAGATGAGCTTGGGCAACATAGTGAAATCTTGTTGCCTATTCTAAAAAAACAAACAAAAATAGCTGGGCACAGTGGTGCATGGCTCTAGTTCTAATTACTGTGGAGGCTGAGGTGGGAGGATCGCTTGAGCACGGGAGTTCAAGGCTGCAGTGAGCTATGATTGTGCCGCTGTACTCCAGCCTAGGTGACACAGCAAAAGACCTTGTCTCTAAAATTTAAAAAATAAAAAAGGTTTGTTCACCCTTTTGTCTCCAGAAACTAGCCCAGTGTGTGCCACCAAATCAGTATTCTATGAGTGAATTAAATGGGCATTCCCTGATAGATCCCGTTTCTATGTAAATGGAAACCTTTGGGTACATTCAAAATTCTTAGATTTTTAAATGAGATATTATATGGTCACTTTAACAATGGAAATGGCGGGCATCCTCATAGGTTCTAAAGAAGCTTTAAGAACCACATGGAATAAACTTGGAAGTTCCAAAGATCTGCTGAAAAAACGTCTTTAACAGAGAAGCAGTTATTTTGAACTCTTCGTAATGCTGGGTTTCTCATATTTTGTGGCTTAGAGCAGTACTTCCCAAACTTTTTCAACTTCAGCATACTTAGAAAATGAACACCTGTGTTATATATTGTAATGAAAAGATGAGGCTGCTTCCATCCAGTGGCAACAGAAGTAGAAGTTGAGACTAGTCACCTCAGGCCCAGTGCTGCCACCTTCAGGGCTAGGTTTTTAATGTCCCAGCACACCTATTGGAGGTCCCTGGCTGGAATGCTGAATTTAAATAAACTAGTGAAATAGTTAAAATGGTAAGTTTACGTTATGTATATCTAGGCACCAATTTAAAATAAATTGTGTGATAGCAGTACAGACTCTAGGATTCTTAAAAGTAAAGTTTTGGAACTCATGTAGATTAAAAAGTCATCTAACTCAAGCCATTTACAAATGAAACCCTGTAGATTCTACAGTCTATGCTTAACTCCTGCAACTGGGTAGTTGAGTGTTGTGAAGGGAAAATGACATATCACATTAGACTGATATCACTAAAATCATATGGTTTCATACTTCATGCAGGGCATCAGTTAATCCTTAAGATAGCCTTTGTTCAGCTCTTTTTATTTTCTCTGCTGTCTTCCAGACCTTTACTATTTGCAGTCCTCAAGCCTCTGAAGGTATTTTCACTCTAGGCGGACAACCTGACCTCCTGATTAAACTAGACAGTTGAGCTCAACAAGTGTGATCTTCCTAAACTTGCTTTTTTCTTTCTCAACCCTATGAATTAGGCAAT